>NC_073629.1:35041103-35344133 GCF_029407905.1 Bubalus kerabau
TGTTTGTTCCTCATACATGAAGATGTCACTTAATGTTGCTGCTGCTGGTGCTAAGTCGCTTCAGTCGTGTCCAACTCTGTGCGACCCCGTGGACTGCAGCCTACCAGGCTCCTCCTTCCATGGGATTTTCCAGGCAAGAGTACTAGAGTGGGTTGCCTTCTCTGGTCATTTAATGACCTGCTAGCAACTGGGCACGAGGTTCCAAGCTGTCTCTCTGGCAGGGGCGATGGAGTTGTGTTGGTTTCTTCTTACTCTCCCCCCTCATCTTTATCTTCCAGCCGAAGATCATCTGGCTGAAGAACAAGATGGATATCCAGGGCAACCCCAAGTACAGAGCCCTTACTCACCTGGGAATCTGCTCCCTGGAAATCCGTAAGCCTGGCCCCTTTGATGGAGGCATCTACACCTGCAAAGCGGTTAACCCCCTGGGGGAGGCGTCCGTGGACTGTCGGGTGGATGTGAAAGGTAAGGGCAGACCTGTCACCTTAGGGTGCAAGCACCTCCTCTCTCCTTAGGTGGAAAATCTGGAAAATCTGAGAGCAGAGACACAAGCCTAGAAGGAGAAGGGCTTGGGTGGCTTCCCCTTCAGGCCTTCTCATCACTGTCATCATCAGGATGTATCTGAGGAGCCGTCTTTATTATCCACTCTTTCATTTTTCTCCATCGTAATTCTGTAATTTAGGAAGAATCGCTATTTCCGCTTTGCAAAGGAGAGACCTGAAGCACAGGGAGGTGACTGATCAGTTTACCCTGGATTTCCAGTGTTGGTTAGTTGAGGAGTTGGCACTGTGGTGGAAAGAGGCCAAGTCTCCTGGACCTCACCCAGACTGTTTTCATTAAACTGTACAATCTTCTGACTCAATCCCAGAGAGCTGCAGCTCTTTGTTGGGCATTTAGACAAACCAAAGGACTTTCATCTCCAGTTGTTAAACAGAAATACTGCATAGTCTCTCTACCTCTTTTCAAGCATTCACTTATTTATCCATTCCTGTCACCTTGCTCAGATCGCCATCATTACATTTATTTTTAAATTTATTTTTATTTATTTGGCTGTGCCAGCAGGATCTTCCATCTTCATTGCGGCATGCAGGACATTTAGTTGTGGCATGTGGGATCCAGTTGCCTGACTAGGGGTCAAAACCAAGCAGCATGCATTGGGAGTGTGGAGGCTTAACCACTGGACCACTAGGAAGTCCCCATCATTGCATTTAGAATATTGTTTATAATGATCTATTTACTGATCTGTTTCCCCATAAACTATGAGCACTTTGAGGGCAGACACCATCTTACTGGCCTTTGTCCCCCAGTGTTTAGCCCAGTTTATGACACACAGTGGGCCCTTTCTAAGTGCATGCAGCGTGAATCAGGGCTGAATGGGCCATTACATGTCCTGTTCTTCCCTCTGCATAGATTCCTAATTAGCCCCACAGACTTCTCCCAGACCTGAAAGTATATCCCTTCTTGATGTTCTCAAAGGTTTCCCAGAGATTTCTGAGATGTTAACAATGAGAAATGTCTGAATTCTTGCAGCTCCTAATTGAGGCACCCTAAGCGGAAATGGGTAACCCTGAGGAAGGTAAGGAAAGAGGGACAGGTGGTCTGAGTGGAGGATTTTATGTTTATGGTTACTGTTGTTGAATCTGGGACAGATATGTATTCCTGACGTTTCAACCACACACTCACTGGCAACCACTTTTTTTTAAATAGTTTAATGTATTTTAATAGCAAACACAGCCAGAAGGCAGACAACATTAAAAACATGTACTTGCATATAGGACAACTCAGAAAAGTACACCGAACGGATGGAATATACTGTATAATTAAAATGCTATAAACAGCATTTAGCTGAAGTCAATAAGAAATTTGCTTGTTTTAAAAAATCCAAATGCTGGCATTGTCCAGAAAAATTTAACTGGTTTATTTATTTATTCTCTTTCACTTTTATTTTTTGAATTATGGAAGTATGATAACACATTTACAGGAGACTTGGAAAATACAGAACAAAGTTACATATAGTTCACTATGACAGGTTTATTTATTACCGTTATAAAGTTGAACTGCTGAATCTTGTTTACCGAAACAATTTTGACTTGCATTAATGCTTTATGGTCCCACATTTATCTTAAAAATTCACATAGAAATGAAAACGGAGAAACTACCAGTACCTGATTTCTTTCCCCCATTTTTCCACTTGCAAACATATACTTAGGTACCTTTTGACTCAATAGAAAAAAAATAATGTTCAGAACTACCAATAGCAGGAAGAAGAGAATTTCTTTTTTAAAGAATGAAATGTATCCATCACAGTGCATTCTTAAGCAGGTTCTCCACCTTTGTGGTGCTAGCTGGATGTCTTTGGTATAATTGTTACACGTTTGGCAAGAATAACACAAAGGTTGATATTTTCAAAAAGGCCAACCGATAGGCCTAGTTTGCCTCCTGTCAAGCACCGATAGCTGCACTCTAGAGGCTCAGATCTGTTTTGAGGTCCTGGGCAATTTTCTGCACCAGACGCAGAAAGGGAAGCTTGCTCATCTAATGACTTCTGCTGCTGCTGCTGCTGCTAAGTCGCTTCAGTCGCTTCGGACTCTGTGCGACCCCACAGACGGCAGCCCACCAGGCTCCCCGTCCCTGGGATTCTCCTGCTGCTAATGACGTCTAATTTCACGGAGTGCCAATAGTACCAGTCCTGTTAACGATGAGGTTTCTTTACCCCTCCAGTAGAGGGCGCAGCTTTTGTAGCCAGTTGCTTGACCAGCCATGGATTTGAAGGCAGTCTTGAGTCACCCTATAGAGACCTCCTTAATTATTCCCCCTTCTCCTTGGCTGGAGCTCTTTGAGCTAGAGGCAGTGCTAGCATTTGAGAGAGATGGCAGAGCAGCTGCGACTGTGTACACAATTCTTTTCTTTTAACCACTTTTCTTATAAGTGAATAAATACTATCATCCATGTGGAGGAAATTTACTATAGATGAGGTCTGCTTTTGTCTCAACCTCCATCTATCTGTACTCCTCAAGCTGATGTTAGGAATTAAACTTAATGGTCTTCTGAAGAAGAGTGATACCATCTACCTAATTGTAAGGGGGTGTTGGGGGGATCTGTGGGAAGGAGTGAACAGGTGCTGTAAGGAAAGGCATCAAGTAAACAGTCAGGAGTGGAGGATGGTGGAGGTCACGGCCTCCACCTCCTCACGGCAGAAAGAGAGAGAAGAAGATGTTCCTGTCAATAAGTGTTTCTACCAGAGTATGTTAAGCATGATGAAAAACAGATTAGTTTGCTTCTTTTTGCTTTGAATCTTTGGGATTCCTTCCCTTCCAAGAGAAGAAAACCACTGTTATCCTTATATGTCAATAATAATTGAACATGTGGGTTATGCGGTCCCAAGCAGCACATTATTGACAAAGGGCAACTTAGATTGTCGTGTTGAACTTGACAGCTCCTTCAAGACTCTACATCATTCACAGTAGAAATGTTGTGTACAAGCTGATGAGTGGGGTGGAAAGGAAGCTCATGAGAAAATTAAAGAGAACTGGTTCCCAACGTCTTCTCTGACATGCAGCTCCTGGCTGATGAAACCCTAGAGTGAATTCCATCCCAGAAGCCATTTATTTAAGCCTCTCACTGCTCTATAGCAAATTAAAACCCTGAGGGATGCATTAAAATGCAAACTTCTCAGGAGAGCTCTCTCTGCCAGTTGGCTTGCACAGTCAGTTCTCTCGCCATCCCTCAGTTCCCTCTCTGCGTTAAGGTTGAGGTTAATGACATTGTGTTGGTGTTATCCTTGTTACTGTTAGTGGCCCTTTCCCATCTCTCCCAGTCAGTGCCAGCAACAAAGCAGGGTAAATGGAGAATACAGAGCACAGGATGCAGAGAATGTGAACCGGTTGCCTCAGCAGCCTCGATGCACTCTGGCTGTTGGCTGTTACGGCCACAACATACCCTCTCTTTTCTGTGCCTCCAGGAAGCCTGTGGCGAGACTGTGTTCTTAAGAAGCTCCAGCACAGTGTCTGTTTGGACTAATCTAAATAAACGTGTGGCTCCTCAGTGCAAAAGTGTCCATCTGTTTGAGGCTTTCTATATAGAAAACCACTGAGAAAACTGCAATCCTTTAGCCAGACTTATGGAATCTCTGGACCCTCAAGCCTCCTCTTTCTCTTCCTACAGCCATGTTCTCTTCCACAGAGATCCCTAACACTGTCCTTTTCTCTAGACAGTCATGACAACGCTATACAGTATCGGGTGCTCAAAGGGATGTTAAAGATGACCTGCCCTCTTCCTCTCTGTGCTTTCCAGTGTAAGTTGGAAAACTGGATGCAATTCTATCATAGAGAAACAGACAACAGGATACATGAATACACGCATAGCTAATTAAAGACAGAGCACTAAAACCTGAGGGCTGGGACACAGTGAAGAAAGTGAAGCAGAGCCTCAATAAGCCCTAGAGAAAGAATAAAGGTGATGTGCTCTTGCTTACATGTTTTCATTTCTATAACAAATAACATACTGAAGGCATTCTGTGGTGGAATCTGCAGAAGATAGCGATAATTCCTCCCATCCTGGTATGGGCATGGTACTCTTCCCATCCAGAATTGGAGTCTGTTTCTTTCCCCTTGAATCTGGCTGACCAGGTGACCTGTTTTGACTAAAAGAACATAGTGGAGGTGATGCTATGCCAGTTGAGAAGTCTACTAGTTTCTGTTTTTGCTTTTGGAAGTCATTGTGTACGTAACTGACTGGCTTCCTAGCCAATCATGTGCACAATTAAAGAACTGTCATGTTCCCAATTAAAGAATCTCATCATAGACTGCTGAATTATGGGAGGCCCATGAAGGACAACCAAGAATCCCAGCTGACAGCCAGCACCAGCGCCCTAGACATGTGGGGCCACCTTGGAGCCTGCAGCTCTAGACAAATCCAATCTACTCCTTGTGTCAAGACAAGCTGTCCTTGAACAGTCCAGCAAAACATGAGCAGATGAATAGCTGCTGTTGTTTCAAACCACTAAATATATATATATTAATACATGATTGAAACAGCCTTCTATGCATGAAGCTCTGAAGGCTTTATCTCTTTTAATCTTCATTTTACAAATGAGTGAGTTGAAGCTTATAAAATGCTCTAAGTTATGCAGCTGGAAAGTAGAAGCTCTAGGATTTGAACCAGGTCTGTTTGACTTCAAGCTTTCCATATTTCTTCTCATCTCTTTCACCCAGGGACCCTAACTGTTTGGGTGGGTCTGGGTTGGAATCATGGGTTTAAGAAAGAAAACATTCCTAGAAGACAGTAAATATAAGGCAAAGTTTTGAGAAAGGAAGGGATCTATTTAGGCCAAGTATGAAGAGCTTTTCTGTTTAGACTAAACACTTACTTTCAGTTGAGACCAAGTATCTATTTCAGCCTTTCTCAACTGCAGTTCTATGAGAATTAAGTTCCAATGTCCCAAGGCATTCCTTGCATGTGATAAATTAACTTCTTCCTATGCATCCAGAATGTCACTAGTTATCTAGCATCCTTGGGACAACTGAGAAAACAGTCACACTAATCATATGTAGGGTCTAATGCACTTGCTGAGAATGTTGGGAGGACCATTAAGGAGCAGGGGCCAGAGTCCAAAGCCAGACAGTCATGTCCATAATGACCAAGAGGCTTGCCTGCATCCAAGGAGAACTGTACTGGAATCCTAAATTTTTCATTTATGCATTCAACACTATGCTCAAAGTACCTTCTGAACTAAGGCTTACTGTGTGCCTGGGAGGGAGTATGATTTCTTCATTAATTGATCTCTTCATTATTTATCCAAAATCTTTAATACCTATTCATACATATCATTTTGGGGTTGACCTGAGAGGGTCACATATTTCCCAGATTAGAGGTCTTTAATGCTGAGTGAAGAATTCTTGTGCCTGGAATCTACATTTTCTGCTTTCATTGTCATTCTGATGGAAAAGAAAGTAGATCCATTGCTTATTTCTCTACAACAGCTTTCAAAATCATAATTTGGTGATAGAAAATTGGAGATGAGTTTCCTTAAGAGGAATTAACTCCCAACTTTCTAAAACTGCCTCCTTCACTTACCTGAATTTCCTTACTCAGGCTGCTCCTAGGGGAAGAAAGAAGGCAGTTAATTTCCCTCTGATCTCCATTTTGCCACAACCTGCCTGGAGAGAAGGAAGCTACTGGCTTTGGTTTTCTTACCTCCAAAGAGTCTGAACCCTGCAAGCAACTAAAATTCCACCTTCACCAGGAACCCAAGGCAAAAGAGGCAATCCTCTTGTCTCAGCTCTTCCTCACACAGACTTGCAAGTTCTGGGTTTCCCCATCCTTTGCCTTTATCACACTACTAAACTCCAAGGCTCCTTCCTTCCTGTGGTATTTATTACAATAACATCTCACTTTTGCAAACCTTACCACCTCAACTTTACAGCTAAAAACTGAGAAGTAAACAAGAAGCCTATAAATAGCCAAAATAGTGGTCATAAACTCTGGAGACTGAACTTTCAGGCTCTTTGTTAATGCGAGAACTCTTTAACCATCTTTTGGGGACTTTTAATTTCAAAATTTTATATTATTTCTGAGAAGCTCTATTAACGGATGGCCCAGTCTATTCACAGGCAACCCTTGGAAGCAACAAAGAAAATCCCTAACAAGTAGGCTTAAACTTTTCACAACACAGCTTTTAATTTAGAGGAAGCCAGTTACAAATATTACCCTCAAAAGCTCTCAAGGCACACGGTATAAAACTCGATATTCATAATTATTCTCCTAACCATGTACTGTGACGATCACAATCCTCTTAGATAAGCGAGGGGTCAAATATAAGCTCAGAGAGGTCAAATGTACTCAATATTCTTATCAACAGGGGAGCCACGGTTGAATCTGAACCCAAATCTCCCTGTCTGAAAAACCCGTTGTTTTCTTCACACCGTGAATGGCTCAGGATCCGAATGTTTTTGCCCAAAAAGCGCGTGGAGATGCACTTCTTAGAGAACCTCAATATTCTTAAAATATAAATGTTTAGTTGCTTCCGTAAATTTGGAAAAATGTCAACTGAGGGATCGGGCTCACACGGAGCTTCCGAACGGAGTGAGCCTAAGAAAACGAATTTCCCCAAGCGGAGTATTAATTTCACCGCTTAAAAGCTCAGCTCTGAGCCGATGGAGAAGGAGGGGGCGGAGAAGAGAGTGCGACAGGGCTCGAGGCCCTCGCTCATTGGGCCGTTCCCTCGCGCGCCGCCGCGAGGTCCAGGCTGCTGGAGGGAATCCAAGCAAAATTTCCCGGGCACGAGCGCGCGCTCGCGGTCACCCCGCCTTGGCCCTCCGGATGGAGTCTTTCTCAGAACGGCTTTCCTCTCTGCCCCACCTGCAGACTTCCGGCCGACTGCCCCTCCGCCGCCCCGCCTCAGGAGGGCGTGGGGATGCTGGCATCCACCAATCATTGAGCGCGTGTCGTGGGAGTGGGTGGGACCTGAGAGATTCGAAAGGAGCCCCGCCCCCTCGGAGCTGATTCCCGGGACTAGGTTGTGGAAGGAAAGCACCTTCCACCGGAGGTGAGGCGGCTCGGAAACTGAAAACTGAGGGTGGCCTGCAGAAGTGGTGTGGATGCGGTGCTTCGGGGAGTAGAAAGGTGGCTTGGGGAGAGGAAGAACCCGGAGGATGGTGGCGGGGAGGAAGATGGGGCGCATAGACCGCTCCAGCGGTAGGAGGTTGGGTCGCAGAGGGGCGGGGGCCAGTGTGTGGAGGGAGATGGGAGTGCGGGACAATCTGCCCGTACATGCCCGGGTGGTAGCAGAGGTAGTTTACAGGGGCAAGTCCTACTGCGGGAACGCTTGCTTTACCTTCACGATTGTTCCCAACCCTTGGCTTGCACCCGGAGTCTAGCTGGGAGGCCTTGGGCAGGATGGAGACGTGAGGAAAGGTGTTTTCTCTCCAGCTCAGGTGTCTGAGCTGACTCTTTCCTGCTTTCTGGAACATGGAAGATTTAGAAGAAGGTAAGGAAACGCTGGAGGGAAGAATGGGACCCTGTGATTGAGAGCCATGTTGGGGACCCAAAGCTGGCATTCCTTCTTTCCTCCCCTACAGATGTAAAGTTTATAGCAGATGAGACCTTGGACTTTAGGGGGCTGTCACCATCGGACAGGTAGTAGATGCCTTATCCTGTTTACCTTTTTCTCACAATGATTATTTCTAACCCCTCACTGCTGAATTATTGGCCTCAGGTCTGGATTGGTCATTTAGCAAGATTGGGTGCACTGGGGCTTCTGGGTGGCTGGGTGACTAGGGCCCTGTGACATTGCTGGGGATGGGGGGAGTGATAAGCTGGAATGAGATTTCAGGGTGTTAAGAAGAAGGGTAAGTGGATTTGTGGCATCTTCACCCGGCATAATTTCCAATGTCAGCATGTAAGCATGGAAGGCCTCGTAGAACCAGGAGTTTCATCACTTAGATCTCACGGCCAGTATGGGCTTCAGGATTTGCACTTGTGTTCTTGGCTCTGCTGTGGGGGTTTTGCCCAGTCCCCCTTGCAGTCTTCTCCCATGGGCATGATGCCTGCTTTGTTTTCTGTCTCAGTCGAGAGGAAGAAGATGCAGCGGTGTTGGTGACTCCGGAGAAACCCCTCCGACGAGGCCTCTCCCATCGAAGTGACCCAAATGCAGCGGCCCCCACTCCCCAGGGTCTGAGGCTCAGCTTAGGCCCCCTCAGTCCGGAGAAGCTGGAAGAAATCCTCCATGAAGCCAACCGGCTGGCAGCTCAGCTGGAGCAGTGTGCCCTGCAGGAGCGGGAGAACACAGGCGAGGGCTCAGGGCCTCGAAGGGTGAAGCCCAGCCCTCGGCGGGAGACCTTTGTGCTCAAGGACAGTCCTGTCCGAGACCTGCTGCCCACCGTGAGCTCTTTGGCTCGGAGCACCCCCTCTCCAAGCAGCCTGACACCCCGACTCCGGAGCAGCGATAGGAAGGGGTCCGTCAGGGTTCTTCGAACAACATCTGGAAAGAAGCCCTCCAGTGTGAAGAGGGTGAGTTGAGAGGGCTTGGCTTAGATGTGTGCCTCCGACACTGTGCATGACCCAGTACAGGCATTTTTCTTGTTGGTAAGATAGTCAATTTCTACCTTGTAGAATTGTTGGAATTAAACGAGGTGCCATAAGCAAGGCAAGTACCACAGCATCTGTGTATAAGCTCTGTAACGTCTGTAATAAGCTCTCAATAAATGGCGCTGGTGGTGACGCTGCTGTTGTTGGCAGCTAACTTCTACTCTTCTTGCTGGGATCTAGGAAACTCTCCACCTCTGTCCCTGAGTCAGCCAGCAGAACAGATTCTTTTTCCACTCTAGTCCTTTTTCTCCCTCTGTGTGTTTCAGGAGTCGCCCACATGCAATCTGTTCCCTGCCTCCAAAAGCCCAGCGTCTTCCCCTCTTGCCCGATCAGCTCCTCCGGTCCGGGGAAAAGCTGGGCCCAGTGGGAGAGCGACAGCAAGTGAGAAGACCTGAGCAGTGAAGCTGTGGGTGGGTGGGTGTAGGGAGTGGGGAGGATGTGGTGCGAACCCTGAAATTCCTCTGCTTCTCTCACCAGGCCCACCTACCCCTGTCAGACCAGTCTTGGCCCCACAGCCTTCTGCTGGCAGCTCTCAGCGCCCGTCTCGGCCCCAGGGAGCAGCTGCTAAACCTTGCAGTCGACTGCCTGTTCCCTCGGCCGTTCCCAGGCCTGGCAACAGGATGCCACTCGCCAGCCGGAGTGTCCCATCCAGCAAAGGTGCCCCTCCTTCAGATTCCCTGTCAGCTCGGAAAGGACTTCCAAGACCAAGTGCGGCAGGGCACAGAGGTGAGGAAGAACAGACAAGAATAAGAAATCAGAAGGAATAATATTTGCCCTTGCCCAGCATGCACGCACTCTCCCAGTTGGTCACAGCGACTCTTCCACCCTCATTATAGCTGTGTCTGGAGATGAGGAGACTGAGTTAAGGAGAGGATATGGGCCTGAGCAAAGCGTCCAAGCCTTGGTTTTCGAATACCTTATGTTTTTTACCTTGGGGAAGAAAGACACTATCCCAGACTCAGTCTGCCTTGACTGCACTATTTCTTTTTGAGAAAGTCGCTTGAACTCTCTGTTAACTCATGTCTTTTGTTGACTCCCATCAAGTTCCTGTTCCTCAACGACCAAATCTTCCCATTTCTGGTGCTGGTCGCAGCAATCTGCAGCCTCCTAGGAAAGTTGCTGTCCCAGGATCTACCAGGTAAGACACTGAGATGCTGTCTCTTTCTTCCTTATCATCTGGGCTTCCGAGCTGTTTTGCCCATCAGCCCCAAATCCCATGAGGCAAGATGGGCAGGAGGAGGGAGCCTCGAGGGGCACGGAGTCCCATTGCTTCCTACCCTGAGGAACTTGAATTCAGCTGGTGACAGATGGGCTTGTGAAAGAAGGGCAATTTAAAGCAGTTCCTCCTTCTGTCTCCTTAGGTAAAGAGATCAGGACAGCAAGCAAGAATTCAGTAGCAAACCACTACAGCCACTGCCTGGACTCACCTCTGTTCGGTTTCCCAAGCCTTCTCCTTGGAGGCAGGCCTGATTCTAGCAGATCTGGCCCAGGGATAGAAGAAAGAGCTGCCACCCCAGCTGGTGCTTCAGGACTAGAGACTGTGGGAGATGGGGTGGATTAGGGTTGAGCTGGAGGGGAATCAAACTCTCTGAGTTGAAACTAGCTAGGGAAGAGAGGTTGCCTCCCAGTGGTGGAGTTCACACAGAGAAAATAAGAAATGCTGGAGAGTGTTTGTCCTCATTCACCCCCACTCTTGTATCCTGGTCCAAAGTTTGATTTTCTTCCCGGGCTTCGGTTCACTGGACATTTACATGTGAATGGCCTCTGTGGCCAACCTCCCTGCTCTCCGAGGAGCAGGCCTCCAGAATCACATCCTCTCCTGGACTCAGGCCTGTTTGGAGAGGCAGAGGCAGGCATCTGGTCTCCAGAACTTGTTTCCTGTGGATTCTGTGACTCCTAATGGGCCAGTTTATAATAAGCTTACTCCATCAGTCTGCATTTTTTCCTAAAATAAAATGCATATATTTTTATATTCTGTGTACATGTGGAAGTAAATACTTCTCCAGTTTCTAATAGATTTGGAGTAAACTCCTGTGTAATTTCAATGAGGGAGCCGGGATGGGTTTCCCGGGCTGGGGTCTGAATAGGCCCGAGGGCCTTAAGATTCCAGTTCATCAGGCAATGAGTAGCCCCCTTGCTGGCATTCAGTGGGAACAGGCTGCCTCTTCCCAGGCATTTCCAGGCTTCTTATGTTATTAGTGGGTCCAGATCAACTTAAGTATAGTTTAATTCACAGTATGTGAGCCTGTCAAACCAGGGTCTTGGTAAATTATTTATATCCTAAATGTGGGTGTCTTTTCCTGGTAAGAGAATAGAGCTGCCTTGGAGCTGAGCATCTTGTCTGCTGTACTTCAAGGACGAGGGAGCCCTTGGGTGGGTACTCTGGTGTTCAGGTTTGCTGGTTGCCTCAGGTAGAAGATACTGATCACCTCCTCCTGTTGTGCCTCACAGCTTTAGAATTGTTGGTGTTCTCCTTTTCTTTCCCCTACTAGAAGGCTGGCACCAGGGTTTATAAACTTGTGCTGTGCCTCGTGTCGTGAGTTATACATGGTGGAGGATTTCATTCATTTACTGAAAAAATAATTTGAGTGCAAGATGGGGGTGTTTGTTAAATGAATGACAAAAGGTTTAACAGATTAAACCACGGGTCTCCCTTTTCTCACAGCCGTTGATTCTTGGAACCGGAACTGGCTCAATTCCTTGTGAGTTTTGAGAGGACTTTCGTCCTTGGAGGCCAGGCCCTGACTTAAGGAAGCCTGCAGGCAGCTGGATAAAGGGAGTGCGTTCCGGCTGGTGCCCTGCCCCAGGTTTACACATCCATAGGCCCCTTCTGAGGCACTAACAGGCCCTTCCCCTTGTTCCCAGGGCCACCCACCACGCCCACCCATGGCTTCTTCCTTCTTATGGCTGATCGGCAGGTTCATTCACCTGTATCACCATGATAGCTGTCTACACATCACCTTTCTTGAGCCTCTTGCAGCAACTCCTGCAGCCTCTGGGCTTCTGAACATTGAGTTCAGGGATGGGGTGTGGAGACAGACACTGAGTGTTCAGCTCTGGAGAAATTTGGCAGAGGCAAGAACGTCAGGTGTGCATCCCGACTGCGTCCTGCACTGGTGTCTGACAGAAGCAAGTCCAGGCACACACTGAGGCGTGGCCAGCAGATGGCATGTTTGTGTGGCCTGGGTGTGGGCCAGGTCCTGTGGATCCTGAGGCAAAATAAGCAGCAGACCCGTGTGTTGTTGCCACCTGGTGGCCAAAGAGGATAAGACACGTTCCTTTTGCCCTTTAGGTCAGTCTGGGGTTTGGTTAAAGGTTAACGGCTCTTCCAATCCCGCTGCAAATCTGCTTAAGCAACATTGCAGTGTTAAGGAGGCAGCGTCAGCTGGGGAGGAGCCCCCCCCAATTCCCCCCAGCAGCTGCCCTTCTCCTTTGCTACCTGCTTACTTCCTTCCCTTTTGGTCAGGCTTTCTGTTTTTTCTCTTTCTGCACTCTACCTCCACCCCAACCCAGTAGCACCAAGGATGGAAGCCAAGGTTTGTTGGCCTCTTACTATGCTCTGTGAACTGTTCAAAGCACTTACATGTGTTAACTCATTTAATTCTCATAAAAGCTCAATTAGGCAGAAGCCATCATCCTCATTTTGCAGGCAGGGAAACTAAGGCTCAGAGAGATTAAGTCATGCAGTCTGGTTCCAGTGTTTGTTCCAAACAGCTCCCGTCTGTGGCCCCCATGTGAAGTCCCTATCTGGTTTGTTGAACAGATCGAAAAAACACAAAACTTGGGAACACAAATGATGTGGAAGAGTGTACAGCTGGCTAGAGTATGAATAGTTGCTTTATTTCTGATGTGGAGAAACACAAGACGGCCCAGAGCAGTGAAGTCAGGAGGTACCTAGTCACTGAGCACCTTTCAATTCCCACCAGCCTCTTAACTCAGCCCTGCCTACCTCCTGAATTCTGCTCCCAGAACAGGACTCAGCTGGAATCCTGCCTGCTCTGTGCAGCCTCTCCAGCCATACAGGTCCCTCCTGTCCTGGTGAAAAGCATCCTTTCCCTGCTATCGGTCACATCTTCCTTGGAAATGCCAGGACATGGGCTCAGTACTGATGAGGCTACTCGGGGGTAGCTCACTGCTGCAAGTGTCGGTAGAGGATGTCTGAGTCCCCTGACCTGGGCCCTCCCAGGGCCCTGCCTGCTCTTGTTTTCCAGAGACCAGGCCTATCCCCTCTGGAAGGACAGGGCCGCACACAGGAGGACACAGTGACGGTGCTCAGCCCGCACAGAACTAGTTTATTCAGTAGTATGGAGAAATGAAAAAACAAAACACAAAATGCTACCATATTTACAGTAACAATCAAACTGTACAATCAGATGGTTAGTGTCAAGTTAGCATCCAGCATCTTTGTATTTTTTAAGTCAAGTCATCAGTAGTAAAAACCAGTTAAGTTTTTAACCTTTTGCATGAATTGCCGAGGGGAGAGGCCAGGGGGGGAGAATCCATGGCAGAAAAACCAGAGACCAGCCTTACAAATGAGAAATAGAAATATTTTCTCTACTCAGAGCCTCTTTTTCTAGCCACCTGCTCCAGAGGAAAGTCGGTGACAAGTCTGGAATACATGTTTAGTGTAAATGGTGACTCCAGTGAATAGCAGCTGGCAAAACCGAGGAGGAAGAGGAGAGGTGGGGAGATGACAGCCTGGAGCAAGGGCAAGGGCCTTAGGCCCCCTTGCCAGGACTGCTGGGTACACACCCAACCTGTGATGGCCATGTCAGACCCCCTGGGACTGGACCCATCCCAACACAACAAGCAAATAAATAAAAAATATATATTAACTCTCTCTTCGCAGGGAGCTGGGTGGTGAGGGGGAGAAAAAGGAACAGGACTTGGTCTTTTGAAGAAGAGAGCCAATTCCAAGAAGGAGATAAAAATAGAACATGTCTCAGAGGCCACAGCAGGTCAGTGGGGTTTGTCTGGTCCCGGAGGAGGGAGAGTGGACACAGGATCCCGGACTCCAGACCTGGGCTGGAGACAGCAGGGGGCGACCCGACTCCTGGCAGTCTTCCTCCTCCCTGTCCCACCCATACAATAGCAAAGAAGCGCAACTTAACTCGTGACTGGCCTTCCCCAGCACGGGGCAGGCAGGGAAATGAAGCACTTTTGGGTCAGCGAACTGAGCAAACACCCGGGCTGCAGCACGCGGCCGGAGTCCAGGAAAAGGAGAGGGGCGGGGTGGCCCGGCCGCCGCCCGGGGGCGCGGGTTCCCCTCAGAATGTGTTCATGCAGCATTTGGGGGTCCGGGGGCTCCGAGTCCTTCTGCCCCCTCTCCGGACAGGGCTTTTGCAGTTCCTGGAGGCGGCAGCACGGGCAGGGTGAGGAGCGCCCTCCGTCCTGCCACCCTTGCCGCGCTGAGGCCCGCCCGGTGCAGCCCGCAGGGCACGATGCCCTGGGCGCATGTGGCTTCGTCCTTTCCTTTTGGTGATGGCAGACGGGGGTGGGGGCAGGCCCCCCGAGAGTCCCTCTCCTCCCAGAGGCACAGCAGATGGGAAACTGAGGAGAGGCTGGGAGAGCATCCTGGGGGGTCCTAGCCTCTTAGGGGAGGGAAAGGGGAGTCAGTTTCCAGCGTATAAAAAAAATTAATCCCTGAAGTCATGAAGAGTGGAGATCCTTTTTTAAATCTTTTTTTTTTTTTTTTTCCTCTTTTCTGAAAAACTTTGTCTTGGAGATGTTGGCCCCAGGGGTCCAAAGTGCAGTGAGGGGGATGATGGGGAAGGGAGTTGGCACTAGATGGCCTGGGGTGGGGTGGGTGCCCCTCCCGGCAAGGCCCAGGCTCCTCAGATGGATGTTTCGTCGCTGCTGCAGGCAGGCAGGCGGGGAGCAGGGGCAGGATAAAGCACAAGACAGGAGTGGGGGCATGAGTGCAGCTGGGGAAGGTAAGGGAGCCTCAGGGTGTAGGAACCACGGCCCAGGGTTAATGCAGGAAGTTAAAGAAGAGAAATCTGGAGAGGCAGGAAAGCAAAGTGACAGACAAGGCAGACAGAGGGTTAGTCAGAGCAGAGGAGACAGGGAGAAGCTTTCCCCAAAGAAGGAAGCAGAAAAGCAACCCCAGCTCCCTGCCCTCCCCCACTCAACCCCATGGGGCACTGTGTCTGTGGGCACGTGGCCTGAAGGGCCCCGGACCACAGTCTGCTGCCAACCAGGGCGGCCTGAGGGAGGTCTGGAGGCAGGGCCTCGGCGGGGCTGCACCCTGATCCACCCACCCAGCCACACTCACTCGGAGCCCGACGAGTCCTCATCCACCGTGCCCGCCTTGATGCTCATGGCAATGGGCATGACCCCATTCAGCTGCTCCTGGAGGCTCTGCCGGGGGGGAGGGCGGGGAGGGGGCCCAGCCCGGCTGCCCTCGCTGGCTGAGGAGCCCCGGGAAGACGTGGTGCCTTGCTCGGGGGGTAGCCGGAGGAGGCTGCTCTTCTCACTGATGGTAGGCAGACACTTCTTCTTGAGGATACCTGTGGGCCAGAGGGTGGGCTCCATGTGGGGCAGGTGGAAGGAGCATGCCCACAGGCTGGTGTGAGGTGGGGGGCTGCTAATGGGGAGCATGCAGCTGTGCATACCCCACTCACCTTTGTGAGGCTGGGCAGAAGGGCCTGGAAGGGGGCCCAGGGACCCCTCCCAAGTCAAGGCATCTCCGTTCTCTCGTGGCCGCTCCTCAGAGGCCCCATTGCCACCACCTTCCTTTGCTGTGGTCCCAAAATCTCCTGGCCAGGGGACCTTCCCAGGCCCCAGGCCCCCATCTGGTGGACAGAGGAAGTAGATAAGGCCCAGAGAAGGCAGTCAGGAGAATCACCACCCTAGTCTCACCTCCCAGAAATCCCAGCCCCTCTGCCCTCCCACTGCCCCCAGAGGCCACAGCCCTGCACTGGCCCACCCTTAGGGGTACTGTGCAGGGGCAGTCTCTCGGCCCCAGGCCCCAGCAGGCTGTCCCAGCCCGGTTCTCCAGGGAAGGCTGCCTCCCTCTCCACTTCCTCTTCCTCCTCCTCGCTGTCTGATGAGTGGGTAGATGCATAGGAGCCGCTCTGGTCATCCTCCAGGGACAGGTCACTGTCGGAGTCTGTGTCTGGATCTAGCAGGTGGGGAGAGATCACGGACAGCCCATCCGCCACCACCCACCCTCAGTAAAAGCTGGGTGGCTGGGCCTCCACCCGCCACTGGCCATCAGGAGATTCCGTCCTCACCATGCTGCTGGTTTTGACCTTCCAGGAACAGGCCACCGGGGTCCCCCAGGCCAGGGTTCAGTGTGGACTCCTCCCTAAGAAGACAAGACACACTGGCGGCATCAGCCTGGCTCCTCTCCTGTGTCTCATTCTCTTGTCTGTCCTGGGTTTTCCCATTCCTGTCCCATGTCCCTCACCACTTCTAGGTTCAAGCTGCCACCGTGTCAGCCACGGTGTGTGCTACCCAACTCCTAGCCGCCAGGCCTGGGTCTAGCAGGCCTGGTGCCCTTCCTCTCTCCTCAGCCCGCCACCCTCACCCCGCCTCACCAGGCCTCACCTCAGCAAGAAGGGGATGTAGCTGGGCTGACTCTTGCCCGAGCGGCTGGCACTGTGTAGGGAGCCGGCTGAGTCTCCATAGGGCTGGTACAGCCTTCCATCCCCGTAGGGGCTGGGGCAGTTGTAGGACTAAGTGGGGAACAGATAGGTTAGTACGTTGGGGAGTGGGATGGGGTGGCCCCAGGCTGGGAAGTAGAAGGGCTGAGGGAGCTTGCCCTAAATTCTACCCGCCATGTACCAAGGACTGGAGAGAGAGGCACTACGTCCCTGCTGCCCCCGATTTCAGGGCCTAGTAGTGGTTGTAGCTCTGCTGTAGTTCTATGTATCCCAAATACCCTGGACTTGGCTGTCTAATAGGGGCTTGTTAGCAAAAGATGGCTCTCCTGAGAGCATCCTGGGAGACACAGATTTACCAAGACACACAGGGACTCTCAGGTGTGGGGCGTTTATGACTGATTACCTGTCTTGGCCACTTTCTCCTATGCTCCACTCCCATCTCTCTCAACTCAGCACCCCCCTCCCCAACCCCCAACCATGCCCCTTCTTCCCAGGCCACACATACCATCTCACCACCCCTTCTTCCTTCAGGAAAGGATGTAAGGATGGAGAAAAAGTGGGACAAAAAGCACAGAGAATGGGCTCCTTGGGCCTCCTGCCTCTGCCTGCCTCATACTCCCCACGACCCCTCCACCTCCCAGACCCCTGGCTCCCTCACCGAGGTCAGGGTAGACTTGGTGGTCAGAGCAGGGTCAGGGCTGGGCCTGCGGCTGCAGGCAAACTTGAGTGCTTTCCGGACCTCCTTGCTAAGCACCACGTAGGAGAGGAAGATGAAGGGGCCCTGACAGGCAGGAAGCAGCAACTGTAAGTGCTGATTAAGGTACCTCCTAATCCAGCTCCCCCCATACACAACTCCAGCGGCCTCCCACAGGGCATGGGCCGGGCCAGTACCTGGACACAATTGGAAGCAGCGAAGAGGTAGTGGAAGAGGAGGGTGTCACTGTTGACAGACAGCAGTGCCAGCAGCCACGTGGCGCTCAGCAGCAGCAGGACGGCGAAGGAGGGCCGCAGGCCCGAGCTGGGGGCGGGGGGCCGTGAGTCTGGCTGCGAGGCCTCCCACGCTGGTGCCCGCCCACTGCCCAGGCACCCCCAGCCCATACTCACACAGGGCCTTTCTTCTCAAAGCCCTGCCGCTGGGCAGCACAGGAAGCCCGGGCCGCCAGGATGTACAGGAAGACACTCATCTGGCAGGGGAGGAGGGGGTGTGAGGGGGGATCGTCAGGACACAGATGGCTTCCATCCCACCCCCGGGGACGCCTCCGCCATTCCTCAAGTGGAGCCTGAGGTCACGCTTAGCCTGCTCCGCCCCATCACCAGGCACTCTCTAGCACTTACCGAGACCGCAAAGGCCACGGGGCCAGTGAAACTCCATATGAGCGTGTCGTAGATGGAGAGCCAGCAGAAGTCGGGGTTCCCATAGCCCTCCGGGTCCAGGCCCACAGCTAGACCTGGGAGGGCGGTGACAGCGGTGGGGAGGGGTGGTCAAGGGACTTGGGAATCAGTCAAGCGGTCAAGTGGGCTCTAAGGGCCAGGTGCAGGGGAGGAAGTGTACTGTCCACCCTCTGTCCATGCCAGCCTCTCCAGCCTAGGGGACCCTCTCCCTGGGTGGGGCTCCCAGGCACCGAGTTAAACGAGAGGGACGCTTGTGGAGAACTTGGCCCGGGGCATAGGGATGTGGGGCCTCCGGGCCTGGGATGTACGTGGGAGAAGGTGGCATAAAGGTGCACCGAGGCCCTAGGGATGTAGACCTCAAGACCCGGGCTGGGGGTGGGGGTACCTGTGATGAAGGCGGGCACGCCCCAGCCCAGCATGTAGTAGAATCGCATGGGGCCGGCGTTGACATCGCGCACCTCGGTGAGTGCCCGGTACAGGTGCAAGGCCTCCAGCAGAGCCCAGGCGAAGGCGCAGAGGTACAGGAAGTGCAGCAGGATGGCAATGACTGTGCAGGCAAACTGAGGGCCCAGGCCACGCCCGGTCAGTGCCCAGGCCACACCAGGATGTGGGCTCTGCTCTCACCAGACTGGAGAGGAGGGCCTGGGTGCTGGATGCTGCTCCAGCGGGGAGTCTGGGCCATAGGAAGGTACATCTAGGGTGCGCTGGGGAACCAGGGGGAGCTGGAGCGGCAGAAGCCATGCGCCAGGCCCCAGCTAGCTCTTTACCCCTCATGGCTGCAGAAGCAGGGATTGAGGGGAACACTGGGGAGGACTGACATGGGACCATGAGAGCGGGGGACACTGGGGAAGGTTTCTGGTGAGGAGGAACATCTTACAGGGAGGTCAGCCTGGTTGATTCCCAGGAGGAAGACCAGCTGAGCCAGGCCCAGGGCGGCTGTCAGGTTCCGCCGGATGCCGTGCTGGTTGGAGCGCAGGGCGCGCAGGACAGCAAGGAAGAGGAAAGTGAGCAGGAGGGCGGCCAGGGTGACCCCGAGGGCCACATATGTCAGCGTCTTCAGTGGCAGGATCTCCCCATTCTGCAGGGGGAGTTGCAGAGAGACAGGGGGGTTAGGATGGACAGGGTCTGAGCACCCAGTCCAGAGCCCTGGGCTCCCACCCCCAGCCCTGCGGGCCCAACCTCACGCCGAGACACGTCCATGAGCACGGCGAAGCTCGTCATGTGGTTGCACTGGCAGCTGACGTGGCTCTCGTTGCGGAAGACGACTTCACAGCCTCGGGCTGACCAGCCACCAGTGCCACTGACCCTGTGTGAGGGAGGCAGGGTCAGGAGACAGGAGAGTGGGGTGCACTGGGGCCTGGGGGGCTCTGCCCACAGCCCTGGGGCACAGGGCAGTGCAGGCTCACAGGATTGAGTGGTTCCAGAAAACACAGATGGGTTTGGTGCGCTCCTCGGTCTCCAGCAGCCGGAACTGCACTGTGACTGGCTTGTCCAAAGCACGGGGCAGGAGCTCCTCGTCGTCATGGACGCTGATGCTCACCACGGGTGTGTTGATGACGGGGCGTTTGGGAACTCTGGGCAGGCAGGCACAGTTACCACAGTATTCGCGTGAGTGGCATGCACGCATACTAAGTCGCTTTAGTCATGCCCGACTCTGTACAACGCTATGGACTGCAACCCGCCAGGCTCCTCTGTCCATTGGATTCTCTAGGCAAGACTACTGGAGTGGGTTGCCATGCCCTCCTCCAGGGGATCTTCTCAACCCAGGGATCAAACCCACATCTCTCATGTCTCCTGCATTAGCAGGTGGGTTCTTTACCACTAGCGCCACCTGGGAAGCCCTGCGTGACTGGAGGACCCTTCTTATCACCCTGAGATGCTGCCAACCCCTGGTCCCTCTCTGTGGCTCACCCACTGACTGGCATCCCCACCCACTCCTTGTCTCCCCGGCCGCTCACCTCAGGCTGCGCTTGTCTGGGTCGTAGTTATGGGGCAGCAGCCCGGCCAGGGTGCGGTAGATGATGACGCTGGCCACAGCCTCACCCTGGCTCAGCTCCGGGTGCCGCCGCTGCCGCCGAGCCAGCTCCTCCGGCTCCTGGGGCTCTCCGGGGCCCGCAGGTCTGACCACAGGGGGCGTTTCTGGGATCGGGACATTGTCTACTCAGCTGGGTCCTTCACAGACACCCCAGCCTGGCTCCCTGACCCACCCCTCGGCCCCCACTGACCTCTGAAGACAGACTCAGGCAGGATGACCGTTGTCTCCAGGTCTGGGGGCCGCTCCCCCCGCAGGGCCTCATAGCGGGGCAGCTTGGCCCCAGCGAAGTTCCCCTTGTCCAAGCGAACGACAGAGATGACTAGGGAGAGGGCACAGGTCAGACCCTAGGTGAGGAGGGCAGGCCCCGGGCACGGCCCTGCACACACCCTCTCCGGCCCGCCGGCAGCCTCACCAATGTTGGGCGTGACGATGGTGAAGGGGCTCAGGTAGGTGTGCCGCATGTTCTGGGCCAGAGCACTGGCATAGGCCTCATAGTGCTGCAGTAGCCAGGCAGTGCCGCCCTCCGTCTGCTGGATCAGCTCCCAGTGCCGCTTGTTGGCCGCATCCAGGAGGGCGCTGCCCACGCGCAGCAGATTCTAGGGTGGGCACGGTCACAGCAGGCTGTGCCCACAGCCTCACTCCTCGTCCCTACCAGCCTGTCCTGGACCAGCCCTGGCTCACTCCCCACCATGCCCTGCCCACGAATCCTTCCTCCTGTCTCTAACATCTTCCCAGGGCCTGTGCCTATGCCCACACAGATTATTTGATGCGGGTTCCTCCCTGTCCTGGGCCTGTGGGGAGGGCCCCTCCTCTGGTGAGCCTGGTCAGACCAGGTCCTCGTACAAACATTATTCTCTGTGGGTACCCTGCTTTGAGAAGGGTCGGGAAGAGGTGCTCTAAATGACCCATGTGCTGCGCCATGCATCAGAAGTTCTCATGGAAGCCTCATGCCGGCTGGGAGCTCCCTGAAAGCAGAGAGGGGAGTGCCCCCCACTCTGCCCTGAGGTTACCAGGAGCTGGCTCACTCACCATGACCTCCTCCCACCCCACCTTCCTTGCCCACTCTGAGCCCCACCTCTGTGAAGTGCACGTCCTGTGTGGCGGACAGCCCAAAGCCTCGCTGGGCACTCTCGTGGGCCAGCAGCCGCGTGGCCAGCTGGTAGGCCACCTTGACATCACTACCAAAATAGCCAGCCGTGTGTTGGGTAGCATTGCGCAGGAGCAGGGCCAGCCGCTGGGAGCGCCCCGAGTCCAGGCCTGACTCGTTTCTCTGAAGCCGCTCAGCCTGGGACCAAGACAGGCAGGGGGGTCAGCACAGGAAGGGGACAGTGAGGTTCCCAGAGGGCAGAACTGGAAGTCCAGAGTAAAAGGACTCGGGAAGGGGAGAGACAGCCTCTGGGCAGGAGCCCCCGGAGGCAGGAGCTGGAGTTGTCGGAGTCCCCTTTCTCAAAACTGGGGAGGCGGGCAAGTCATCCTGGGTGAAGACGGGGTGAGGGGCAAGGAGAAGGAGAGGAGACGGTTCACTTACAAATCCCTTCAGCTCTGAGAAGGTTACCGATGTGCAGTTGAAGAGGTTTGGGGGCAGCCACCCTCTGTGCTCATCACAGTGGCGCACAGCAGTCCCTGGGGGAAGGCAGCCAGAAGCGCAGGCCTCAGGGAGAGACCTCGCTGAGTTCTGCCGGGGGCCAGCCTCCATGGACCGGAGACAGGGGACTAGCAGACAAGGGCCCTGCTGTCCGGTACCCCAGCGTGTGTGGAACACCAAAGCCAAAACCTCTGCGAGATCAACCCACAGGAGGGCCACAGGAATGGCCTCCCTGAGCCCCGGACTCGGCTGCCCTACTCCGGCCACCACCTTGAACTTTCTGCCACACACTCTCTGTTCTGATCTCTGCTCATGGTCAGTCCAAGGGCCAGCGCCAGCCTGCATCCTGCAGCTCCCCTGGGACAGCACCTCGTGTCCCCTGCTCCCCAGGCCATCTCTCTAGTGGCATAACTCCAGTACGAGGTGGTGAGTTGAAGATAGCAACCTGTGTGACTCATCTTTGAACCTCTAGTACCCAGCCCCGTGCCAGGCACGCTGCAGGTTTTCAGCACTTTTGTTACAAGTCCAAAATGTAGACACCTTTCATCTAGGCAAACTTGGGAGCAGGGGGGCATTGAGCCACGGAAGCATGGGACATGGAATCCCCCAGACCTGGAGACCAGAAGTTGGGGGGGGTCTGCAGCCAGGGGCTCCCCACCCTCACTCTACTGATAAAGGCCAAGTCCTCTGTTTCATGTTCTGGGCCTCCAGCACCTACCGAAGGAGCCTTTGGGACAGGGGGCAGCAGCAGGCAGCCCAAAGCGGGTACGGGGCCACCAGATCCCAGCCTCGATGGCCCTCGGGCAGCTGTCGTAATTCACTGCAAGGAAGTGCACCATCACTCAGGAGCAGTTGTCCCCCTACAGCGATGGCCGGGCTCCCCAGCCCTCCCAAGGCAGCCTCAGGTCTGCAACCCATCCCAGCTCCTGGCCTCCCTGGGACACTGGGGCCTGGCACACAGCAGGGAGGGCCACCCACCCATCTCGAGAGCCCTACCTTCACAGCCGTTGGTGGTGACCTCAGCAAAAGGGTTGTCACAGCGATCACACTGGCGCCCAATGACGCCTGGCTTGCACGGACACTGGCCCTCCTCAGGGTCACAGACTCGGGACAGAGAGCCCGTGGGGTAGCAGTCACAAAGGAGGCAGGCAGGGCTGCCAGGGGGCCGGTAGTGGTTCTCCTGAGAGGGAGAAGGGACACGGGGTCGCTGGCTCAAGCTCTCTTCCCTGGGTGCTCACGGATCCTCTCACTTTTGCCCCTCTGGAGAGAGGTTCCCTGACCCCCAAGAATGGTACATTCAAAGTATTTATTAACTGGTCGTGATTCGGAATTGAACCCACCAGTGAGACACCAATCAATTAGAATGGGCTGCAAACAACCAGTACAGCTGGCCCGGGCACACAAGGACAAATAACCACTGGCCCGCCCCAGTGGATCAAAGGCACATAGCCCTCAGCGCTCTGTGGGGAGGCTTCTTCCACCGCCCACCCCCCAAGGGCCCAGGAAGTACAGGACAGCGGCCGAGGCAGTCGCCGTGCAGGCTTGGCTCGGGGCAGTCACCTTGCAGTGGCACTCGCCGCTTGTCTTGTTGCAGTCTGGATCGAAGCCTTTGCTGACATCGCAGTTGCACGGGCCGCATGTGGGGTGTCCCCACCAGCCTCGGGGACAAGGTTGGTCAATCCTGCGGAGAAGGGACCAGGGAGGAATGAGCTCCTTCAGCTACCCTGTAGCCACGAGTGGCCCTTCTGACCCCAGCCATGGCCCAGCCAGGCTCTGAGGGACACAGCGGACATCGGCAGTGGCCCCAGCTGCCTGCATGGATCCGCATTACCTGGTCTCACAGTATGGCCCAAGGTAGCTGGGGGGACACTCGCAGGTATAGCCACGGGGAGCACTGGGCTTTCGGGTACACATGGACTGATGCTCGCACGGGTTCAGGTCACACACGTCGGTGCAGTTCTCACCATAGTAACCTGGGACCAACCAGCAAGACGAGAGACACTCAGTCCCCACCTTCCCCTGGCATTTTCTTCAAACCTGCCCTCATTCACCTCCTTCTATTCTGAGCAGCTATACCAGCTGGCTGTAGCTCTGCAGTGCAGGATGAGAGGCTCAGAGGGGTGAGGTGACTAGCCCCAGGTCACACGGCAAAGCCAGAGTGAGCCCCACCCCGCCCCACACCTGCTGACCCGTCCCGCTCCCCTGGACCCCTGGCCTGCCTGGATCACAGCTGCAGGAGTAGCTGTCCCAGTCGTCACTGCAGTAGCTGTTGGCAGGACATGGGTTCGAGTCACAGGGGTCTGGCAGGCTGCAACCTGGCTCCACGTTGATGCTCTCCCCACGGCTGGGATCCAGACTGCTGACGCCCTCAGGCGTCTCGCTGACCCGAATACCCTGGGAGGGAGAGGGCAGTGGTGTTGGCCCTTTGTGGAATGGGCTTCTCCGTGTTGGCAGTGAGAAGGCAGAGCAGGAGGCTTACCTGCAAACAGCCCCGGAAGCCTCGGGCCACACCACTGGCCGGCCCTGGAACACCCCCGACGGTAATGTTGCTCAGGTGTAGCCCGTGCAGCCGGGGGCCCAGGTTGCCCTCTGCCCGCTGCTGCCCGTAGTCAAAGGACAGGATGGCATGGCCAGGGCCTCCACTGGCTCCCAGCGCCAGCTGTGCATGGTGCCAGTCGCCATCATTGGCCCGGCCTGGCTCCAACTGGAGAGATGAGGCCTGGAGCCCCGTGCCCTCCACGCTCAGCACCACGCGGCCCTCCCGAAGCTGGCACCAGAAGAAAAGAGGGTCAGCAGACTGCCTCGATCAGCTCATCTTCCTGCCCACCGTCCTACCTGAGCCACCAAACCCATCCTGCTGCCCTGCTGAGGCCAGGGAGGAAAAGGCATTATTTCCTGTGGGCCCGAGAGATGGCAGCAGTGATCCACCAAAGGAACCCAGCTGCCTTTTTTCTCCTGGGAAAGACCCCGCCCAGCCAGCTCTGACCAATAACCCGTGCCAGGGCCCGCCGGCCTCACCCCTCCCTGCATCACCTGCAGAGTGATGGTGCTGCGCCCCCTGGTGACAGCCTGGAGCAGGACGCCGTCGGCCTGGCGTGTGCGGAACATGAGACTGAGGTGCCAGGGCTGGGAGATGGGCAGTGAGAGGCCATGCCAGGCCAGCAGGCTGCTGCCCAGGAAGTGCTGCGGGTTGGCCATCTCTGGGCAGGCAGACAGAGGCAGACTCTGAGGGGCGGAGTGGCCGAGTGCCCCAGGGGGCATGATGTTCAGTGGGGGCAGCTCCGTGGGAGGCAGGGTACTGCCCCTCCTAGTGCCCAGGCTCCCCAGCTGCCCCGCCCTCCAGAGCATCTACCTGCTCCAGGTCCACCCCACTCTGTGCCCAGGCCTGCCTCTGACTGGGCCTTTTGTCTCCCGTGCTAACCCTTTCAGGGCGCTGCCCAGACACGCTTTTCCACCCACAGCCAAGCTCAGCCAGGCCCTGCCCAGGGCCTGGTCCAACCCTGCTGGGGTTCCCAGCACTGTTGACAGCTCCCAGGCCCCAACCTCTGACAGCTGCCCCCATACCTACCCTGGGCACAACTCTTGCCCCCGAAGCCCAGAGGGCACTCGCAGCTGAATGCGTCCCACTGGTTCACACAGGTGCCCCCGTTGTGGCAAGCGTTGCTGTCACACACGTTCTTCTTGGCAGGGCACCCTAGAATGAAGAGAAGGGTGCTCAGGCAGAGGCTCCTGACAGAAAACCTGTGGCAGTGGCTACAGGGGCTCTGAGCCCCCCACTTCCAAGGGCCCCCACACCAGCCACATCCCACCGCTCTGCATTCAGCCTGACCCCGCCTCCCATACCAGGCATGGTGCCGTTGTTGGCAATGAAGTCGGCCATGTCAACGTGGCGGCTGTCCACCTGCAGGTTCCTTATGCAGCCCACGAACTGCCGGGTGCGGACAGGGAAGCTCTCGGGCAGGTCAGGCACCCCACCCAGCAGCAGGGGCCCTGTCAGGTCCAGAGACCTGGCAGGCGGGGTGGGGGGGTGGGGAAACGGCCGAGACGTAAGGGTGAGTGGGGTGCTTCCAGTTCCTTCTCCTAGGGGCCCTGCAGAGCAGCCAGGGGAAGGGGAGCCCCACCCTGGAGCTGCTCTATCAGACTGCTGCCCAAGGCTAGCTCGAATCCCCCAGACTTGCCGGTTGTGCCCCCACCCAGCCCCCGTGCAGAGGGCTGAGCAGGGGCAAAGGGTGGCCAGATAAGAGAAAGGAATTGGTTACCATTTCAGGGCTCCCAAAGTCCCCCCTTACAACCCTCCCTCCCTGTGTGGCCCCACACCTCGCTGCACCCCCAGCCCTCTCCCCTCCTTACTTTTTGCTGCCACCCTGAGTGCCCTGGGCAGCGCAGGAGTAGTTGCCCAGCATAGCTCCAAAGCGCAGGGCTACCCCTGTATCACAGCCATCCACGGTCACCACAGCCACCTTCTGCTCGGATGGGCCCTGCGGGAGCCCCGTCTGACCCAAGAGTGGCTGCGGACAGGGAAGGGCAGAGAGGGGAAAGAGTGGGCCAGGGCCACTCATGGGCCAGCAGGCAGGAAAACACCAGCACATACACACTCCCTTTGTGTACTGCTACACACGCATACAAGTGTGGTATACACACGTACACATGCACACAGATGTGTGCTCACATGACCATTTACCTTCCTTAATGTCCACTTGTGTTTGTACCTAGCGGAATAGGAAGTGTCTGTACCACCTAGCAGGATAGGAATGCCTGGCGAGGCAGCAAGTTCCCCCCCTCCCTTCCTCCCCGTTCAGCCAGACAGACCATGACCAGCCCCCAGCAAGGCAGTGCCACCCAGGTCTGGGAGAGCATCTGAGCCCAGGACAGGGCCCTCTCCCCCGGGACCCCTCCCACACCCACCTTATTGTAGTACTTCAGCTGCACCGTGTGCCACTGGCCGTCACTGACCCCTCCGGGCACGAAAGGGGACACGGTGGTGGTCGACTCCCCTGAGGAAAGGACCCAAGTGAGCTGAGACACCAGCTGAGGGCTGGGAATGGGGACAGGGCACTTGCGGTTGGGCTGTGCCCAGGTTTGGCTGGGAGAGTGTGTGACTCGGGGTCAAGGGCGGAGAGGCACAGGGACTCGGGCGAGGACGCGGGGCTGCGGGATCACCTGCAGAGAAGGTGAGCTGGACCTGCTCCTGGATCACCTCGAGGGCCACGAAGTCATGCTTCTCATTGAAGCGCCCGTTGTACAGCAGCAGCCCATCGCGCTCCTTGGTGGCAAACCTGAGTGGGAGTGGGGGAGGGGGCAGGGAATGGGGCACCCACCTGGATGCCAGCACCCCAGCCACCTAACCAGCCCTGGTCCTACTCAGAAATCTCCCGAGGGCTGACTCCTGGGCGGAGGCTGTGGGCCACATGGCTAGAGCGCGGAAGATGAGCACAAACCAGGACTGGCGGCACGACCCTGGCATCCTGGCTCCCACCCTTGAGGGTGGGTTGGGAGGAGTGTAGGTGGCCCTGGTGGGTGAGGGGCCTGCCAGCCAAGGGTACAGGGCAACTCCAAGTACAGGCCTGGCTCTGCCAACACCTCCCTCCCCACCTGCCACACAGCATCACCGCCTGACGTCCCACCTCGTCCACCGAACAGGAGGCCCCCCAGGCTGTCCCTGGCCCCTATTCCAAGTGCCCAGGCACTCACGAGAGGGCCAGGGTGAAGTGGAAGCGCTGGCGCAGGCCCCGGAAGGTGATGAAGGAGCGGGCAGGGAAGCTGCGCGTGGTCACCTGGCAGAAGGGCTTCTCGAAGTCTCCGGATGGGCAGTCGCACTTGAAGCCGCCCACCAGCAGGTTGACACAGGTGCCCCCGTTCTTGCAGACTCCTGGGGTGCAGCGGCCTGAGCGGGCACTCACTTCGCAGTGCTCACCTGGACAAGAAGTCAGGCAGGTGAGCACCAGGTGCCTGGGGGACTGGGACTCCTTCGCGCCCAGTGATCCCTCTGTGATCTCCCATGACTCCTATGACACTCTGAATCCCTCCAGCATCCCCACCTCCTCTCATGTGCTCATCCCTCTGAGCTCTGTGAAACCCTGGCTCCTTTGATGCCCTGCTTGGCTCACTGGGCATCCTCACCACAGTCCCATGTATCGCTGTCCTGCAAGTTCCCAGAGGCTCCCAGTCCCTCCCATGCCCTTGTCTGGGCCTTAAGAGCACAGGCCCGTGAAGTCCCTGATCACAAGGTCCGAGTCCTAGTGCCTTTTGGTGTGAGGGCTACCCAGCAAGCATGGGGGTGTTCTGGCCCCATTAGGGGGCATGCCTGTGGATGAGAGGGCCTGCAGGACAGCACAAGGGCTGCTGCCAACCCCCGCCCCACACTGGTGCTTTTGTCCCTCACAGGCACCAAGATCAGCTTCCCTCCCTGGGGATGAGACCAGGCTTCCACTTGGATTTGTCGGAGTTATGGGATGGTGTGGGCAGGAAGCTGGGGACTCTCCAGAAACGGGGCAAGGAACTCCCACCCTGAGCCCTGGTGTTCAGACTGAGGACCTCTGTGCACTTGAGAGATGCTGAGACAGTAGGGAACTGAGCCCTGGGAGCTGAAACGGAGGAGCTGAAAATTCCAACATCAGATGGAAAAATCCACCCTTTTCTCTCCCTCCCCATTCCCAGATTCTAGAGATAGGTTCTCAGCTCCAGTGCCTAGTGACTGGCTCTAGTTTCCATGGAAACTGTTGTTCGCCTACTCTAAGCACCCCCCTACCCCATCCTCTTGGACAAAGACTTCCCTCCCCTCCCCCCAGCCCACCCCTCTGCTCCCCCCTACCCACAGCAGCAGCTGAGAGGAGTCAAGTCTGGCAAGTTCTGGGCAGGAAGATGCAGCAGGGGAGGCAGCAAGGCTGGCCTACCACGGCTGGCGAAGTGTGTGGGCATGGCTCTGGGGGAGAGGGAGCAAGGCCTATGGCCCCTGGGAAGGAAAGGCATGGAGAGCAGGGGATGTCCTGAGGGAAAGCAGGAGGCTGCAGGGAGGGGTCCGGAGCCGAAGCAGAGGCAGCGAGATCCCAGGGAGAGTCTGGGGACAGGATATGTAAAGACCCCTGGAGATAGGCCAACAGGCCTCTTGGTCAGGCCCTGCTTTACACACCTGGGCAAGGGTGGAGCTCCACGTCACACAGGTGCGATGATCTGAAAGTCCCCATCCCCACACCTGAACCCCACCAGTCTCCCCAGCTCTTCTGTGCCTCCCCTCAACACCTGGGGAGAAAAGCACCCACTGCGGCTCTGAAAGGCAACTCACTCATCAATTGGGAGGGTGCATGTACTGGCCCAGCCTCACGTCAAATCCAGGTGAGACCTGGGGCAAGTCACCTGATCTCACTCAGTATTTCCTTAAATCACAGCCAGCACTTCCCACAGGCCAGCTCTTACCCGTATTAAATTCAATTAATCCTCACAACCACCTTGTCACAGGAGTAGATTCATCACCCATTTAAAAATTCTACCCCACAGAGCGGTTAAGTAACTTGCCCAAGGTCACCCAGCTGCTCTTGTCAAAGCTGGGATACAAATGCAAGCAGACTGGCCCCAGGGCCAGCGCTGACCTCAGCTACACCACCTGGGGGTGGGGGCGGGTTGGGGACAGAGAAACAAGGCTCCCCTCTTCCTTCCTCAAAGGTGATTGTGAAAGAGCAAGTAGGACTTGTGAATGGCCAGTGTACCCTGTACATTCCCTCAGGAGAAGGAGGTTACCCGGTTCTTAGCTTGATTGTGCTGGCGCTGCGGCCTTAACCCCCACCAGGGCCGCCCCCAGGCCTTCCCCTCCCTCCCTCCGCGAGGGCTCACCGGTGTAGCCCTCACGGCAGAGGCAGGTGTAGCCGCCCTCGCGGCTGCGGCAGTGTCCGTGGGGGCCGCAGGGCCGTGAGTAGCAGAGGTCCACCTCGGTCTCGCAGTAGTCGCCGGTGAAGCCCGGCGGGCAGCGGCAGCGCAGTCCCCCGACGGGGTGGATGGGGCGGAAGAGCACGGAGGAGGAGGCGATGAAGGGCGCGGAGGAGTCAAAGCGGAGAACGGACACGCAGCGCATGTAGTTCTCGCAGGGCTCACGCAGGCAGATATTGTCGTCGAAGGGCAGTACGCGCTGTGCCGAGATGGCCGTGAGCAGGCTGCGGTTGAGATACAGGCGCTCCTGCAGGTCCTCGGAGGGCAGGAAGGGTGGCCCGCCCCCGGGCCCCGGCGGCTGGCCCACCGACAGGCTCACGTTGAGGATGTGGCTGCCTGGGGCATCGGTGTCCCGCTGCACGTTGAAGATTACCACGTGGTCTGGGGGTGTGGCCAGCGTGGCGGCCACAGCCTGGATGAAGAGACCCAGTAGGGGCGACAGGAAGCGCTCGGGCGACATGTCTTCCAGGCGCAACGTGATGCTGTGCGTGAGCATCTCGTCGGTGATGATGGTGACGCGTAGGGAGCACTGAGCCGTCACGCTGTGCACGCCGTCTGTGGGGAGGCCAGACGGTCAGCACCCAGGGAGGGCAGGGGTCCCAAGCCATAGATCTGGCTCCGGGTAGGAGCACCCGGAGGAGGGCATGAGTGTGGGCGGGAACCCTGCTCGCACACTCCTGCACTGCCCAGTTGCCAAGAAAGGCTCTCCTTTTTTAACTGGCATAAAGGAGCCCTTAGGACAATGTATGCCTCACCTGAGGAGAATCACTCCAGGAGGGCTCAGCCCCCAGCAGCACTCAGGGGGATTGATTTCCAGAAGTTCTCTTTGCATACTTTCCAGAACCCTCTGTTGCAAAGCATGTGTGTGTGTGTGTGTGTGTGTGTGTGTGTGTTAATTACTGGGTCCTGTTAACTCTTTGCAACCCCATAGACTGTAGCCCACTAGGCTCCCCTGTCTGTGGGATTTCCTAGGCAAGAATACTGGAGTGGGTTGCCATTGTCTTCTCCAGGGGATCTTCCCCACCCAGGGATCGAACCCAGGTCTACTGCATTGCAGGTGGATTCTTGGTGGTCTGAGCCACCAGGGAAGCCCGTTGGAAAGCACGGACACATCTTTTAATGTTTGTGTATCTTTCCCTGCCCCAAGCCACTGACAGGTCTGGTCTCTTATATCAATACCAGACCAGGTGCTTCCCTGCACAAGGATCTTATTTTGCCTTTTTATTACCTCCCTAGAGGGCCCAGAGTACCATGCTACTGCTAAGTCACTTCAGTCGTGTCCGACTCTGTGCGAACCCATAGACGGCAGCCCACCAGGCTCCCCTGTCCCTGGGATTCTCCAGGCAAGAACACTGGAGTGGGTTGCCATTTCCTTCTCCAATGCATTAAAGTGAAAAGTGAAAGTGAAGTCACTCAGTCGTGTCTGACTCTTAGTGACCCTATGGACTGCAGCCCATCAGGCTCCTCCGTCCATGGGATTTTCCAGGCAAGAGTACTGGAGTGGGGTGCCATTGCCTTCTCCGTAGAGCACCATGAGACACCCACAAATATAATCCTCCTGCCCCCTTAGCCTCTATGTTGCTGCTGCTGCTGCTAAGTCGCTTCAGTCGTGTCCGACTCTGTGCGACCCCATAGACGGCAGCCCACCAGGCTCCCCTGTCCCTGGGATTCTCTAGGCAAGAACACTGGAGTGGGTTGCCATTTCCTTCTCCAATGCATGAAAGTGAAAAGTGAAAGTGAAGTCGCTCAGTCGTGTCCGACTCTTGGCGACCCCATGGACTGCAGCCTACTAGGCTCCTCCGTCCATGGGATTTTCCAGGCAAGAGTACTGGAGTGGAGTGCCATTGCCTTCTCATCTCAACACTATTACAACCCTGACCCTGGCTGTGTTCCCCCTCCCTCATTGCAGTAGAGAATGGACGGTGAACTGGGTCAGTGGGCCACCCAGTTCCCCTCCCACTAAGCCCGGTGGCTGCTTGGGCGCAGGCCCGCTATCCCCATGGCAACTCCCCACACAAAGCATTCTTCCCGCCCAACTCTCTGAGTTGCTGAGGGTAGCCCAGGGGGCCCTACCCCAGGAAATCTAGCTGAGCCACCTTACCAGTGGCAGCACCACCCACTGCCCTGATGTTGTGGGGTTCTGGGGGCCAGAGATGGAAAGGCCTGGGTAGCTCTCCACCCTGAGCCCCAGACAGAGTCCCACTGAGTTGACATCTCCTTTGGGCCTAGACTTCCAGCTACTCATCACCCACTTGGCTCATGGCATTAAATCCAGTGCCTGCCACATCCCCAGGCCACACACTCACTTATAAACAGCTAAGTACTAACACTCTGGTGTCTCACCCCACCCACACACACTAAGCCCAGAAATACCGGGCACACCTGAATGCACAAATACGTGGCAATGGATTTTATTCATCTCAAAATGAAAGCTGGAGGCCAAGTGGTGAGGGAAATGGCTTGGTTGGGCTATAAGCGATATTCTTATTGTTTATTTACTACAATGTTCTACGCATAGTAAGTGTTCAGTTAGATGTTCATGAGAATCTATTTGATCTCCATAATGAAGAAATGGTCTTTAAAACACAGCAGGGAAGCCCAAGTAGTTATTTAAAAGGACATCCTAGCAGGAATGGGGCAGGAGTTAGTGTTTCTCAGGTGGGACAGAGGTAGGAAAGGGCTTCCATGGTGGCTCAGTTGGTAAAGAATCCACCTGTAATGTACAAAATGAGGGTTTGATCCCTGGGTTGGGAAGATCCTCTGGAGAAGAGCATGTCAACCCACTCCAGGATTCTTGCCTGGAGAATCCCATGGACAGAGGAGCCTGGCAGGCTACAGTCCATAGGGTCAAAAAGATGTGGACACGATTAGCAACTACGCACACACGCGCACACTCACAGGTGTAGGAAAGGGATCTGGGAATAGATTCTTCTGCTTCTGTGTCATAGCACCTTTAGGTGGCTGACTGCGCCGGCAGCTAGGAAGGCTGAAGCCAGTCACACATCTGAGCCGTGTCCTCGGCCCCCTGCCCACCTGCCCTCCAGCCTCACTGCTTGAGAATGTGCGGCCCGCTTGCTCTCACCAGCAAGCCTGTTGTCATCACTCACCTCTGCTCCTCCTTTTCTTGACTGCTGCTGAACAAGCTGTTCCTTCCTACCTGGACTATCCAGCCGCCAGTCCACACTCCCCCTAGTTTCCTAGCCCGCCCTAAACTCACCTTTTCCAGGGAGCCTGCCCAGATTTATGACCTCAGGCTCGACTTTCCTCCCTCTTTCAGAGCCCCCTGCACTCAGTTCTGGAGCCAGCCCAGGGCCCTTGTGTACCTGGTGCCCAGTGATTCCTTGGTGTGAGAGTCCCTCTGGGCAGGAAGGAGCCCAGAGTCCACACAGAGTCCTCCTAACTGGCCAGGGAGGGGCGGGGCAGGCAAGAGAAACCTCTCCACCGTCAGCCCTGGGAACGCGCGCCCCTCCCCATGTTGCCCCTCCGCCGGCCCAGGCCCCGCCTGCACCCCTCACCCAGTGTGTCTGTTGCTTCCCATCTGGCCCACCATCTGTGGCCACCTGCCCCCTCTGCTACTGTCCCCATCCCAGCAGTCAATGGACCGCTCTCTCCTTCCTCTTTGTTCCTTTCTCCTGCCTTGACCTGGGTCACCCTTCAGGTGCAAAGGCAACGGTGGGAACCGGGGTTGGGGATGCATAGCCTGAGCCATCCTCCTGGGCAGAAGAGGGTGGGGATGGGCCCTGACCTCAGGAAACACCCTCTGTGACGAGAACCTCGCCTGCCACACCTGGAAAAGTGCCAAGTCCCAGACTGGGGCAGAATTAGACGCCAAGCCTCCCTTCCCCTGGCAGATGCACTAGTGGGAGTTGTAGGCCATGGATGGGCACTCCTGTGTGTCCAAGCAGAGTTCAGAAGAAGCAGAGTTAGGAGAATTCGGGCCTCAGGAGAGCCACCCGGCCCATGCTGGGGCAGCTGAAGTCCCAGCGAACAAGAGAGGGGGAAATCGGAGAGGCAAAAACACAGAGACCAAACAGGGGAAGACAAAGGCCCAGGAAAAGAGCCAGCAGTGGAGAAACTGGGAAAGGAGGAGAGTCACACAGGAGATGGGGAGAGGACCACGGAGGAGACAGTGCAGAAAGGCCCCCAAGGGCAGACGCGGGAAAGAAAGAAGAGACAAAGAGCAAGAGAGGGAAACAAAGGGCAGCAGGAGCTGATCCCCCTCGCCCCAGCCCCCCGGACTTTGGGGTTGCCGTGGTGACTGCCTCCAAGGGTCAGGGCCGAGGGGAAAGGGTGGGGCTGGGCTGGAGGGCCAGCCGAGGCCTCCCCCTCTATTCTAGGGGAACCGAGGTCTGGGGGTCTGCATGGGTAGGAGCGCGAAGGCTGGGTGGGGCCTCCTCTGCCCACGTCCCTTGGTCACCTAGGGTGGACTGGGGGAGGCAGGAGGGAGAGGCCCTTCCCTTCCGGCCCTCCCCACTGCTTCCCAGCACAGAGAAGGACATGAGATAGCAGAGCTCCAGCCCCCACCTCCTCCCACTAAGGAGGAACTGAAGCTTCCAGAGGCACTGAGCCTGTCCATGACCTCTAAAAGCTCACGTGCCCTGGCTCCAGTGGCCACCTGAGGATTGGGGAGAGGAGTTATCTGTCCCAAAAGGACTATGAATGGGGAGGAGGCTGAAGCCACGCCCTGTGTCTTGCACGCCTCACTCCTCTTCTGGCCCGGACTCCTTGGGGTGGAAGTGAGGCTCGCCAGGCGGCTCTTTCTCCCCTCTCTGATGTGTCCGAGTGAGGGTGCCCTGACCCACCCATCCCCAGGCACAGCTAACAGTCACTCCTCACAAGGGCCCCAGCTGTTCCCAGGCTCAGGGAAGGGGCTCAGCTCCTTGCTGCCACTGTTGTCCACTCCCTGCTCCCGACAGGAGAGACAGAAAGTTGCCCACCGCCCAGCCCCGACTCTCCTCCCCCAGCCCTTCTGTCCAGGAGTCTGCAGGCTGAGCGCTTGGCCAAGCAGCTGGAATGCCCGGCCTGGGTCCCGGCCAGGCTCCCACGCCCCAGGGTTCTGTTCTCTTGCCACTGGATCCAGGGGCTCTGCCCTCAGAGGCCACTAGCACCCTGGCTCACCATGGTCCCCACAGCCCATCCCCTGAGCCCAGGCTCTCACGGGCCATGGGAAGGCCTGGCATCTAAGAAGAGCCAGGCCGCGGGGAGGCAGGGGGCCCAGGAGAGCCGTGGCCTGCCCCTGGCTCCGCTGCAGCCCCTCCCCCAAGCCGGACCCCGAACCACCACCTCTGACAGTGGGGTCTGTTTGGACAGAGACAATGAGCTCCAGCCTCACTTCCTGTGGGAGCTCTGAAGGGGAAAGCCAGGCCAGGCTCTTTCTGCCTGGAGGGAAAAGAATGTACTAGACAAAGTCCCCCTCAGCTGGTCTGTGGCTCAGCCGGGAGCCAGAAGGGGCCCAACCGCAGGGTCCTGACCCCGTGGGGGCAACCCTGTGCCCCCACAGTCTCAGCTCTGTCCGAGGCTGTGTGAGATCACAGGGACGTGCCGGCAGGCGGGCGGCAGGCAGGCGTGAAGGGGTGGCTCGCTGCTCTGGGCCACAGTCCCCTCCATCCTGCCCCAGCTCTCTTGGACCCCAGAGCCTTTTTCCATAATTCTCAGCAACCACAGAGAAGACAGCCTCACGACACTTCCCCCACCACGTCACAGGCTGGTAGGCAGGGGGCAGCCGACCGAAGCAGCCCGGCCCCGCCTGGGGTGGCAGGCAGGGCCCACACAGCTGCCAGGATTCCTCGGGTTCCGTCCCCAGCTGCTTTGCATCCCTCAAACGCTGGGCCAGTCCCAGGTAGAGAGATAGGTCAGCAGCTCCTCCTCAGAAGGCCGCCCAGGCCCTCTCCCGAGGGCCAACTCCACCCCAGTGTCGCCTGGGCCCCTCCTTACCTGACACCAGCACGCTCATGACAGCCTCCAGAGGTCGGTTGTTGTCCAGCGCCCGACTCAGCCTCAGCTCGCCCGTGGACGCGTTGAGGAGGACCAGGCTGAGTTCATTCCCCCGCTCGAAGCTGTAAGTCAGGCTGTCTGAGATGTCAGGGTCGTGGGCAGGCACCCGGCCAATGGCACCCCCTGGGAAGCTGCTTGATCGGTTGGTGACATAGTTGTTGAAAAGGATCTCGAAGTTGCCCAGCACTGGTGGGTTGTCGTTGCGGTCAAGCAGGCGGACGTGCACTGTAGCTCGGCTCACCAGTGGAGCCGACGTGGCCTGGATGACCAGGACATATTCAGGCCGGTCCTCGTAGTCCAAGTCCACCAGAGCGGTCAACTCTCCGGAGAAGATGTCCAGTTGGAAGACCTCAGGGATGTTGCCCTCCACGATCTGGTACATGATCTGAGCATTGGTGCCTTCGTCAGGGTCAGTGGCTGTGACCCGGGCCACCGCCAGCCCAATGGGACTGTTCTCTTCCACAAACACATCAAACTCATCCTGCTCAAAAACAGGTGGGTTATCATTTACATCCAACACTGTGACTGTCACGTCCATGGGCGTGCGGGCTGGAGGCATCCCCTTGTCCACTGCGTATGCCCGCAAGACGTACTGGGCCACATTCTCACGGTCCAGCCTCCGCAGTGTACGCACAATGCCTGATGTGGACTCTACGATAAAGTCCCCATCTCCATCATCGCCCCCTTGGAAGGTGTAGAAGACCCTGCCATTAAGGCCAGAGTCACGATCAGTGGCTGAGATCTGCAGAACGCTGGTGAAGGGGGGCACGTCCTCGTAGACACTGCCCTGGTAGGAGTCCCGCAGAAACTGAGGGGCATTGTCATTCACGTCATTCACCAGGATCTCCAGGTAGGTGGTGTCGGACTTCTGGGGAATGCCATTGTCCCGGGCAGTGATGGCCAGGGTGTAGGACACCTGGTCCTCATAGTCCAGCTCAGCCTGGGTGGTGACAGCCCCTGTGTCTGCATCAATGCGGAACTGGGGGATGCTGTCCTCCATAAAGTAGGTGATGCGGGCATTCTCACCCGTGTCCTCATCTGTGGCACTGATGAGCACCACTGTGGTGCCTGCTGGCCGGTCCTCATTAATATTCACTGTGTAGTGGGAGCTCTGAAAGACAGGGCGGTGGGTATTGGCATCGGTGACGTTCACCACCACTTGTGCCGTGTCCTGCCTCGTGCCATCGGAGGCAGTAACAGCCAGCACATACTGCCGCTCAAGTTTGTAGTCCAATGGCAGGGCGAGGGACACCAGCCCCCCACCACTCTGGCTGGTGATGGAGAAGCGGTTTCGGGTGTTGCCGCTGGTGATCTGGTAGGTGATGACGCTGTGGGCATCTCGGTCCACGGCCGACACCGTCACCACGCTGGTGCCCACAGCTGCATCCTCATTGAGCCGGACCGTGTACTCGGGTTGGGTGAAGGTTGGGTTGTTGTCGTTGACATCCAGGATGGTCACACTGACACTGGCCGAGGCAGTGAGTGCTGGGGTGCCATGGTCGCGGGCTTCTACTCCAAAGCTGTAGAAATCAACCTCTTCCCGGTCCAGTTCGGCTGCCACAGAGATCCAGCCTGTGCCATTGTTGATGGTGAAGGGAAAGTCGTGTCCAACCCCTGCAAGGCGGTATTCTAGGCGGGCATTGTCACCCGCATCAGCATCAATGGCCTGGACATGGAGGACCAGGTAGCCTAAGGGGACACTCTCCAGAACAGTAGCCTGGAAGGGGGTGCTGACAAAGATGGGAGCATTGTCATTGATATCCAAGACCTGCACTGTCACCAAGCCGGAGACGTTGGAGAGAGGGGGGCGGCCACCGTCCTGTGCCCGAACCCGTAGGGTGTATTCCTTGGTCGTCTCATAGTCAAGAGGGCTCACCACGTCCAGAGCCCCAGTCTGGGCATCTAAGTAAAACTGTCCCCGAGCGTTGCCACTCATGATGCTGTAGTGCACCAGAGCATTGCTGCCCTTGTCTCTATCTGAGGCTGTGACCCGGAGGACCGGGGCTCCTGGGGCCACATCCTCCCGCACCTGGACCACGTAGCGCTTCTCACTAAACTGGGGGGCATTGTCATTATCATCTTCCACCGACAGGAAAATGGCAGCTGTGGCAGTGCGTGGACCGGGGTCCCGACCCTGGTCACTCGCTTCCACCGTCAACTGGTAGGATTCCACCTCTTCCCGATCCACGGGGCCTCGGGTTCGGATGACCCCAGAGCGAGGGTCAATCTCAAAGACTTCAGAGGGGCTGTCCCCAGACCCCTCCAGCAGGCGGTATAGAATATTGGCATTGGGAGGGGCATCACCATCTGTGGCTCTAACGGTAAGCACCTCATAGCCGACTTCCAGGTTTTCCCTGAGGCTCTCCTTGTACTCCTGCTGCTCAAACACAGGGTCATGATCATTGGTGTCAGTCACCAAGATGGTGAGCGTGGCCAGGGCACTGCGTCGGGGCATGCCATGGTCCTGCGCCGTGACCCTGAAGACGTGCGTGCTCTTGGTCTCACGATCCAGCTCCTCGGCTGTGGTGACCGCACCAGTGATCGGGTCCAGGGAGAAGAAGTGGTTGGAGCGGCTATCGAAGAGGGCATCCATAGTGTACTCCAGTCGACCTGCCTCACCCTCATCTGGGTCGATGGCCCGCAGAGATGCCACAGGAGTACCTGCTGGCTGGTTCTCGGGCACTGTGGCCTGGTAGCTGGGGGGCTGAAACTGGGGGGCGGTATTCACGTTCCTCTTCCGACGTCCACCCATGGACTCTTCTGCTAAGCTGTCCCCTGCCCTGAAACCTGGGGCCTGCACCAGCTTACAGGACTGGCATCTCAGCCGTGGGGCCTTTAAGCACAAGTGCTCATGGGGCAGGGTGAGCTTGCCCTGTGGGGAAAGGTGGCCTCCTATGCCCAGAAGACGACAGCTCCAGGGGCAGCCTTCGGGCGCTGGTGGCAGGGGGATGTGGGCCCCGGATTCTGGACACCAGACCCTCAGACCATCATGGTGAGGCACCAGGTGGCCAGTCAGTTCCGTCCCCGCATCCCTGCAGCGGCTGGTGTAGAGCCAGAGGTTCGAGGATGAAGCTGGACAGAGCCAGCCCACGGGAGCGCAGGCCCCCGAGGAGCCGCGTCCGCCAGGCCCCAGGGAGCGACAGGGCCCCACTTGGTCTCCCAATAGTGGCGGCAGCAGCAGCAGTAGCAGCAGCGGCGGCAGCGGTGTTGGAAGTGGGGCACGGGCCGCCGGGCTCCGCATCTCTCCCCCTTCCCGGCCGGCCGGGTCAACGGCGGCCGCCGCTCGTCCTCCCGCTCTTGCGGACCCCGCCGCGCCTCATGCCCGGGCCGGGGCGCCAGTCCCCGGGGGCTACTTTTGCGCCCCGCGGGGCCTGCTCCTTGATGCCTCACCGGAGCCCGGCGCTGCCCGCTCCCACGCGCCGGCTCCCACCGATCCCCAAGCCGGGCCCACGCTGGGTCACCCAGACCACCACGGGCTGGCGCCGCGCTTCCACTAGCACACCCGGCTCTCGCCACCTGCGCCCGCGGCGCCCGCGGGGCCCGCGCGCCCTTGGCCCTGCCGCCCGGAGATCCTCTGAGTGCTCCTCGCCCCCGCGGGATAGCCCACCTGCTCCCCCGGAGCCACGCACCCGGACCCCGGCCCGGCCCCGGGCGCCTCCGACGGCCCCCCGCCGGCCGCTCGTGCCCCGCGTCCCCGCCGCCGCTGTTGCTAGCGCCGCGGCCCCGAGCCCAGCCCCACGCTCCCTCGCCTCCCGGGCGGGCGGGCGAGCTCTGCAGAGCGGCCGCGGCGGCGGCGCCTCATTACCATAGACCTGCTCGCGCCGCCACCGCCTTAAAGTGGCGACGCCAGCCGCACCGAAGGAGGTGGGCCCCACCTAGCGCCCTCCTCCGTACCAGTGATATAGAATTCGCGCGTTACTACTGACCTTCTTCCCCTATCCCAATCCGACGCCAGGCCTGCCCCTGGGCCAGATTCCTACGACAGTCCACAAAGGAATTAATAATCAGAAGCCAGACAGCAAATGATAATAATAGTGGCAAACCCTAAGAATGTTTAGAGGTTTTCAAAACCTTTTGAAGGACTTTCAGAGGGCAAGTGCCCACCCTGACGCACCCCCCTCCAAAAAGCTGGATGCTGTTAAGAGTCCTTGTTGCTTCCCCTCCACTGGTCTGGGTCAGACTGAGCTAAAACGGCCCTGCTCAATAGTATAAATCCTCCCCCTTGAGCCAGAGAGACACCCCATTTCCTCAGGAACACACAGTGACCATCCTGAGCCCCCACCCCCGTACCCCTCAGCAAAGCTGTAGTCTAATCAGGTTGCCCCTCGGAGTCCAGCTGCAGAATGCAGTGCAGAATGACCCCAACCTCCACCTGGATGCCACCCGGGCTTGTCGGGGGAGGTAGGCTGGGAATGTCAGAGCAAATGCCAGTGGGTATAAACATGCTAATATTAGCAGGTTCTGAGCCCAGAGAGGGTGAAACTTGTACAGGGTCACAAGGCTGGAGAGGGGTGGGACCAAGTTTTAATTCAAGCTTCCTGGGTCCTAGACCACTGGTTTTCACTGCCCCATAGGGCCTCTTGTCCAGAGAGATGACCTCTTGCCCCCTCTCCACTTCCCCATCCACTCCAGCTGCCACTCCCCTCCTTCCACCCTCAGCTTTGTGACAGCAAACAATCCTGCCCAGGGCACAGGGCTCTGGAACCTCTCCACTCGTAGGCTTTAGACTGGACCTGCCACTTGAAGGGGCGTGGGAGATTCCAGGACTCCTGGCCAGGCATGGAAGCAGGACCTTGAAGTAGAGCCAGGCATTGGGAGGTGGAGGGTGATCCAAAGGGACTTCCCTCTCTCATACCCCGTCCAGAGGCCCAGGGCCAACTGTGTGAGCAGCGAGGGGCTGGGGCCAGTGGTATGAAGGCTGGCCTGGGGAGGAGGTCCAGCCCACCACTGTCTAGCCGTGTGACTTTGGTCAAATGCTTGTACCAATTTCCTTTTGTAAAACGATGGGATAGAATAAGCTCAATAACTTCAAATTTTTATTTAACAGTAGAATCCCTTTTTCACTGAAATATAAAGTAGAAGCCCAGATGATAAGCAAGATAAAAGTAGTCCTGCTACTATTTACAATAGCTAGGACATGGAAGAACCTAGATGACAGATGAACGGATAAAGAAGTTGTGGTACATATATAAAATGGAATATTACTCAGCCATAAAAAGGAACACATTTGAGTCAGTTCTAGTGAAGTAGATGAACCTAGAGCCTGTTATACAGAGTGAAGTAAGTCAGAAAGAGAAAAACAAATACCGTATATTAACACATATATATATGGACTCTAGAAAGATGGTACTGATGAACCTTTTTCCAGGGCCAGAATAGAGATTCAGACATAGGGAACAGACTTATGGACACAGTAAGAGAAGGGGGGTGCTGAAAAACAGAGAAAGTAGCATAGACATATATCACTGAAAAACTGAGAAAGTAGCATAGACATATATTACATATATCCATGTGTAAAATGGATAGCTGGCAGGAAATAGATGCATAGCACAGAACTCAGCTTTATGCCCTGTGATGACCTAGAGGGTGGAATGGCAGTGCTGGGAAGGAGGGTCACGATGGAGGAGATATGTGCACACTTATAGCTGATTCACATGGTTGTACAGCAACACAACACTGTAAAGCAATTATCCTCCAACTAAGAATAAATTTTAAAAATAGTAATCTGGAAAAAAATATGTGCTGTGGGGTTGAAGTAGGACTCAGGGTCTTGCCCATTCCCACTGGGCCCCCTGTGGAGCTTGAAGGTCTGGAGGAACCCCGTTGAAAAGCACTGGGTCAGATGCTCACTGTTTTCCAACAAGGACTCTGCTCACATCAGTGTCACTCTCAGCGCATCACAGCAGGAGACCTGTGTATCGCCTCTCAGGGGCTCTAGGCCCAAGGAACCTCCGTGTGACCACAGGGTAATGCCAAGAATGAGAAATCCGCTTTCTTCTTTCTCCCTGGGGAAAAGGAAAGGCGATGAGCTTTGGTGACAGCAAGAGGCATTAGGGTTAGCCTACGCTCTTGGCCATGGTGGTGGATGGGAAGAGGAGAAGGAAGTGGGCAGGGGAACCCCCAGCTCAGGGAAGTGCCCTCTTCTCTGACAGAAGATGACCAAGTCCGAGGAAGGCTCCAGAGATAGAAGGTGGCTTAAGTGGCCTCTGCGGGGCTCCGCCTCTCCAGGCTCCCTTTGACTCTGTGGTTTGGGAGGATCTAGGGGCTGTGTGGGCATCTTGCTTTTCACCTAATAGCCATGTGGCGCGGAGAATGCTAGGAAATTATACCATCTGTTAATTATCGCTTGAATTGGGGTTGGGTAATGAGACTCATTTCTGCTGAAGGCCCAAGCCAACACATGGAGAAACTGCAGCCTTCCATTCATCTCTCTCCCTTTGTACTAAAATAAGCTTGCTGGAAGGGAGAGCGTGGCAGCCTTGGCTGAGGAACTTGATTCTGGAGCCTAGAGCTGAGGCAGCATGGGCTTAGGAAGCCCCCTTCATTGTGAATGGCCTTTTTGCCCAAGGACAGTCTGGGTGGGGATGTGAGGAAGCCCTTCCTTCATCTCCAGGCAAGTTTGGCAAATAGTCTCCCCACCCTGCTCCCAGGGTCACAGGACAGAGCTGTCCCCCCAACCTGCTCTTATGCCCTCAGCAGCTTCCCCCTCCCCAAAGCAGGAAGGAAACTTCAGTGTCTTCTGTGCAGCCTTGTGGTTGTGCGACCCCATGGACTGCAGCCCACCAGGCTCTTCTGTCCATGGGATTCTCCAGGAAAGAATACTGGAGTGGGTTAGCCATTTCCTCCTCCAGGAGATCATCCTGACCCAGGGATCAAACCCATGTCTCCTCATTGGCAAGTGGGTACTTTACCACTGAGCCTGGGAGGCCTCGTCTAAGCATTACGGAGTCTCACACCAGGGCTTGTCCTGGTGGTGTCCTCCTTGACTCCTAAGGGAAGGCCTGCCTATTTCATAGAACTTTCCAGCTTAAGGAACCTTTAGATCTCCCTCCCACATGGGAGAAATCCAAGGTGCAGCAAGATCTTGGAGACGGTTCAAAGGGAAATTACTGCTCATCTAGGCCAGCCCTCAGGAGGGAAAGTGACCTGCGGGGAGAGCCTGGAAAATACACACGTGCATAAAACGTGGTTCTCAACTGAACAAGGTAGCATGGGTGAAGTGGTCCAGTAGCATGAGTGAAGTGGTCCAGGAGCAGACGAGACAGAAAAGGCTAAAGGAATTCAGAAGACAGAGTAGGGAGGGTTGAAGAAATCTCAGACAGCCTCTTGGAGGAGGTAGGACTTGGTTGCCTCTTAAAGAATCAGGAATTGCATTCCTGGCCAGAGAAATTCATCAGCAAACTCCTTTAACCTACAGGTTAAGGGTCTTCTCTGAGGTGACACAGCTAGTACACGGCAGACCTGGGACTGGAACCCAGGCAATGTGGCTCCAGATGAAGCATAAGCTATGAATGAATGAAATTTGAGGGTCACTTTGGCTGAACCCAAGACTGGGGTGGGTGTGGGAACTGCCTGGTGGGCTTGTGGTTAAGATTCTGTGCTTTCACTACTGGGCTGGGTTCGATGATCCCGCCTGCTAGCCACGCTGCATGGCCAAAAAATTTCATAAGATTGGGGTGGGAGTTGTGGCCCAGCATACTAGGGCAGACAGGGCCAGACTGGGAAGAATCTGGTGACTTTGTGGGCTCAAATCTGGGACCAATGGCCTGCTTGGGAGGAGGGGTGGGGAGGGAGGCTGCTGATGGCAGAGGTGGGTGGGCAGGGCAGTTGCTCTGACAGGAGAGAGGTGGGGAGAAGCCCTGGCTGTTGCTCTACAAAGTGCACAGAAATGGGGAGGGGAGAGCCTGGCCTCAGGGAGCTCCAGACACTGCTGCTCAGGGACCACGGGCCGGCGGCCTCCGACGGGCTGGGATCTGCATGTTCTCCTGTCCAAACTTGCCCGTGTGCCCAGCTGGCTGCCCTGCACTTTTCTTCAAAACTAGAGGGTGTGTGCCTTGAGGGTGGGCTCTTTATTTTATTTTATTTTTAAGAGGAGAAGGAAAGAGTGGCCTTATTTCTTTGCCAGGCAAAGAGGGAACACAGTAGGCTAGCTCCTCAGGAACTGTGCCCCCAAGGGTGGGCTATTTCTGAGCATCCCCACTTCACGCCTGGCACTCAGGGGGCACTCAGCTCAGGTTGTATGGAATCTTCCTGCGGTTGCTTCCCCTCCAAACCAGTCACCACTCAGTTGCCTAAGTAATCTTTTAAATTTTTTTAATTAATATAATTTTTTTCTAGATTGAAAAACATCTCCCCCAATTTTTTGTCTTGGCAAATGTCTAGCGTTCAGAAAAATGGCTCAAATGGTACAACATACCCTTAGACACTCTGCACTCAGTTTCAATAAACATCGACACTGTGCTTTCTCTCAGTGTTTGGAGAATGAAGTGAAAGTGAGGTGCAAACATCATGGGCTCCCACCCTCCAGTGCCTGAGTCAGAGCCCTGTGGGACTGGGACCGCTGCCACGCCCAGAACAGGATGAATCCTGTGTCATCTTGTGTCCAGACCAATGCACATTCCCTCACAGGTCTTTGATGGCTGTGCTTTTAAACCAGAAGTTTATGCATTATGTTTGGCCATACATTGCTTGTTTCCTTCCTTCTATCCTTCCTCGATAGCTTCCTTCCTTCTTTTTTGTGGTATTGACTGTTTGAAAAGTTCAGGCTAGTTTTCTTGTTGAGTGTGCCACTTTCTGGACTTTTCTGATGAAAGGACTCCTCGTGGTGTCCTTCGCAGAGTAATACTGCAAAGTCTGAATCTGAGCATGTTGCTCTCTTCCTAAACACCTGGCACTGGACCTTTTGGTTGTGCCTTGAATAAAACCCAACTTCATAGGGGTCCACAAAGCTTGGGATGGAATGGCCCAGCCTCTTGTTATTCCTTCCTCTTCACTCTGTTCTGGGCACCCTGGCTTCCTTCCAGCTATTAAATATGGTGGTATTGAATGTCCCCCTCCTTTATGGCACATATTGAAATTTGTAGTACAAGGAAGTATTTATTTATTAATTTACTTGGTTAACATCTGTCTTACCTACTAGCTGTGAGCTCCAGGAGCAAAGAGAACATGTTTGCCTTAAACACATAGCTAGGATCTAGCAGGTCTGCTGATACGTAGCAGGCATTCAGTAAATATTAGTCAAATGAGTGAATGGACGGTGGATGGAGGAACTGATGAATGGAACAGAGGGGTGACAAGGTGTCGTTCCTGGAGCCATCAACTGGGAAGCCAGTTGAGTCTCTAGGTTTCCTTTTGTGCAGCCCTGAACCCATTCATGTTAATCACAAAACTGTATTCCCAATGCTAGCTGCAGTCAGGAGCTGCAAGCCTGATGTCCCAGACAAGTTAGATAGATTTTCCTGGGGACTCAAAAGATGGCACTGGATGCCTTAACCCATAGCTTCAGTCAACAGTGCTAGTGCTGTTTGCAGATTCCATACAGATGTATAGTCCATCGAAGATCCAGTTGAGATCACGTTTGGCTCCTGAGCACAGAAGGGAAGAGACGGAGCCTGGGGCTGAGCTGTGCCCAGCAAGTCCCAAAGCAACATCTGCAATAGCTTCAGTTCAGTTCAGTTCAGTCACTCGGTCGTGTCTAACTCTTTGTGACCCCATGAATCGCAGCACGCCAGGCTTCCCTGTCCATCACCAACTCCCAGAGTTCACCCAAACTCATGTCCATCGGGTCGGTGATGCCATCCAGCCATCTCATCCTCTGTCGTCCTCTTCTCCTCCTGCCCCCAATCCCTGCCAGCATCAGAGCCTTTTCCAATGAGTCAACTCTTCGCATGAGGTGGCCAAAGTATTGGAGTTTCAGCTTTAGCATCAGTCCTTCTAAAGAACACCCAGGGATGATCTCCTTTAGAATGGACTGGTTGGATCTCCTTGCAATAAATTGGAGTAGGCTGAGGAGAGAGCCCTCTCCAGACCTAGCTATGCTCCAGGCACTGGGCTAAGTCTGAGAAGTACACAGATGGACAAGACTACAGCTCTGGCCTCAAGGAGCAACCAGTCCAATGTAAGAGACAAGTGCCCTATTCATTAATATCTGCGAGAGGGTGCAAGAAGTTAGGGAAGGCTTTGTAGAGAGGGCAGCATTTGAACCACCTTGAAGGGGAAGGACATGGAACAACAGACTGGTTCCAAATAGGAAAAGGAGTACATCAAGGCTGTATATTGTCACCCTACTTATTTAACTTGAAGGCGATCACACCCCACTCCAGTACTCTTGCCTGGAAAATCCCATGGACGGAAGGAGCCTGGTGGGCTGCAGTCCATGGGGTCGCTAAGAGTCGGACACGACTGAGCGACTTCACTTTCACTTTTCACTTTCATGCATTGGAGGAGGAAATGGCAACCCACTCCAGTGTTCTTGCCTGGAGAATCCCATGGACAGAGGAACCTGGTGGGCTGCTGTCTATGGGGTTGCACAGAGTCGACACAACTGAAGCGACTTAGCAGCAGCAGCAGAGTACATCATGAGAAACGCTGGGCTGGAGGAAGCACAAGCCAGAATCAAGATTGCCAGGAGAAATATCAATAACCTCAGATATGCAGATCACACCACCCTTATGGCAGAAAGTGAAGAGGAACTAAAAAGTCTCTTGATGAAAGTGAAAGAGGAGAGTGAAAAAGTTGGCTTAAAGCTCAACATTCAGAAAATGAAGATCATGGCATCCGGTCCCATCACTTCATGAGAAATAGATGGGCAAACAGTGGAAACAGTGGCTGACTTTATTTTTCTGGGCTCCAAACTCACTGCAGATGGTGACTGCAGCCATGAAATTAAAAGATGCTTACTCCTTGGAAGGAAAGTTATGACCAACCTAGACAGCATATTCAAAAGCAAAGACATTACTTTGCCAACAAAGGTCCGTCTAGTCAAGGCTATGGTTTTTTCAGTGGTCATGTATCAATGTGAGAGTTGGACTATAAAGAAAGCTGAGCCCAGAAGAATTGATGCTTTTGAACCATGGTGTTGGAGAAGACTCTTGAGAGTCCCTTGGACTGCAAGGAAATCCAACCAGTCCATCCTGAAGATCAGTCCTGGATGTTCCTTGGAAGGACTGATGTTGAAGCTGAAACTCCAATACTTTGGCTACCTCATGCAAAGAGTTGACTCATTGGAAAAGATCCTGATGCTGGGAAAGATTGAAGGCAGGAGGAGAAGGGGACAACAGAGGATGAGATGGCTGGATGGCATCACCAACTCAATGGACATGGGTTTGGGTGGACCCCGGGAGTTGGTGATGCACAGGGAGGCCTGGCGTGCTGCGGTTCATGGGGTCACAAAGAGTCAGACACGACTGAGCGATTGAACTGAACTGAGCTGAAGGGGAAGGAAGAGTTCCAGGGACAGGCCAGAGGAAAGGCATGGGGCAGTGGGAACAGCAGGAGCAGATGAGGGTGCATGTCAGTCCTGGGAGAGATGAGCAGTTCCCTGGGGCTAGAGCAAGAGACAAGAAGAGCAGCTATTGCTGTTGCTGCTGCTGCTAAGTCACTTCAGTCGTGTCCGACTCTGTGTGACCCCACAGACGGCAGCCCACCAGGCTCCCCCGTCCCTGGGATTCTCCAGGCAAGAACACTGAAGTGGGTTGCCATTTCCTTCTCCAACGCATGAAAGTGAAAAGTGAAAGTGAAGTCGCTCAGTCGTGTTCGACTCTTCCCAACCCCATGGACTGCAGCCTACCAGACTCCTCCATCCATGGGATTTTCCAGGCAAGAGTACTGGAGTGGGCAGAGGAGCCTGCTATTTTGAACTGTGGCCACAGTTTGAAGAATCTGGATCTGGCTGAGAAGTCTGGACTTATTTCATAGGTGGAGGGAGCCATCTGAAGTGTTTGGGCGGGGTTGGGGGTGGAGTGGGAGCAGGAGTGTCTGCACCATCTGTCACAGTGGGAAGGCTGTATCTGAAAGAGCGGCTGGGGTCAAGCAGACTGGCAGGAGGTGGCTGTAACAGTCCAAGAGGAGGAGAGTCTGCGCTGCAGCTGAGGAGCAGGCTGCCAAGCAGCCAGATCTGGGCAATGAAGAGAGTGGGATTGTGAGAAGTTGGCTGCTGGAGAAAAGGAGGGAATGGTCCAGGACGAGACTTCCAGGTATTTGCTTTGGGTGCCTGACTATCCAGAGGAGGGGGAGGCAGAGGATCGGATAGAGGGTTAGACTCTGGACTTAACAGTTTGTATCGTGGTGGAGATGCTCACTGTGTATTAGGGGTAGGTGGGTCAGAGCCAGAGATGTGTAATGGGAGATCACAGATTTGGGATGTACAGCAGGAGAGCACACACAGAGAGCGCATGCAGGTGAGAGGTAAGAGCCCCACGGACCCAGCCTTTAGGGGCAGCCTTGTCTCCTTATCCAGACCACTTCTCTAGCCCCAGCCCAACTCTCCTCACCCTCTACTCCAACTATTCAGGCCTTCCTCCGACTCCCTTATGCTGTTCCCACTGTATGGAACATTCCACCTTCCTTTTGAGGGGGTGGGTACGAGGAGGTTGATGAGGTCACAGATCCTACAAGTGTCCAGGGCTTATTTTTCTTTGAGGGAAAGGAGCCGACTGGGATCATAATTCGATAGCAAAGCCTGGATGGGAAGTGTGAGCAGGTTGGTGGTTGAGGGGAATGGGTAGGGAGGGGAGGCTCAGGAGAGGCAGGTTGAAGAGAGAGCTGGCTGTAGAAGAGGGGCTCAGGCATTCCGAACAGGGGCCAAATCCGGGGCATAAGTACAGAAGCACTGGTTTTGGAGGAGTAGGGAAAAATAATTCTTTTTTTCCCTAAGACATGGTGGAAGGAAGAGAAGACATTCTAAATGGGAGCTCAATTTTTCCCTTTTTTAGGGTTAAAAAAAGAAAAGACGCCTCCCAGAAGGGTCACACCACCTTATCAATAATTTACACCTCATTGAAAATAATTTTCCAGACCATTTCTAACAGCAGGTTTGTGCAGGGGAGGGATGCCCTGGTTCTGTTGTGGAGGAGCCCTATCGCTCTCCAAAATGCAGGGCTCACCCGCCAATCAATGAGAAGAGCGCAAAAGAGGAACTTCCCCTTTAGAAGAAAACGGGATTTTCTCAGAATCAGAGGTCGCCGGGACCCCCTACCTCTGCCCGCAGGTCCGGGGACTTAGAGATTGAGAACTGGCAAGGTTGGCTTTCTCCTTTCCGCAGATGGGGAGCCGCACTTGCTGGGGTTCTGCAACAGGAACCTGCCTGCCGCACCCCCGCTCCGTTGTTGGGGGGTGAGCTCTTAAAAGGGCAACGTCAGAGGCTGCCGTCTCAGCACCACTAGGACCGCCCCCACTGGAGACACAGGGTAGCGCCCCCTTTTGTGCATATCTGGGAGGAGCTTTGGGGGAACCCCTTGCTGGGAGGTGACTGAAGAGTGGGCAGGCCCCCTCATCCTGGCACAGGCTCTGACTTGCAGTACATTTCTCTGGGGCCTGTCCCAGCTCTGCCAGACTCACCCTGGGAGTGCAGCCAGGGCCACCCCAGGCCCCCAGTGGGAGGTATGGGGAGGTGGCGGGGAGGGCCGTTCTCAAGACCCTGGGTAAAGGAACCGCTTCAGGAAAGGAAAAGCAGGACCCGTCACAAGCCAAGTGTCAGTACCCAGGAGCGTTTTCTTCACTGACCTTGTTTGGCCGATAAAGTGACCTTCCCAGCAGACTGAGTTCAGGGCAAGCAGCCTGGTCTATTGGCCTCACAACTGCCTAACTCTTTAAATAAAATTTTCTCTCTGGAGGTCTGGCTTCTAGTTGTCTTTCTCTTGTTAGAGAAGCATGGTGACTCCTCTTTCAACTGAAGCACCCAACCTGCATCTTGGTCCCTGGGTTCCTGGGTGTGGGAACCAAGGGTTGATGAGAGACCCAGAGCTCTGACTCATTCCCCTATGCCTGTGGGGGTTTGCTGAGGTAACCTGGGTAGCTTAGGTTGGAGATGGGGCAGGTCAAGGTGCCAGGGATGAGGGCATCAGCCGTGGGTTGCGGAGGCAACAGTCAGGGTGGAGTCGAGGTTATCTGGGCCCACTCCCAGCCCTCAGCTTGCAGGCTGGCTGGCCTGTCCTAAACAAGACTTACATCAGCCCCATCCCACCGCTCCGGGGAGGGAAGGAGCTTGGTGTTCAGCTCGCTGGAAGAAGGTAAGCCACACCTTTCCCAAGGACTGGGAGTTCCTTGAGAGCAAGGACTGTGTTGCATTCTTTCTGTAATCCTTGCTCCTTATTGCACCTGGCACAGGGCAGCACATGGGTATGTGTGCCTATGTATGTCTCCTGCTTGCGTGTTCTCGACCCCTTGGGGAGGGACCTCAGCCACGGGATCGTCCTTTCCTTCACAATGACTACTTTTTTGTCCTGTGGCTTCAGGAAGAAGAGGGTTGTTTACACTTTGAGCTAACAGAGCAGTTGGTCTACACAGCACCTGTTTTCCAGGCCTCCACTCACTAGGCAGGCTCCCACACCAGCCCACACACTGCTCAGCCGCAGGGCAGGTAGGGAAGGCTGGGCAGGGGGTCTAGGCCTCATGGGCAACCAAGTCCAGAAAACTAGTCAGGTAAGAAAGTAGGTTGGCTAGGGGCCAGGGGGTGTGATGCAGGAGCTGGGCCTGGGCCCCCAGGGGCTCAGAGCCCCAGCTTCGGCCCTCCCAGAATGCTTTCAGGGCCACAGAGCAAAGTGGTGCCTCTTGGTGGAAAGTTTCTGGCACCAGCAGCCAGGAAGGTGGGAGTGGGGAAAAGAGGAAGCTACAGTGACCTCTAAGGCTAGGCGGGGGTGTTCAGGACCACTGGAGCCTCTAACCCCAAAGTACAATGAGCTTTTCAAACAAGCAAGAGCGGTGTGTGGTGGTGACCAAAACCGGCCTTCTGCTCACTGTGTAAACTGCCTTTCTTCAAATCAAATAGTTGAGGCTACAGGAATGTGAATATCTCGTCCTTCCAAGTACATGGGAGCAGCTTGCTCTTTTGTTCTCTTGCCCTGGCTTTGTCCAAGTGGGGGCATGGTTAGAGTAGAGGCAGGCTGTGAGCCTGCCTGTGCTAAGAGGGCCATTGTGGTCACCCTTTCAGGTGCCCCAGTCTTGATGGGGTTTCCCAGCAGCAAGATCCACAGGATCAGCCCAAGCCCCCAGTGGAAAAGCAAGCACATGGCCTCTTTCCTGGGTGCTAAGCAAGCTCCAGCAGGCCCGGGGAAGTTGCTGCTTAGGGACTAGGGAAAATGAAATAAAGCTCCCACGTGGCAGGCCAGAGTCCTGTTCTCATCCTGCTGAAGAAACGCAGCAAGCATCAACCCCTGCTGAGGAGTCAGGACTCCTGGCTTCCAGGAGGCCGTTTTCTCATCTCCCCTACCCACCTTGTACTGTCATCCCTGTGATGGGAGAGATATAATCACGTCCCCACCCTCCTGTCTGGGACTGCCACAGAGATAAAAGAGATCATCTACAGGAGGTACTTTAGGCTCCTAGGGGAGAAGCACTAAACTAACAGAAGGTGTTATTAAAGTAAAGTGTTTGTAGATTGCAGATGAAAGGCAGCAGGTAAATTAAGAGCCTAAACAGCATCCTCCCCAAGGGAAAGGGTGAACTGGCCATTACGCCAATGGTGGAAGCTCCAGAGAAAGGAATACAATGTTGTTCCCACTAGCCCCATCCTGTGGGCTCTATCGATTCTCTAGAGCTGTAGCAACAAGCTGTCAGGCAGTTAGTCTCCCATTTGGGGATGAGTGGAGAAAGGCACCTGTGAATAAGGCCCTCCCTGTTCCATGTGTGTTGAATCTAAGGGCTTTTTTGAGATTAAATATAGTCTCATCCACTGTGATGTCTCGCCACCTCCCTCTCTCTCTGTGAAGCCCTTCCCAGGGAACAGATGTGCTATGCAGCTTTTTATATCAACTCAGGTCTCTAAGCTGGTCCTACCTAACTGCTTTAACAAAGCAGTAGCGCATTTACAAAGGAGGGTCTTGCCCTTGCCCTGCAAGCCTGTGTGTCTAAGACTCAAAGCTTTCACTTTCCCCTTGAGCCTTTACGAAAGCTATTCCTGCCTTCCCCTACCTCCTCAAAGGCTCTCTGCTACATGGACAACCTTATATATAGCAGGACAAGCAGAAGTGAATATGGTTCCAGGGGGAACTGTCAGAGACAGGGTTCAAACCCTGGGCAGAAGACTGAGGAAGAGTCCTGGCCTCCCTCAGAGATGCTTTATTACATGGTTTCATCAGTCGCTGGTGATGAACCCTATGCCCAAATGAGAAAAGAGAACATTGCACTGTATGTGGCAGATGGTTCCCTTTGAGTAATGCAGTCAGGTGCGGTGGGCGATGCATGCGTGCTTGGCTCCCTGCCTTGGGCAGGCTCTGAGATTGCACCTGGTGGCAGTGGAAGCCTGGTGGAGGGGACAAAGGAATGTTCAGGCATCGGTGACCTCCATGTTCTGCAGCTGGCTCTCCAGGGCAACATCTCTCGCTGCCTCTTTCTTCTTGTTGCCCTCATGCTGCTTCTTCTGCTTCTTGGAGGGCTCCTGGTCGATGGGCGCAGCCTTCACAAAGGGGATCAGTTCTTGGAGACCTGAAAGGGAAGCGTCAACCCGATAACCTGCCATTCCTCAAGGGTCAAAGCCCAGGGACCTCTGGGGAAAGTTCCACGAGACAACAGTGGGCACCGCTTTCCTCTGTTCCTTTCTTTTTGCAGCCTGAATTTTAGCTGCATTTAAACAGACTAACATACCTGTACTGGCTACTTTTCAACCATGCCCCTTGCAGTGCCTGGCACCAGAGGACAAGGCAGAGTTTGGGGGCCCGTGAATCATCAAGAAAACTTGGTGCAGGAGCGGGAAGATGCACAAGAGGAGGAAGACAGGGAGCCTCACCTGGCGGCATGAATTCCTTCAATTTCTCAGGCACGAGGATGCCCTTCTCTGTCTGGTAGTTCTCCAGGATGGCACAGATGGTGCGGGTTGTGGCGCACATGGTGGCATTGAGCATGTGGACAAACTCCACCTGTGAGGAGATGGTCCCCAGATGGAGCAGTTATACCCAAGACTTGCTGACCCTCTGAGGGAAGGAACAGACTACCCAATGGCCTCCTTCTTTCAACCCCTTGCAAGCCCCTGACCTGGAAAAGATGAGGGCCTGAAAACTGGGTTTGGAAAGATAAGCCTACAACCCAGACCTTCTTGCACGAGAAGGAAGACCTTGCCTCCACCTTGTTCTGTGTAGACAAATGGGGATATCTCTATCTGGAGTTACAGAGAACAAAACCAAGAGGAGAAAAAACTAGAATTATCTTGTAGAACAGAGCTAGATTCAGGTTTCCATCTAGAAGGACTCAGTCCTGATTCAGTGCAAGTCATTTTCAGATTCCTTCTTTGGCCTAGAGTGAGCAGCTCAGGTTTCCCCATGACGCTGGGACATTATGTCCCCCAGAGGCCAAAATAAGGTGGTTCCACTCTGTGCTAAAAGGCCCCACCGCCTGCCTCCTCAGAGACCATCTAACCTTGTCCATCATCTTCTTGGTCTGCCCATATCGGATTCGGAGCCGGCGAGCCTGATAGTCTGTGCAGTTAGAACAGGAAACTAACTCACGGAAGGCCCCTGAGCCCGGAAACCAGGCCTCCAGGTCAAGCTTCTTACTGGCAGCATGATTCAAAGAACCTGTAAGGAAAAACCCCTAGAATTCATGAAGGAAGGATGCTATTTCAGAAGGCAAACCTTTGGCAAGCCTGAAGAATTCTTGAATTCACATCCTATCCCCAGAGGAAAAATCATGCCCAGATATTCTTATCACCAAAAGCTCCCAAGGGAGAAGAGTGTGATATTTTAATTAACATGGGCAATTAACTGGATTGTGGGCTATTTCTTTGTGGGGCAGCCCCACTGGCCTGGGTGGTGTCTGTGGGATGCAGGAGAGGGAGGCAGATACCTGAGACGATATTCACGATGTGGTAAGGGATCCCCAGAGACTGGTAGAACTCCTCCGCGGTTGCGATCATCTCCTCAAACATCTCCCAGGACTTGTTGTCGTGTGGCGAGGAGTAGACAAACTGCTCTATCTGCAAGGACAGACCCGAGGAGACAGGGACGATGGGGTGGGGTGAATAAGCTGAACGCTGAGGCGGGAGCTATCCTTGCAACAAAGACCTATTCCTACTCCACTGGGAGTCAGGCGGGGCTGGGGCCCCCAGTGAGCGACAGGGGCTGCGCTGGGCTGGCTGGGGCTGCAGCAAGAACGGCTGCCGGTGTCGACAGTGCCCCACAAATGTGCCGGGTACTGCTCTAAGTACTTGCCATGTGATAACTGGTTTCATCCTCACAGTAGCCCAATGAGGCAGTACTACGATTGTCCTCCTTTTACAGAGGAGGGATACAGCACAGAGAGTTTAAGCAGCTAGTTCAAGGTTACACAGCAGTAAGTGGTGGAGTGTGCCTCTGGACTCAGGCCGCCTGGTTCCTGAGTCTGTCTTCCAGCCTCTCCACTATGCGATTCTCAGCCTCTTCCCTACAAACACAGATGGGGGCAACGAGAGAAAAGACTGGAGCTGGGATGGGGCTGAACGACAGATTTTGTTTCTCCACTAACCACCCTGGAGAGACAGACAGAAGAGTCCCATTCCTTGCCCTGACCTGTCTACTCACCTTCTCAAACTGATGGACTCTAAAGATGCCACGGGTGTCACGGCCATGGGAGCCCACCTCCTGGCGAAAGCAGGTGGACAGGCCGGCATACTTGATTGGCAAGTCCTCTGGCCGAAGCCACTCGTCCCGGTGGAGAGCAGCAATGGGTTGTTCAGAGGTAGCAATCAGATATTTCTCCTCATAGGAGTTATCATCAGACTTTTCACTGCCTTTGCCAATCACCTGTGGGAGGAGGGTAATGTTTACTAGTTAAGACTGAGGGAGGAGAACCTCAGTTCAAGCAAGAAGCCACAAAGATCTGCGTGATGGGAGGATGAATTTTCCTCAATCTCTGCCAGAGGGTGAGCAGGAGATGCTAAAAAGATAAGGGAGTGAACAGGTCAGTACAAAATGGGGTCCCTACTAGAGATCAAGTAATGCAAAAAGAAGAAAAAATATTCTGATACTATGTTCTTCTCTTGGGTGCAACATGTGACATGTGAAATCTCAGTTCCCCAACCAGGGATCATACCCATGCCCCCCTGCAGTGGAAGCATGGAGCCCTAATCAACGGACCACCAGGGAATTCCCTGTGATATTGTTTTTACTTTACCTAATAAATGAAACACTTATAAACGATGTATAATGGCCAATGATGGCAGGTATGCAATAAAACCTGAGCTGGTAGCAAATGAATTAATCCACTTGACAAATGTTTGTGAGGCATTTAGTAAAAGCCAAATTCTTTTTGCCAATGCTGGGCAAAAGGAGATAGTCTCTGCTCTCTTGATACTTGTGGGTTAATCTAGGGTTATAATCCTTGAAGAATCACTTTGGTACTTAGCTGAAGAAAGTAATGCAAAAGAGAAAAAAAAGCTATACAGAACAGAGTTCACTGTAACTTACTGATAGCAAAAAAAGGAAGCCCCATAAATATGCATTTCCTACTCCAGGGGAGCTTTCCAACCCAAGGATTGAACCCTTGGCCCCTGTATTGGCAGGGGGGTTCTTTACCAGTGAGCCACCAGGGAAGCCCAGAAGCCCCGTAAATATTCAACAGGGGAAGAGTTGGGTAGCCTATATCCATGCCATGTAATATTATGTAACCATTAAGAAGTGATGGTTATGAAGACCATGCAGTTACACTGAAAAACGCTTCTGATACAATGTGAAGTAAAAAGACAATCTATACAGTGTGAATAGAAGTATGAGAAAATATATGTATGAAAAAAGGCACCAAAAGAATGTTAAAAATGACAACTGTATGAGGTAATGGGAAAGAAGACGATTTCCCACCACCACTTACAAATTTTGTCATGTGGTATTTAATTAAAAATTTAAAAAAAAAAAAAGAGGAGAGCAAACTTCTCCTGGGCCAGCGTTTGGAAATCTGGGAAACGACCTTGCTAACTAACAGCGGGGACTTAACCCCCATGTGAGGCTGTTCATAGGCAACATAAAAACAATAGAGCTTGTGGTCTAATATGGTACAGCCAGTAGCCACATATGGCTATTTAAATTAAAAATTAATTCCTGGGTTTACATGAGCCCCATTTCAAGTGTTCAACAGCCACTTGTGGCTGGTGGCTGCCACACTGGATAAGACAGAAACAGAGAACATTTCTACTACTACAGAGAGTTCTGTTGGCCAGCACTGCTCTAGAGAATTAACGAACTGAGGTTATGAGCTAAGAAGTGCCAGCCCAAATTCCTCTATATGGAGATCTGTGATTCTCCCTGCCTATGGATCCAAGAAGCATCCGGATAACAGACAGAGAATGCAGGGAACACAGGGAGCACCTGCTAGGTAATATTTCTCATAATCCTTCATATAAGCTTCTCCCTGGTGTTACCTGCAGGGCATCTACTTCTAAAGTTCTGTCAGTGATCACTCATCCAATCTTGGGGGTTGAGATGGGAGGGAAAAAAAGAGAGAAAAGATAAAAAGAGGTCCCATCTGATAATACACATGTTCCTCTCATTAAAAGGAAGAAGAAGAGGGCCCGAAGGTTGTATTAATGTTTAGAGAGAGCATTTTGTTTCCCATGGCATCTTGAATGAAAACATAACTCTGAACTCAACAACAGGACCTAGTGGGAAGAAGGTCCTGAGTAGTAAACTTATCTCTCTCAATAGATAAATCAGATGAGGCCAGGAGCATTTGTCTAACTACTTCCTACATGGATTTAAGAAGGAAATAGCCAATAGGAACACAGTCCCTCTCACAACCCTCCACCCCTGATGGAACGGTGTTGAGGGAGAGGGACAAGTGAGCAGTGAACTCAGCTGTGATGGGTAGCCATTAGTAGAGACACCAGAAATTCTGGCACGGATGGGAGCGATGGCAGATGTTAAAGCTGACTGATTCAGAATGACCTTCTGTACCTCAACTCAAATCCTCTGGCTCACCCTGAGATGCTTCATGGTTGAGAAAGTGCCATAAACTGGAAGCTACATCCATCCAAAGGAAAGTATATCTCCCCCGTGGAAGCTTCCTGTCTGGGGTCAGGAGTGGGTAGATCAGCAACTTTAGCAAGTTCCTGACGTCCAAGCTTAATAATAATCTATGAGCTTCTTTTCTAAGCTCACAGTGCTAAAGATCAATTTCAGTGCATCACATAAGCCATGTAGGGAAAGAAAAAATAGGCTTTACATCTGCACTGTCCAAATGGTAGCCCCTAGTCACATGTGGTCATTTACATTAAGATTAAAATTTTACTTCCTCAGTCGCACTAGCCACCAAAGTGCTCAACAGCCGCTATATATAACATTTCTGTCCTCCAAGGAAGTCTTGCTGGAGAGCAGTGCTGCGTCTTCGAAATTAAACTTCTAACCTTAAGGAGATTCTGCTCCACTGCCACAGGCTACTCACCTTATAAAGTTCTTCATCAAACTGGCTGAGCTGTGCCACTTCCTGCATGACCTCCTTCCTCATGAAGAAGGGGGTATAAATGGGAGTGTAGCCCCGACTTGCCAAGGTCCGAAGGGCAAACTGGATGAGTGCTTGCTCCAGGAACACCAGGACCCCCTGAGGGAGCAGAGACACAGCACCGTGTGACTGGGTTCTGCCACCATCACATCCATCTGCTAGTGTTTTCACCCAGAGGCAACTGGGGGCACACGGGAGGCCGCAAAGACCGCAGATCCAACAACCGACTCTAGAGACTCTTTCTTAACACCAGAGCTCAGCATAGCATCTGAAAAGCATTCCCTCTAAGATACAAATCAAAGGAAAAGGATTATGCACCCAAGGTACATGGGAGAGTTTCCTTGTGCGAAGTCTTCAAACACTGGACTTATTTGTAAATGCACAACAAACCTACATGGACAGTATTTTCAAAATGACTTTACCATGTCCTTTTTGGAAGGCTTTCCTGAAGGCATCTTCCCTCTGTCCCAGCTGATCTGGGTTTGCTGCCTCTGCCCATCCATTCCCACCGCACCCTGGGCACAGCACTTATGCTCCTTGTCTGACTGTCCAATTACACTGAGCTCCTTAAAGGCAGAGACTGTTCTAATTCAGTCAACAAAACATATATTCATTATGGAGGATCACTTAGTGGCTTTTGTTCCAGGGAATGCTGATAAGCACACTCCTGCTTTAGAAAGAGAATTGCATCTAATTGCCAGTAAGTTTGTGATAGAAAGGCAGATATTTGGCCTTTTTAAGTGTGTTACGTTTTCTGCACTTCTTTTTTGCAGTTCTTTCTTTGTAACCGACCCCACTGGTTATAACCAACCTTTATAACCAACCTCTCACTCTTACCTTCAGGAAGTACCCTCGACTCCCAGCCACCACGGCCCCCTTTTCGCCTTCAAAGCCATCTACCATCACCACCAGGTCCACGTGAGAGTACTTCTTTCTGACCGTACAGTCACCCCAAATCCTCTCTACTTTGTTGTCGGCATCCTAAGGAAGCAAGACCAGGAGAGAGAGATGCGTGAGCTCTTAAGTCTACAGCCTCCATTTTTCCAAACCCTAATCTCCAAGAACAACCCAGGGCTCTGTGATGTCTCTGCTTAACTCAAACACTAGGTTTTGGCCCTTGTATACAGGGACTAGAAAAGGGAATTCGCTACAGAATTTGCCTTCAACAGAAAAATAATAATTTATAAATTCCTAGAAGCAATTCTAGCCATGGAACTGAAATCATGATTTTCCAAAAGATCTGTAGTATTCTCTCTTTTTTTTAACCCTTTCAAATGACTCCTGGAAAATCCTATATAGGGAAAACCCTCTCCTGGACAATCCTCATTGCCTGGGGTACAGAGGAGAATGTAGGGTTCTTTTTTTCCAGGCTCTCCTTGGTCCTGGGGCCACATGAGGGCGGGCTCAGGGCTCTGACCTCCAGAGTCTGCCACCCCAGCCCTCAAAGAGTTTAATGTTCAGTTCTCCAGGGAATGAATGAAAGAGGCACAGATGGGCCCTGCCACGGCTGGGGTGTCAGGGAACAAAGGCTGGGCTCTGAGCCGCTTTGTGCTGGGGAAGCTCCCACTCAGCAGGAAACTTTTATCATGCAGATTTCCCTTCAACCTGCGGCTTCCCAGCAGGGTGTGGGTGAGGGGTGAGGTTGATTCTGCAGATCCCTCCCACAAGGCGAGCTGCTACCAGAGGCAACACGCAGTGGATGGGGCAGCAGCCTGATTGAGGAGAGGTTTCCGTGCCAGGAGTCTCCACCTACCTGCTGTCTCTGCTATTTCCCAATCAGGCGGGGATCTGACTCTTTCACAGTTCTCAATTGGTGGGCAGAGCAAACACACAAAGAGCCTGCTTTTCTTAGACCGAGAGTGCCAGCTTTCACTGTCCCCCTCCCACCCCGCCCCCTTTCCCAGCGGAGAGGGGCGACACAAGGCGGCGGCTAGCTGTGGCGCTGCCACCTACCTCGTCATTGCTGATGGGCACCGACGGGTGCAGGAGGTTCCCGATCTCCCGAAGGTTCTCAAACCGCTCAGCTTCCAGTTTCATCCGCTCGGCGTCACACTTCAGGATGGCTTCGTCGATGAGGAGGCGGACTTTTTTGATCTGTGAGACTTTCAGGTTCTGTAGGTGAACAAGGCCAAGCCCGCCCCAGGCCACAGTAAGTCAAGGACCAGGTAGGGAACAAATTCTGTTGCCTCAACCCTGTTGCGCTCCAGTGACAAGTCCTGTGATAGCATTTTCAAAACTGACACTGGAGGCTTTCAAAGAACTGAGAGTCATCTCACACACGGATATATATAGTCTTGCCTGACAAACCCCCTGGCATTTTCTTTCAGGGTGCCTGAGGCAGAGATGGATAAATTCCAGCCCCTCCTCTTATTCCCGTGTATCTCAGGAGTGTTAATACCATAACTCTTTAACAGCTCTTTCCCTTAACTTGTACTTTTTCTTTAAGTTTTATTATTTTTAATTGGAGGATGACCACTTTATATCGCTGTGTTAGTTTCTGCCACACAACAAGGAGAGCCATGCATTTTCTGAGGGCACCTCTCAGTGTTCTGATTAAACCAGCATACTACACATTTAATTGCTCTCTGGAAAAAGTGCAAATTTATTAGAAGCAAGAGAACTTCTCTTAAACGTATTTTGTATTCCTTATTGCAGGGGGTTCAAAGTGTACTCTGATTTCTTGGGGAGACCCTTAGCAGGTAGGGCAGGTCAGGAATAGCACCCCAAGTGAGCCCTTTAAGCACAGCGACTTTGCTTTTTTGTGTTTACGCTCTTGTCACGCTTCTGTGTTGCAGGTTTTGTGTTCAGTGATTAAAAACTTGAAAAGTACTGCTTTAGGCCCAGTGTAGTGAATATATACTGAATTACAATAAATTGAAAAATTCCTGACTCTGTGGAAATGGAGTTATATAGATCAAACATAATTCAGCTCCTGTTTTCTTCTCTTTCTGCTCTTTTTTTTTGTCTTCTTAATATTGACTTTTCCACTCCACCTGTCTCATCTCTAACACTCAAGTATCAAGATTGGGTAGATGAGGCTACAGCCCAGCTCCAGAAATTCAAGAATGCAGCAATGCTGGATGAAGCATAGTGTCAGGACTTGCTCGTCCAGGAACAAAGTTAAGATAAAAGAACACAATCCCAGCCCGGGAAAGGACGATAACTTACAGTTAAAGTGTCTGCAGTGAGGTCATCGAGATTTAATACATCTTCTGGAATGGACTCATCATTTCCCACTGGCTCTTTTTTCTATGGGAAAGGAAAAAAATTAATTAGAACATTTCTGACATAGTTTTATAAGTGCACACCACACTAATGCATCATATAAACTAATCACAGAATTCTACATAACCTAGAGTCTCTAAAAGAGGCAACAGATGGGAGAAACATCAGTAAATTAGAAGTCAAGATTTCAAGTCCTCATCCCGCCACTTCCTAGCTTTCTGATCCTGGACAGATGGTTTAACCTATCAGGGTCAGAGTGTTGACAGTATCAGGAACTCGAGAAGAAAATGTCTGACATGGACACAGAGTGTTACGGTCCCAGGATCATGTGAAAATGCTCAGTGCTGGTCAGGAGCCAGCGGTGGGCAGATGCCTCTGTATCAATTTGTGAATCCCCGTCTACCTGCTGAGAACAAACCCAGCCCTTAGGCCTGAGGCTCAGGATAAAAATGGATGGGATGATGATGTATCAGGAAGCCAAAGAAACATGGTTTTTGAGGAAAAAAGCCACAGAATTCAAAACTAAGTTTAGAGCAATCAATGTGCCTTAGGAAAACGGCAAGGGTGTACCCATGACTAGATATTTTTCCCTTCTGATTTCTCTCCTCACCCTTCTTCACAATATTCTATCAAATCATCATTTTTAAACTTTACCCAGAGCTAAGGAGAAGATAATTTGAAGAGTCAAATTCTTCCTAAATTAAATGGAGATAAAGAATATTATCAAAGCCCATTATAACAAGACCTGTAAGACCTCAGGAAAACACATGTAAAAATAAGTTGAGAAGAATTAGGGTCTGCTTTGTAAGTAAAAACAATATACAGAAATCATGTTTTTCTAAAGATTTAGGCTTCTGTGGTGGCTCAGACAGTAAAGAATACAGGAGACCCAGTTTTGATTCCTGGGTCAGAAATATCCCCTGGAAAAGGGAATGGCAACCCATTCCTGCCTGGAGAATTACATGGACAGAGGAGCCTGATGGGCTATGGTTTGAGTAGGCTCCAGGAGTTGGTGATGGACAGGGAAGCATGATGTCCATGGGGTCGCAAAGAGTCAGACACAACTGAGCGACTGAACTGAACTGAGCGGTTTTCACTTTTCACTTTCATTAGACATTCCATACACCAAAGTGAGAAGTCAGGATTCGATCAAAACCCAACTCACACCCTTCAGTGATTCAAGAAAAATCATCTTTAAATTTTGAAAAGTCTGACAGTATCAGAATATGAGTCTTGATAAGAACAAGCATAGACCACCAAGGTAGAAAAAAAAATGGCCTAAACCTCAAGATGTTCAAGATGTTCCATTTGGTAGCTAAGATAGCTGAGGCCCTCTTGCTCTCTGATAATCCCTCAGGGGAGCAAATTCAAGTTCTGAGTTCAAGTTCTGGCTCTGAAACTAACTTATGGCATGATTTTAGACAAGCTCCTATATTTCCTAAGCCAATACCTATCTTAGGTATTTCCTACCCTTTCAATAGGGCTAACAAATGTACTACTTACACTCCAGGTTTACAGCAAAGATCAAAACCAAAATGAGATGTATGTGAGAGGATTCTGACTGCTTTCAGGTGCTATACAAATTAAAGCACCGCTGGTATTGTTTCAATGGACAGCGAGAGAGAACACTCCTTGTAGGACCAGCAGCTAGGGATCTAAGAATGTTAATGCAAATGAAAATACTCCCATCTTCTTGCTAAGAAAAATACTTGGTTGGCACTATCTGTATATATGCCCCCACAAACATTCAGGCAGAAGTATATATGAAAATTAACATTAGTTTGGTGTCCCTGACATTCAACTGATTTAGTGTCAAGGGTTTAACCACAGGAAGAAAACTGTACCATTATCATCCATGTCAATTTCTATAGCCTGTCACATGCTTGAAAGTGTAACAAAACAGTGTTAAAGAAAGGCTGCAGAATATCATGAAGGATAAAGTGTCGGATCCCAAGGGAATCTTTTTGTTATCATCTTCCTTGGTTCAGGTTCCTAAATTTCATAATTTTTTGGTTTATTTTAGAGGTTTACAACTTAAAAACAAGACAGATTATGGCTTACATTTAACATGTTTTATGAAAAATGATTAAAGAGCTAACGATATTTTTGAAGAAAGATTAAAAATATGAACTGATCTGGTTGCCAAAACAAAGTTGAGCTGATATTTAACATTCTTCAGGACAGGAAGAATTTTTTCTTGGATAAAGGCCAGTAACTACTTGCCAACCATTGCTGCTCTCAATTGCTAAATAACTACCATGGTCTAGGCATTGTGCCAGGTTTTCTGTATTAAGAAGTTTTAGTTCTCACAATTGTATTCTAAAGGTTAGTGTTAGAATTGCCATTTCACAGACAAGAACACTGAGGCTCAGAAGTTAACGTGCTTGAAGTCACATAAATCAAAATCTAGGATTTGGACTCAATATCAGTGTATTCTTTTAATTAAAGAGTATGACGACACTGGGATAAAGACTCTGAAATCTACCACAGGAAAACCTTTCTGGCACTGTAGGTTGAGCTCAAGAAATCACTGGAAGGGATTACTGGTGGAATGCACATTATTAAGAACAGAAGAGACAATGAATGACTTGTGTGGCAAGAATCTTATTTTACAACAGACTGAATATCTGTGTCCTCCAAAATTCACATGTTGAAACCCAATCCCTAATGTGACGGTATTTGGAAATGGGGTCTTCCAGAGGTGATTACATCATGGGATCAGTGCCTTTATGAAAAAGAATCCAGAGAGCTCCATTGCTCCTTCTGCCATGAGGACACGGCAAGAAGACTGTCAATGAACCCGGAAGTGAGCTCTCGCCAATCTGCTGGTGCCTTAATCTTGGATTTCCAGCCCCCAGAACTGTAAGAAATAAATTTCTGTTGTTTATAAGCCATCCAGTCTGTGGAACTCTGTTACAGCAGCCAGAATGGACTAAAACATATTTGCAGACAGCAGATGGAGTCACTGATTCTTGAAAAGGCCTCTTAGTTCCCTTCCTGCCTTCTTCCCTTTCTTTTTAAAATAACTTTCCCTCTTTGGTAAGAAATCCAGTAGCACATAGAATTAAACACTAAGCTAGAAATTATGTATTAACTAAGAATAAGATTAAATACCTCTGCTCAAGCTCTCCAGTCACTTACTGGGTTCTCTTACCTTCATTTTCTCTCCAATTGTCTTGCTGCATAGGTTCTTCAGCTTGTTCAAGTTGTCTGCCCGAAATCTGCCTGAAGAATAAAGAACCCAAGAATGTAGCAAAGACAGGCACATAATTAACATACCTCATTCGTAATCATGGTTCCTTTGGACTGATCTCAGCCCAAGGCCGAACTGCAGGCAGAACTAAATGATGTGCCTCGTGAAGCTGTGAAATCTGAGAGCTTTAGCCCCAAATGTAGACAGCTTATATTGGTGATTACAATAGGATTCCCCAGCATTTGGTGACCATGAAAAGGCCATTCTGGGACTAAAATTAAAAAGTATCATACTTGGATGATACCACTGTAAATAAAGTAACAAATCTGAGAAACCTGAAAATTATTTATGTAACTATAACCTGTTCAATTATCTTAAATTCATTTAAGGAAAACTATGTGGTATGCACCAGGATCTAGAAAAAAGGCAGTCAAGCTTCTATTCCCAAGAACTTGGATGCTACATCTCTATGCCAGAAATGGTTAACTTCCTTTGCTTTGATGCAATGCTCATCTGGCAGCCTTGAGAAGAATTCAATTTCTTACATTTTGTTTTCTTTTGTGCATTAATCAGCCTGCATAGGTGCTCTGGCCCAAATTAACATCATGGTATTGAAATTCATCAGTCTAACTCTGATTAGCAGAAGTTGGACCTCCTGAATCTAAGTTTTAGCAACAATATGTCCTTTAGCTTTGGACAGGTAAAATGATGACCAGAGATGAGATCATGAACTCCTTATTGCCAAATTCAGACTTAAATTGAAGACAGTAGGGAAAACCACTAGACCATTCAGGGATGACCTAAATCAAACCCCTTACGATTACACAGAGAAAGTGACAAATAGATTCAAGGGATTAGATCTGATAGAGTGCCTGAAGAACTACGGACGGAGGTTTGTGACATTGTATAGGAGGCAATGATCAAGATCATCCCAAAGAAAAAGAAATGCAAAAAAGGCAAAATGGCTGATAGAGACGGCCTTACAAATAGCTGAGATAAGAAGAGAAGTGAAAGGGAAAGGAGAAAACTTAAGATATATCCATCTGAATGCAGAGTTCCGACAACAGCAAGGAAGAGATAAGAAAGCCTTCCTAAGTGAACAATGCAAAGAAATAGAGGAAAACAACAGAATGGGAAAGACTAGAGATAAAAACTAGAGATATCAAAGGAACATTTCTTGCAAAGATGGGCTCAATAAAGGACAGAAAGGGTATGGACCTAACAGAAGCAGAAGAGATGGAACGAATACACAGAAGAACTATACAAAAAAGATCTTCATGACCCAGATAATCACAATGGTGTGATCACTCACCTAGAGCCAGACACGTTGGAGTGCAAAGTCAAGTGGGCCTTGGTAGTACACATCACTACGTAGTATAACATAGCATATATCATTATGAACAAAGTGATGGTGATGGAATTCCAGCTGAGCTATTTCAAATCCTGAAAGATGCTGCTGCTAAAGTGCTGCATTCAATATGCCAGCAAATATGGAAAACTTAGCAGTGCCCACAGGACTGGAAAAGATCAGTTTTCATTCCAATCCCAAAGAAGGGCAATACCAAAGAACATTCAAACTACCGCACAATTGTACTCATCTCACATGCTAACAAAGTAATGCTCAAAATTCTCCAAGCCAGGCTGCAACAGTATGTGAACCAAGAGCTCCCAGATGGTCAAGTGGATTTAGAAAAGGCAGAGGAACTAGAGATCAAATTACCAGCAACTGCTGGATCATCAAAAAAGCAAGAGAGTTCCAGAAAAACATCTACTTCTGCTTTATTGACTATGCCAAAGCCTTTGACTCTGTGAATCACAACAAACTGGAAAATTCTTAAAGAGATGGGAATACCAGACCACCTTACCTGCCTCCCGAGGAACCTGTGTGCAGGTCAAGAAGCCACAGTTAGAACCAGACATGGGACAATGGACTGGTTCAAAATTGGGAAAGAAGTACATCAAGGCTGTATATTGTCATCCTGCTTATCTAACTTATATGCAGAGTATATCATGTGAAACGCCAGGCTGGATGAAGCACAAGCTGGAATCAAGATTGCCAGGAGAAATATCAATAACCTCAGATAGGCAGATGACACCACCCTTATGGCAGAAAGTGAAGAGGAACTAAAGAGCCTCTTGATGAAAGTGAAAGAGGAGAATGAAAAAGCTGGCTTAAAACTCAACATTCAAAAAACGAAGATCATGGCATCTGGTCCTACACTTCATGACAAATAGATGGGGAAACAATGGAAACAGTGACAGACTATTTTCTTGGGCTTCAAAATCACCACAGATGGTGACTACAGCCACGAAGTTAAAAGACGCCTGCCCCTTGGAAGAAAAGCTATAATCAACCTAGGCAGTATATTAAAAAGCAGAGACATTACTTTGCTGACAAAGGTCCGTATAGTCAAAGCTATGGTTTTTCCAGTAGTCATGAATGGATGTGAAAGCTGGACCATAAACAAGGCTGAATGCTGAAGAATTGATGCTTCTAAACTGTGTTGGAGAAGACTCTTTAGAGTCCCTTGGACTACAAGAAGATCACACCAGTCAATCCTAAAGGAAATCAATTCTGAATATTCATTAGAAGGACTGATGCTGAAATTGAAGCTCCAATACTTTGGCCACCTGATGCGAAGAGCCGACTCATTAGAAAAGACCTTGATGATGGGAAAGACCGAAGGCGAGAGAAGGGGACGACAGAGGATGCAGTGGTTGAATGGCATCTCTGATTCAATGGACATGAATTTGAGCAAGCTCCGGGAGATGGTGAAGGACAGGGAAGCCTGGTGTGCTGCAGTCCATGGGTTGCAAAGAGTCGGATATGACTGAGTGACTGAACAAGAGAGATGAGACAGCACCTCGACATGGCTATTCTTTTAAAGTTGTGCCAAACTTTACCTAAACTAAATTTAAACTTAACTTCAGTACAAACTATATAACTATTTTCTCATCCACTTATTCACACTGATTACAGAGACGGAGAACAGATTAAGGGTTGTCGGGGTTAGACAGGGCAGGGGAAGGGAATGGAATACAGAGGGATGCTAGCAAAAGGCATCTCTGTGATGATGGAACAGTTGTGTATCTTGAGTGTGTCAGTGGTTATACAGATCTACACATACAATAAATTCACACAGAACTACAGGCACACACAAACAAGTACATGTAAAACTGGTGAAATCTGAATAAGGTCTATGGATGGTAGCAGTGTCAAGTTCTCGGTTTTGATATTGTATCAGTTACATTAGATGTTAACAATGGGGCAAACGGTGAAGGATTTCTTCAACTATTTTTGTAACTTTCTGTAAATCTATATCTACTTATAGTTTTTTTTTTAATGATTTAATCCCACTTATTGGCAAGGCCCTGTGCTAAGTGTTGGGAATATAAAAGAAAACACTGTACAAGATGCTGGGAAATAAAAGGAAAATATGACAATTAAAAAACAGTAACAATGCAGAAGTTTCAATCAATGAATATAGCATGTTCCTTCATTATCTTTAATCTCTCCTAGAAATGTTCTGTAGTTTTCAGTGTAAGGATCTTGAATATCATTAATTAAATATACTTGTAGGTATCAGATGCTTTTTAATTGTTCCCTGTATATATAAACAGCATTATTCATTCTATATATTGTATATAGTGATCTTGCTAAATTTATTTAATATTAGTAGTTCAAGTTTTGCATATACAAACAAGTCATCCACAAATAAGGACAGATGGCAGTTTTACTTCTATTCCAATCTTTTCTTTCTTTTTCTTGCCTTATTTCATACTATTCAGAACCTCTAACATGATGTTGATGAAAAGTGAGGGCAACAGACATCCTCATCTTGTTTCCCACCTCAGGAGTAAAGTATTCAATACTTCATAATTAAGAATAATGTTAGTTATGGATTTTTGATAAATATCTACTATCAGATTAAGGAAGTGCCCTTCTTTTCCTACCTGGCTGCATTTTATCATGAGCAATTAGATTTCCACATAAAAAAATGAGCTTTGACCCCTATCTCACATTATATACCAAAATCAATGAGATAAATCTACCTAAATGTGAAATGTAAAGTGGTAAAACTTCTAGGGAAAAAAAAAAAAAAAAAGGAAAATCTTTTTAGTACTTTGGGATATGGAAAGATTTCCTAAACAGAGCATAAGCAGCACAAATTATAAAAGAAAAAAATCAATAAATTAGACATTATTAAAATCAAGAATTTCTATTCATTAAAAGAAAGTGAAAAGACAAGTCATAGATTGGGAGACAATATCTGCATTGTATGTAATCTACAAGATCTTGTATACAGAATAAAGAATTCCTACACAATAAAGACACTCAAATAAAAACTAGTCAACTGGCTTGAACAGATACCTCCCAAAACAGGCTGTCCAAATGCTAACATGTACTATATGAAAAAGTGCTCAATATTTTTAGTTATCAAGAAAATGTAAATTAAAACCACAAAATACCATTATATATCCACCAGAATGGTTAAAATTAAAAGGACTGCCAGTATCAAGGGCAAGATTGTAGAGTGCCTACCCTACGACTTAGCAATTCCATTCCTAGTTTTAAAAGGCTGTATATAAAAAATAACATAAATGCCACAACAGAAATATCGTATATGGATCACATGTCCCAGGTGTGGGCCTGAACAGAGACTGGGGTGAAAGGGAAACAGAAAGTTACTCCAGTGTAAGGGCCTGGTTTAAGGCAGTGCAATAGGGTTGAGGAGAAATAACAACTTCAACTGATAATTCCTGCAGTTAGTGGCAGATGATTTCAAGATACATGGAAATTTAGTGACTTTGAAAGTAGTCGAGACAAATGCCTATTATATGCTCAAATGTGTCCTCATTATATTACTCTGAAATAAAAGCAGAAATCACAGTTCAAATCCTTGAAGTTAGAAGAGATGTAGTAAACTCCAATATGGTGCTCTGACTCCAAGTCATAGCAGCTTTATATTCTACACAGAGCCCTCGACCTCGGAGGTCTACAGGCAGACATATAGGTATAGTCGTAATGGAGGGCCTTATGAAGCTTGCTGTGTCCTCAGTCAGGGAACATGATCTGAGTTCTTAATGTGGCTCTGGGTTGCAACTCCTTGTTGCAGTTAATGATAGAAGAACCCTAATTTCTGATCAGAGGTTCAGATGTAAAATAATCTTGAAACAAGATCCCTCAATGTCAACCTCAAGCAGCCAGAAATGGGAAAAATCATTAACTTCCCTTAGCTATAGAGACTATTGGTTAGGGACGTCAAATAGAAAAGAATCAAATCAATAGATATGCAGAAAATAAACTACGTGAACTACGTTTCATATGGATAAGTGCCCTGAACACAGACTTCAACAAACCTTTGTCAAGTCCTTACTAAGGACCAGGTACAGTGAGGGGTACTGGGATTATATGTACACATCTGTATATGTATATCTTATATGTATATGGGGGGGGTACTGGGATTATATGTACACATCTGTATATGTATATCTTATATGTATATGCAGGGGGGGTACTGGGATTATATGTACACATCTGTATACGTATATCTTGTATGTATATGCAGGGGGGGTACTGGGGTTATATGTACACATCTGTATACGTATATCTTATATGTATATGCAGGGGCTTCCCAGGTGACACTAGAGGTAAAGAACCTGCCTGCCGATGCGGGAGACACAAGAGACCCCAGTTGGATCCCTGGATCAGGAAGATCCTCCGGAGAAGGGTGTGGCAACTCACTCCAGGATTCTTGCCTGGAGAATCCCATGGACAGAGGAGCCTGGTGGGCTACAGTTCATGGGGTTCCAAAGGGTCAGACACAACAGAAGCGACTTAGCACACACATATGTCTACGTACATCCTGGGTACTGACACACAGATGACCAAAACACAACCTTGTCCCTGAAGAATCCATCCCCTCACCACATACCCACTCCTCAGGTACAAGACAGAACTTCCAACAGACCTGTACATTATACCCAAGAGATTAGGCAACACATTTGAAGTCATTCAGCAACTGGACAATGGCTAGTGGTAGTGTTAGTCGCTCAGTCATGTCCAACTCTTTGCGACCCTATGGACTGTAGCCTGCCAGGGTGCTCTGTCCACAGGATTCTCCAGGCAAGAATACTGGAGTGGGTTGCCATTCCCTTCTCCAGGGATCCAACTTGGGTCTCCTGCATTACAGGCAGATTCTTTACCGTCTGACCTACAATGGCTAGACTGATATAAAATCTGATACTTCTGACATCTGACTCAGTAAACAGTGTCCAAACTAGTCCCCCCACCTCCCCATTTAATTCAATTGCAACTCAAAACTTCACATATGGATTCAGGTGGTGGGATTTCACAGTCAAACAAACCACCAGAATCTGCAGAATACCTGAGCTAAACTAATATTCTCCTGGTAACCAATACCCTCATATTACCAACTCTTCCTTCAACTCCTTCCCTACACGGGTGACACTAAAATGTACGAAAATCAACTTTCCTAACAGAATCCACCATATTTTTGGACAGCGACCGCCTATGCAGTGAGCTGTCATAAACCTGGCTCTCTAGCTGGTTGCAGACCTATTGCATCAGACAGAATAAATCACGTGTTTGACAGTATCCGGCCAATTGGTGACTCCTCCGGCTAGTCTAGGCAGATTGATAGGCAGAGGGTTATACGGTTTTATTTAGCATCATGAAGGATGCCCGGTCCAGTGCCAGGTTCTAGCCCAACTCTACCAATGTCTTTCCCGGAAAACTTTCACAAATCACAACTAAACAGCCTCAATAATTACAAGCGTTTCCTTGCTTCACCACACCCCTATGCCCATGTCTGATCTACCAAGGAAGATTATTCTCGGTTCTTAAAGGTTTGCCCACAGTAGAGAGGGAGCCCTTCCCCAAGGCTCCGGGTTCACTGCTTTTAGCCAGGAGCGGCCTCCTCAGTCCCCAAATGCTTCCAATATGGACGGAGTGAACCTACTGCGCTGTAGGTATGACTCAGGTTGAAACCTTTGATTCTATCAAGAGAGAAAGAGATCACTATGACCTCGCTGAAGATGAGAAATAGACAGAAGGCGACCAAAGACAAGTGTTCGGAAAGGGGAACTCTCCAAACCTCCCCCCACCAGGCTTTCCTCTGGCTACCCTTGCAGCCGGAAGACTTTTGACAGCTCTTGATGCGCCTGCGCCAAGCTCTTTTCCTAGACTCAGAAGTAGCGATCAGCACTCAGCCGGCAGGGAAGGGAAGCGGCACAGCGCCGGCGGAGGAGGAAAGGGGGATAATCCGACTTCCGGATGCCTGATGCGTTTTGAGGGGCACAGAGAGCGCTTCGGAGCCATCGCAACCTGGGAGGGAGTCTTAACGAAAGGTGGAAGTTCAGGAGATCCGAGAGATGAAGTTGGGGATAGGGTCCGGGGATACTCCGTGCGTCCCGGTACTTACATCGTCGCCACTCGCTGTCTGCCTTCACCAGCTGGTCCACCAGTCCCGGGTCCTTGAAGCGCTTCTCCTGCGACTCTCGGATGAGTGCTGGGTCCCCCCCTTTATCCACCCGAAACAAATCCAGATCCAGCACCATCGTTCCTTCTCCCGGGACAACACTAAGGAAACTGAGGTTCGTCCCACAGCAGTCAGCCTGTGACCGCCGCACTGCACCCGCGCACTGATCCGCCCTCCCTGCGCAGGCGCGGCGGAAGCGTGGGGACGCCCCACCTCTGGACGGGAATTTGCTGTATCGGAGGCGGGTCCGCGGATGGGTGGGCGTGGGCTTCCTTGGGTGTGTTTAAGTCCCGCCCACGAGCGGGTTTTACGTTCTCCTGTGCTTTCTTTCAATGGCACCCCGTTCCAGTACTCTTGCCTGGAAAATCCCATGGACAGAGGAGCCTGGTAGGCTGCAGTCCATGGGGTCGCGAAGAGTCGGACACGACTGAGCGATTTCATTTTCACTTTTCACTTTCATGCATTGGAGAAGGAAATGGCAACCCACTCCAGTGTTCTTGCCTGGAGAATCCCAGGGACGGGGGAGCCTGGTGGGCTGCCGTCTATGGGGTCGCACAGAGTCGGACACGACTGAAGCGACTTAGCAGCAGCAGCAGCAGCAGTGCTTTCTTTCCAGCCCTGCCTGCTTCTGTAGGGGCTCTAATTGTCCCATGGAACAGAAATGAGTGCCTGTTTCCTCCTCGTATTAAAGGGCATATTTAAGACAAGGCCTGTCAGTATAATCACTGGCTTGGAAGCTGGGGCCTCCAGTAGATTCCAGTTTCCACCTTACAAGCTTCTAAGACTTACAAGTCCTAAGACTGGACCCTCTCTCTGAACCTCTACTCTTTTCTCCATCTTGAGTCAAGAGAGTGGCAACATGTTTTAATCCCCAGATTACTTCAATTCAAAATTCCTCCTCTCCTGCATGAGTTAGGATACCTTTCTTAATCTGATTATTGAGTAAACCAAACTGTCTCTTTTGCAACCCTTCAGATCTTGGGGTAGGAGGAGTGGGATTGAAGTCTTTCAGAGAGACACTTGAAGAGACTTTTTCAAGGGGAAAATAGGAGATTTGAAGGCAGTTTAAGATATTGAAGTCATGTCTTGCATCTATGTGAAAATTTCTAGAACAAAGATTTCATCATATTTTAATTTTATAACATTCAGGCCTTTACAGTGAAGTATTCTGGTTGCTGATTGGAGCCAAAATTATCCAAAAATCTCCCTGATAACAAGAGCTTTATTTGAAGGGTTTGGGAATGGGCATACTCTTCCCTGGACTTCCCAGGAGGCGCTAGTGGTAAAGAACCCGCCTGCCAAGGGTCTGGACTATCTCCGGAGGAGGGTATGGCAACCCACTTCAGTATTCTTGCCTGGAGAATCCCATGGGCAGAGGAGCCTTGCAGGCTACAGTCCATAGGATCTCAAAGAGTCAGACATGACTGAAGACAGCACAAACGCACACATACTTTTCCACATCCTTCCCGCTTTACCAAGAGTTGAGAGTCCCACCCTCAGTGCCCCAAAGCTAACTGTGCTAAGACCTTGGTCTTATGCCATTTGCTTGTGCACCTGTCATGAGGGTATGGCATTGCTGTTCTGCTGCTGCTGCTGCTAAGTCACTTCAGTCGTGTCCGACTCTGTGTGACCCCATAGATGGCAGCCCACCAGGCTCACCCATCCCTGGGATTCTCCAGGCAAGAACACTGGAGTGGGTTGCCATTTCCTTCTCCAATGCATGAAAGTGAAAAGTGAAAGTGAAGTGGATCAGTCGTGTCCAACTCTCAGCGACCCCATGGACTTCAGCCTACTGTTCTACTCCCCAGCAAAGCTCTGCCAAGCCAACTCTGAGGTGTAGGACATGGCTAATACCAGTGGTGGAGCTGACTAGTAGAGACTCAGGGGGAGACTTAGAGAAACGCATTGTCTGGGTTTGGCCCCCTAGGTTCTGCATACCGAGGATGTTAGATTTAAAACCAGTGTAAAGGAAGTGTTGGAGCTACAGTCACTGAAGAAAGTGTGTAAGAGGACTGTCCTCAAAGGGTTGGGTTCCCTGAAATCTTCTGAGGGCAAGTGTTTGACGGGAGCTGACTGCTTTCCTTAGTGCCAAAGTGTATTGTTTGCTAAGTTTCAAAACAGTGATGGGTGTTCCTGAGGCTTCAGGGGCCCAGGCTGAGGGGAGGAAAGTCACTGTGCTAACCCTTTAAGGAGGTCATCAAAGTAATTGGAAGGATGGCCTTAAAATTCTGATCTCTCCGAATTTCCTTAGGAATTTTCACCTTTAGTTTTATTGTTAGATTACAGACATCTAAAGTGGAAGGATGAGGAACAGTATGCCTATTCCCAAATCCTTACAGACATCCCCCTTTAAAATGCTCACACTACCTAGTAAGTATAATAAATTAATAGGATATTTCATTTATCAGAATCACAGGATTTTTAGAGTTGGAGGTGACTTTATTTACTAGCCTAGTTGTAATCTTTTCATCCTCGTGTCCCCCACATTTTGAAATATTTTTGTCTAACATGATTTTTAAAAAAGGATTCATTTTCCCTTGATAATCAGCCATGTATGGCTGCCAATTAGGATTTTCTTATTAGCAGGGAATACCTATGTTATTACACTGAATAGTTCCTGTCAGAAGCTAACACAGATCAACATAAATACTTTTGTTACAGAGTGATGGTATGAAGCCATACCACTTTCAAATGGACTGATTTCTATTAGACTTTAATACTGAGAATAGTTCTTGGGTGCTGCATCTGAGGACTCCAGGGTTCAAGGAACCCCTTCTGGAAAATAGTTACCCCAACTCCTTTACTTTTTGTATGAAGAAACTGAGGCCCAGGGAAGTTAAGTAATGGAACCAAAGCCTGATTACTGGTAAGTATCTTGCTTGTGTGTTAAGTATCTTGCAGTCATGTCCAACTCTTTGCAACCCCATGGACTATAGCCCGCCAGGCTCCTCTGTCCATGGAATTCTCCAGGCAAGAATACTGGAGTAGGTTGCCATTTCCTTCTCCAGGGGATCTTCCTGACCCAGGTATCGAACCCAGGTCTCGTGCATTGCAGGCAGATGCTTTACCATCTGAGCTACTAGAGAAGCCTGATAAGTATCTACAATAGTCCAATGTTTGGGCTTGTCCCTTTGTTAGCATTCCTTAGCAGAAAACAGGGCCTTGAGGAATCTGGCTAAAAAAAAAAAAAATGTGACTTTATCTTATAGGGCAGAAACCATTGACTATTTGCATCTTTATCTCCACAGGACCTAGCACAGCATCTTACACTCAAATGCTCAGTCGCTTCAGTTGTGTCTGACTCTTTGTGATCCCATGGACTATAGCTTGCCAGGCTCCTCTGTTCATGGGGATTCTTCAGGCAAGAATACTGGAATTGGTTGCCATGCCCTCCTCCAGGGGATCTTCCCAACCCAGGAATCGAGTTTCTTGCATTGGCAGATGGATTCTTTACAACTAGTGCCACCTGGGAAGCCCCACACCTTACACTGGTGGGTACTTCCTAAATCCCTGTTGAGTGAATGAGTTGTAGGGAGTAGAGAGAGGGGTTAGAAGCTTGTTACAGGTTCGGTTCAGGAAACAGAATCCTAGGTGAGATAGTACCATGGGGGTCCTGGGCAGCTTGTGTGCAGCCCAGGGGGAACAAGTACCTGCAGGGAAGGAGCTGGAAAGAGGGTGGGCACCCAGGCAGAGATGCCATCCGTAGTTTTTCACCAGTTCAGAGCTGGCTAATGTGGAAGGGCTCTCCTGGACCTTGCCTTAGCACCTCCTTGCTCTTCTGTTGCTCTTTTGGGTTTGGAGTAGAGCTCAGGATTTGATAAGCAAGCCCTGTCCTCTCATTCCTCTGCTGGAAGGAAGACTTCAATGCCTACCTGTTGGCCTCAAGAGACGTTCAAACAGAGCTTGCGAAGCCTTTCATGATCTGCCCCCTACCAACTTCTCTAATATGGTCCCTCTTTCTCTCTTGGCATTTCCCCCTTAAGCTCTGCATCCTGAGCTCTCTGTGGCTCCCCTTCCTGGCCTTGAACCTTTGTGCGAGTTCCTTCTGCCTTGAACTCTCATTTCCCGCTCCTGTTCTCCAAACTGGCTAATTCCTCCTTCCTCCTGGAATCTTTCTCTGCTACTCTCACCTCTCCCCTCAGATTGGTTCAGCACCCTTCTAGGCTCTCATTGTCCAGAAACCTTGATCATATTGTTTCAGCAGGAACTGACAGCACCACCTCCAGATCTACTGCCCACTCCCTCCTGTTAGACCCACAGTAACAGGAAGTTATTGATATTTCTCCCAGCAATCTTGATTCCAGCTTGTGCTTCTTCCAGCCCAGCATTTCTCATGATGTACTCTGCCTCAGATCAGATCAGATCAGATCAGTCACTCAGTCGTGTCCGACTCTTTGTGACCCCATGAATAACAGCACGCCAGGCCTCCCTGTCCATTACCAACTCCCGGAGTTCACTCAGACTCACGTCCATCGAGTCAGTGATGCCATCCAGCCATCTCATCCTCTGTCGTCCCCTTCTCCTCTTGCCCCCAATCCCTCCCAGCATCAGAGTCTTTTCCAGTGAGTCAACTCTTCGCATGAGGTGGCCAAAGTACTGGAGTTTCAGCTTCAGCATCATTCCTTCCAAAGAAATCCCGGGGCTGATCTCCTTCAGAATGGACTGGTTGGATCTCCTTGCAGTCCAAGGGACTCTCAAGAGTCTTCTCCAACACCACAGTTCAAAAGCATCAATTCTTCGGCGCTCAGCCTTCTTCACAGTCCAACTCTCACATCCATACATGACCACAGGAAAAACCATAGCCTTGACTAGATGGACCTTTGTTAGCAAAGTAATGTCTCTGCTTTTGAATATGCCATCTAGGTTGGTCATAACTTTCCTTCCAAGGAGTAAGCATCTTCTAATTTCATGGCTGCAGTCACCATCTGCAGTGATTTTGGAGCCCAAAAAAATAAAGTCTGACGCTGTTTCCACTGTTTCCCCATCTATTTCCCATGAAGTGATGGGACCGGATGCCATGATCTTCGTTTTCTGAATGTTGAGCTTTAAGCCAACTTTTTCACTCTCCACTTTCACTTTCATCAAGAGGCTTTTTAGTTCCTCTTCACTTTCTGCCATAAGGGTGGTGTCATCTGCATATCTGAGGTTATTGATATTTCTCCCTGCAATCTTGATTCCAGCTTGTGTTTCTTCCAGTCCAGCATTTCTCATGATGTACTCTGCATGTAAGTTAAATAAGCAGGGTGACAATATACAGCCTTGACGTACTCCTTTTCCTATTTGGAACCAGTCTGTTGTTCCATGTCCAGTTCTAACTTGCTTCCTGACTTGCATAGAGGTTTCTCAAGAGGCAGGTCATGTGGTCTGGTATTCCCCTCTTTCATAATTTTTCACTGAACTGAACAGGAAGTTGCTGTTGCTGTACTTGTGCAACAAGGAGGAACCATTTAAAAATGGTCAGGGAGGGCTGCCTGGACATGGGGAACTTTGACCCTGCCTCTCCCTCTGTTCAAATTGGAGCGAGGTGTCAATTCTCCCATCACTCTGTATATCTGTGCTCAGTCGCTCAGTCATGTCCCACTCTTTGAGACCCCATGGACTGTAGCCTGCCGGGCTCCTCTATCATGGGATTTTCCAGGCAACAATACTGGAGACGGTTGCCATTTCCTCCTCCAGGGGATCTTCCCGACCCAGGGATCAAACCAACGTCTCTTGCGTCTCTTTCATTTGCAGGCAGATTCTTTATCATTGCACCACCTGGGAAGCCCCTGTATCAAATTGAGAAAGCCTCAATTTCTCTGTTTCTCCAATACCCATTGTGGCTCTGTGGTTCTTAATTAAATGTCTTCTTTAAGTATTAGTCCAAGTCCTTAGTATCTTCTTGCCTGGTTACCTGACAATGTGTTTCACTTCACACATTCACCCCTTCCACTCCTCCAGTCCCAGTTTCAAGCTTGGCCATGTCTGCTGCTTATTTGATACCCTGGGACAAGTACAATATATGGCTGAATTCATGTCAGTGACCTGCAGCACTCCCAGGTAATTATTTATTCACTCTTGCAGCCCCAGTGTATGAGTCAGGGAGGGTTTCACAGTGGAGTGACTTTGAAAACTGGATGGGGGTCTGTCAGGTGAAAAGGAAAGCAAAAGCAGAGGCATATGTCAAGGCAGAAAGTATGACAGAGCTTATGACTGAGGAACAGTGAAAAGTTCAGTGTGGTTAGAGAGGCATATGTCAAGGCAGGGAGGTATAACAGAGCTTGTAACTGAGGAACAGTGAAAAGTTCAGTGTGGTTAGAGTGTATGGTGTGGAATAGGTGGTGCTAGTGGTAAAGAACTTGCCTGCCGTTACAGGAGATGTAAGAGACTACAGTTTGGATCCCTGGGTTGGGAAGATCCCCTGGAGCAGGGCATGGCAACCCACTCCAATATTCTTGCCTAGAGAATCCCATGGACAGAGGAGCCCGGCAGGCTATAGTCCATAGGTTCACCAAGAGTCAGACACGACTGAAGGGACTTAGCACAAGCACACACAGAGTATAAGTGTGTGCAGTTAGGGACCATGTATACCACATTACTAAATCTGTTCCTCACCTATTGTAGTGGGGCTAATACCTGCCTCTAGGCCTGTTCTGAGAACCAGGTGGACAATGTTATGAAAGAACTTAGTTCAGGCTTGATACGTAGAGATGCCTAATTAATGCGAGTTTCCTTTCCTATTTTCCTTCTTAGTTTAGATTTTGGACTTCCCTGGTGATTCAGTGGTTAAGAATTTCCCTGCCAATGCAGGGGACATGGGTTCAATCCCTGGTCCAGGAAGAGCCCACAGGCCACAGAGCCACGACGACTGAGCCCATGCGCCCTAGAGCCCGTGCTCTGCAACGAGAGAAGCCACTGCAGTAAGAAGCCTGAGTACGCCAACTGGAGAGTAGTCCCTGCTCCCTGCAACTCGAGAAGGCCTGCACGCATCAGTGAGGGCCCAGTGCAGCCAAAAATAAATACAATTTAAGACTTTAGATATTATCCTATAAGCAGGGGTAATATTTTAAATATTTAAATATGTAGGCAATTCCCTGGCAGTCCAGTAGTTAAGACTTCCTTACTCTCACTGCCAGAGAAGGCAATGGCACCCCACTCCAGTACTCTTGCCTGGAAAATCCCATGGATGGGGGAGCCTGGTAGGCTGCAGTCCATGGGATCACTAAGAGTCAGACATGACTGAGCGACTTCACTTTCACTTTTCGCTTTCATGCATTGGAGAAGGAAATGGCAACCCACTCCAGTGTTCTTGCCTGGAGAATCCCAGGGATGGGGGAGCCTGGTAGGCTGCCGTCCATGGGGTCACACAGAGTCGGATACGACTGAAGTGACTTAGCAGCAGCAGCAGCACTCTCACTGCCAAGGGCCTGGGTCTGATTCCTGATTGGGGAACTAAGATCCCACAGGCTGCATGGTGTAGCAAAATTTAATTAACTAGTTAGCCACCTGTATAACCCAGGTTTCCCTGGTAGCTCAGTGGTAAAGAATCCACCTTTACCGGAAACCAGGGTTTGATCCCTGGGTCAGGAAGATCCCCTGCAGTAGGAAATGGCAACCCACTCCTGTATTCTTGCTTGGAAAATCCCATGGACAGAGGAGCCTGTAAGGCTATACAGTTCATGGGGTCACAAAGAGTCAGGCACGACTTAGTGACTAAACAATAGCAACAACACCCAGGTACCACCCAGTCCAAACAAATGTGGGTCACAACCAAGCAGCTGAGGGAATTCTTTGTAGGGACTAAGTGCCCTCAACTGGAGTAAAGGAAAGCACGGAAGCAGGAAAATCCAGCTGCACTGGGAAACAGTGGGTCCTTGATGTCCTCTAGGATTTTATCCACATCTAGTCCATGATAATCAATATCATACCCAAATAAGCTAATTTCACCTGTCTTTGTAGGCTCATTGTTATGTGGCTGGCTTCAGTGCCACCCACGAGAAAACTGAAGTGGAGGGGAATGGAACCGATGTGTTCGGTGTTTTATGTGTCCTCTTTTTCGATCCTCACCCAGTCTTGGGAGGTAAGGCATCATCAGGTGCGTTTTACTATTGTGGAGACCGAGGCTCTGATGGATGGCTGATTCCTCAGCAGGTGGTGAGATGCTTGTGGCAGAGGTCCCTCTTGCTCCTAAGTGTGCTCTCTTCTCTGCCACTCTGGGGTTCCAGAGTCCTCCTCTTCAGCTTAAGTTTTAAGGGCATTTACCATTTCTCACTCACTCATCCAGCCATCAAACCTGTCTAAGAAAAACAACTGAAAGGTATATTTTTATTTCACAAAAAAAGTGTGACACATGATACCCATCCCCTAACAAACTACAAAACTCTTGGAATACAGAGTAAAAAGGAGATCCGATCAGTCTTGATGAGATAAAAATTTGGTTTCACAAAGTTGAAAAATCCATTACAAACTCTCTGTTGTATAAATATAGTCTGTCTTATCTTCAATGCAGAGTGAGACAAAAAAAAAAGTTTTGTTGGCATAAGAAATCCCCTGGTCCTTGAATACACCAGTCTTCATTTGTACTCTCAGCCAAATACAGGTGACATCTACATGATAAGAGTTACATGTGTATTCTTGGACTCTAGGTAACTAAAAGGGATTTAATATTTTATCTCCTGAGCCCACTCTCTGTCCCCTAAAAGCTTGTGCAAAACACTATAGTCTTAGTTTACTAAACATTTTTCCCATATAAAATAACATGTGTGTGTTCTAAATTTGACTATGGTAATAGGTGTACAATTCTGTGAGTATACTAAAATCTGTTGAATTGTATGTTTTAAATGAGTGAATTGCATGGAATTTGAATTATACCTCAATAGAGCTATTTAAAAATATCTATCATTTCTAAGTTGCTAGGGGAGCAACAGATGACCATTATAGCATATCTCAGGAGTTCCTGGCAGGATGCAGGGAATATTTGCAGAAATCAGTACACTAAGGGATATAGAAAGGAGATCTTTGAAGTATTATGATTAAGTCAGTGGAGTTTGAAGTTGCTCTAGGATCACTCGGTTTCAAGATGTCAGAATAAAGAAATCAACGGGGTAGGCATTTTTTTCTGATTGATTCTAGCACAGTCTGTGTACCTTCTGTGGCCTTTGTCACAAAATAGTTATTTGGTGGAAAAGCAGATGCCCAGGGCATTGTTGAGACTATGGAAAATTTTAGGCTGGCACTCAGAAGCTGACTATCTGCCTCCATTGAGAGAAATTCCACCATGGCCACAGGTTCTGAGAGCCTGAGTCCCACAAGAGGAGGAAGAAATTAGGTACCAAAGAAAAGCTTCTAGATTTATTGAATCAAAGGGACTGCCTGCCTTCAGTGATGCCGTTTCTGGCCAGAAGTCACAGCAGGGTTCCAGTTCTCGCAGACCCTTCTATAAGACCGTTGCCAGGGCAGCAGGGCTGGATCATTATGCAGCATTTAATTTACAAGTGTCGTCTCCAGGCTTGACCTACCAGCTGGTCGCCAAATGGCCATTTGAGAAAGGAGACAGGCACAAACCATGGGCAACTGGGCCCTGGAACCAGGACGTCATTCTAGCCAAATAGCGAGGGGAGGAGAATTGCCATTGGTTGAAAGAAAAAGAGAACTGAAACTCTTGCTCTGCTTTTACCATTCTAGTTAAAGTTCGTCACTTACACTTGTTGTGGAAGTCCAGAAAAGGGGCAAAGAGGCCATTCACTTTAGTCAACTTTAAGAACAATGCTCTTACTCAACTTTAAGAACTGTGCTAACAGAAGGTGGGGCCAGAAGTCATTTTCGTTTTTTAGCAGAAGCAGGGAAAGACAGGGGCTTGAAAGTGCGAGGGTTCCCAGTTTGGCGAACGCCTTGTCTAACTCCCCCGTGTTTCCTCCTAGAAAACTGATCTGGATCTACTTACTGCTGGGGCACAGGCTAGAAGTCCATGCCTTCTTGGCCAGCCTACAGGTTGTTTATTCTGTGGCCGAGCAGATGAACTAAGCTTAGAAGCAGGCACCATGGCCGCCTCAGGTCCAGCCCATTGTGGGCTGGTTTTCCAGTGTGGCCCCATTAAAAACCTTGACCTGCTTGTGTTCTTTCAAAATATAATATGTGTGTTGCCTAATATGGTCCAAGCCTTTAGGTATGGGGAACTCAAGGATGAGGAATTTTCCCCACTGGCAATGTTTTGTCATTTTTAGGTAAAAGCAAATAGAGAATAAAGCTAGAACATCTGGGGTTGGGGCTTACCTGGTTCCCTTTAGTGTCATAGGGAGACGGTGGGAGGTTTAAAAAAAAAAAAAAAAGGCGATGCTAGGGGGAGAAGAGATCCATCAGGGCTTTGGGCATTTTCTCGACAAACTTTTTCCTTTGGTTCCAGTGAGAACAGTTATAGCTTACTCAACAAAAGGGAATGAAGTACCCAGTTTAAAAAACAAAATAAAACCTTCCTTTATTGCCTCTTTGTGCTTATCAAGCCTTTTCTTACCCAGGGCTTACTCATCTGGCCCCAGCCTGTCCATTATACCAGTTGGAGCCAGTTATGCAGGAGAGAGGAATCCAGGCAACCAGGAAGATGGTCCATCAGGGGATGCCAATACCCTCCTCACCCAGCCTCTCTCCCAGAGAGATCATGAGCTGAGGGCAATGATCAGGGGAAACTCCTGGCTGCTTCTGCCCTGAAATAAGAGGACAGGAGGAGTCATTTCTATACTTAAAAAGAGAGAAATACTTTTGTTCCAGAGCAATAAGAAATACGAACAGATGAAGCTATGGCTCTGAAGGCTGGTCCATTTTGGGAAACAAGATGCAAGCAAGGGAGTAATATATAAACAAAGTATGGGTATATTTGGCAGGTTTGAGGCAAGCAGAAAGGAAGGTTTGGGTACTCTATAAAAAAACAAAGATCTGGAATTCAAACTTCTTCTGATAAGGCCACAACGAAGAGATTTCCAGCAGTGGGTGTTGCAGGAAGGTGGCACCCACATTGCCACAGGCTTGCAAGGTAATGTGTCCAGGTAAGGAGGCAGGTGAGGCAGGGCAGTGTCCCTCACAGGTCCATGTCTGGGCCTCCTGAGGATGTCTTCAGTGGCACCGAGTCAAACCCATCAGGAGTCCTCTGAAAGAGAGATGGTGACAGGAGCTGGCTGCTGCACATGGGCAAGTTTGGGGAACAAAGGAGAGAAATGGAAAAGAGGTGACAGAAAGAACCCTCCTGAAATTCCTGCTTTCAGTGGCTTCGTGGAAACATGGACATAAGATGGCCTCTATTCTTCTTGCTCCCTTTAGTCAGTCAGAGGATGAGAAATATCTTTAAATCCCTTGCTTTGCATCTTTGTTGAACTCTAGAAGTTCCAGAAAGACCTAAGTGTCCCAGGGTAAACTGTTCTCCCATTGGTTAAACAAAAAGCATTTAAGGTCTAAGGAGGCCAAGGGAGTTACCCTGCAAGGTCAGCACAAAGGGAATGAGATTTGGCCAAGTAAACACCTACCCATCTTCCTTTCCTTTTCTGTTGCCACCCTCCCCACCCAGGTTGGATAAATTGGTCAGGGCAGCAGTGGGCTGTAGGTGCTGGCACAGTGGGGCTGCAGAGGGCCATGGCCCTGGAGGAATCACTCGAACGCTGTCTGCTTGCCCCAGGCCCAGCAACAGCGTGGTCTGTCTAATGTTTATGAGCTTCAGACTCATTCACCCACCCATACAGAGTCAGCTCTCCCAGTTCAGAACTGTTCAAGAGTGAACAACTTAGATGAAGCTGTGACTCAGCCCCCAAAGGACAGGGGCCTGACAACCAGGGGACAGCACCCTCCACTGGCCAAAGGAGAGCCTCACTTCTACTGGAAGTTGATCCTAGAGGATCATCCCTTCCCCTCTCTCCAAAATACAAAAAGGGTTTTGGTTTATTGTTTTGTTTTTTGGGAACGAGGTTGATTCTGAACCACATGGGTGGTTCAGTACTCCTTCTGAAAGTTAAAAGGCCCAAACAGCCCATCCACTGGAGTACATGTTGGCAGACAAGGAGCCTTGTGCAGAGCAGTCCTGGGCCTCAGGGGAAAAAGTATTTGCGTGAAAATACAGAAGACAGAAGCCAGGATTCTCAAGGCGGGAGGAGAGAAGAGAATGGAGGGTAGGGAGCAGAACAGTGGTCCCTAAACAGTCGGGGGTCTCAGTGTCCTAGGACTGATGTCCTCTCCTGGCCTCCAGGGTGACCTCAGCGCACTGGCCATCGTCCCTACCTTGGAGGTAAATGATTTGATCTTCCCAAAGAGTGACTTCTTGCTGGTAAAGATGAGGTCGTCCTCCACGTCCTCGCCTTCCATGATGGCACAGCTGTCAGCGGCTGGCAGGTCACAGTCCTTGAGGGTAGCGTTCATCACCAGCTTGGAGTACTTGTACTCTAGCCTATGAAACAAGGGAATGGGGAAGACAAGACACCAAACTGTAATAAAAGGAAAAGGAGAAAGGTTGGGCTAAAGGAGATATTCCCTTACCATGGGCGATGGAACTGAAACGTAGCAAAATGGTGTTAGGCTGGGGGTTTGGCTAGGGAATGTGATTCCCAAGTCAAGGATCTTTTCTCTTAAATCTAGGTGTTTCTCTGATCTCAAAGCTGAACAGAAATCATGAAACTGTAAAACCATTTTATCATTAAGAATAGCAAATCAAGAATTCCTTTTGCATTTCTTTTGACATCTAACAGCTTTCCATAGACTGCCATGTGGTACCACCCCTGCTAGGAGCTGACGTGCGTATGTGTGTGCGGAGTCACTTCAGTTGTGTCTGACTCTTTGTGACCCCATGGACTGTAGCCCACCAGGCTCCCTTGTCCATGGGATTCTCCGGGCAAGAATACTGGAGTGGGTTGCCATGCCCTCCTCCAGGGGATCTTCCTGGAGGAACGGAACCCATGTCTCCTGCATAGCAGGCAGATTCTTTACTCCTGAGCCCACTGGGGAAGCCCCTAGGAGTCAGCATAACCAAGGCATATCCTGGATGAGTGGCTCAACAAGCCTCTGGCCAGAGTCACAGGGACTGTAGCCAATACCAAAGAGCAGCCCTGTGAATTTATACTCTCAGATACTCTCCTTCCAGCTCAACAGTCCAGCCCTGGCCATCCCCAAACCCATCACATACTTTTGATTCTTTTTCCAAAAGTAACAGGTCAAGACGGTGAGCAGGATGGCGGTGCAGGTGCCTGCGGAGATGCCCACTTTCAGCCAGAAGTCTATCGTTTTGCAGATGGTGACTCTCTGCTCAGGCAGGGAGATGCCACCGGAGCACAGCTTTGGTTCTCGCCACACGTAAGTAGTCTTCTGTTGGGGAGAAAAACAAGGAACTCAGATATCACACTCGCCTGTCTCCTGGGAAGTCCCCAGGCAGAGACGCCTACCTGGATGCCGGCCACACAGCTGCTGACGATAGCATGGTAGTCGGCAGTTGAGCAGAGGGGGCAAGCGGCCACGCTCTCCCACAGGAAGTGGAAGTTACAGCCATCACAGGTCCCATCGGAGCACTTGCTAACAGAGCAGAAAGGAGACTTGAGCGCATGCTCGCTGGACTGTTGGGAAGATCTGGGTGGAGTCCTATCATTTCATAAATTGCCTGATCCGTCTTCTCCTTGTCGAACTGTCAGTTCCATCGTGACCCTTCCAACTAGTTCTTAGCCTTAGTCTTGCTCTCTGATTTCCCTGATGATAGGAGGCCTTTCCAGCCTTCATCAGGGCCCCCACCCTTTGCCCGTAAGTTTCTGCCGACATCAGATGAGAACTCATGTAAGCTGTCTGAGCTCTAGCACAGCTGCCCAACTAACCCCTCAGAAGCTCCTGTTCTCCCCATGGACATGGGACATTTTGCAAAAGTCACTTTTTCCCTTCATTTTAAAGTTTTTATTTTCTATTGGGGTATAGCCGATTAACAAACAATGTTGTAAGAGTTTCCGGTGAACAGGGAAGGGACTCAGCCATACATGTGCATGTATCCATTCTCCCCCAAACTCCATCCAGGCTGCCACATAACACGGAGCAGAGTTCCCTGTGCTGTGCAGTAGGACCTTGTTGGTTATCCATTTTAAATACAGCAGTGTGTAGATCTTCCTGTGGAGGGCTGGGTGTGAGGGGCCAGTGTTTGGGAATGAACTTCAGGTCACTGCTGTCTGCAATGTACTTTACTGTAATATTCGCAACAAGAATAGTGACCATACATTTTAACACCACTGCTGGGTCACAGTGTGCCTCTTGGCTCCTCATCTCCCTGATCAGTCGTTGCCTAGCAGCATCATTTTCCAAACCATCTTCCTCAAGACATGGGTACCCTCAAGATGTTAGTGTTATGTGAAAAGAGGAAGGGGGGAAAGGTTGTTGTTGTTGTTTAGTTGATAAGTCATGTCTGATTATATCACAACCCCCATGGACTGTGGCCCACTAGTCTCCTCTGTTCATGGGGTATCCCAGGCAAGAGTACTGGAGTGTGTTGCCATTTCCTTCTCCAGGGTATCTTCCTGGAGAATTGAACCCTCATCTCCTTCATTGGCAGGCAGATTCTTTACCACTGAGCCACCAGGGAAGCCTGGGGCTTCCTGTAATCAAATTAGTTCAAGAGTCCTTGATTTAGTGCCCTTGGCTATTAAATTCAAAATTGGGTCTTTCAGCTGTAGAGAGATTCTTAGGATTCCCTGCTGCTGCGGCGGCGGCGGCGGCAGCAGCGGCGGCGGAGGCGCTTCAGTCGTGTCCGACTCTGTGCGACCCCACAGACGGCAGCCCACCAGGCTCCGCCCTCCCTGGGATTCTCCAGGCAAGAACACTGGAGTGGGTTGCCATTGCCTTCTCCAATGTGTGAAAAGTGAAAGTGAAGTTGCTCAGTAGTGTCCGACTCTATGCGACCCCATAGACAGCAGCCTACCAGGCTCCTCTGTCCATGGGATTTTCCAGGCAAGAGTACTGGAGTGGGTTGCCATTGCCTTCTCTGTAGGATCCCCTAACCTTTACTAATTTGATAATAAGAAGGATCTATTATCTCATTGAAGAAAGTAGGCAAAACCACTAGACCATTCAGGTATGACCTAAATCAAATTCCTTATGATTATACAGTGGAAGTGAGAAATAGATTTAAGGGACTAGATCTGATGAACTATGGACGGAGGTTCGTGACATTGTACAGGAGACAGGGATCAAGACCATCCCCATGGAAAAGAAATGCAAAAAAGCAAAATGGCTGTCTGGGGAGGCTTACAAATAGCTGTGAAAAGAAGAGAAGTGAAAAGCAAAGGAGAAAAGGAAAGATATAAGCATCTGAATGCAGAGTTCCAAAGAATAGCAAGGAGAGATAAGAAAGCCTTCTTCAGCAATCAATGCAAAGAAATAGAGGAAAACAACAGAATGGGAAAGACTAGAGATCTCTTCAAGAAAATTAGAGATACCAAGGGAATATTTCATGCAAAGATGGGCTCGATAAAGGACAGAAATGGTATGGACCTAACAGAAGCAGAAGATATTAAGAAGAGATGGCAAGAATACACAGAAGAACTGTACAAAAAAGATCTTCATGACCCATATAATCATGATGGTGTGATCACTCACCTAGAGCCAGACATCCTGGAATGTGAAGTCAAGGGGGCCTTAGGACGCATCACTACGAACAAAGCTAGTGGAGGTGATGGAATTCCAGTTGAGCTATTTCAAATCCAAAAAGATGATGCTGTGAAAGTGCACTCAATATGCCAGCAAATTTGGAAAACTCAGCAGTGGCCACAGGACTGGAGAACGTGTTTTCATTCCAATCCCAAAGAAATGCAATGCCAAAGAATGCTCAAACTACCACACAATTGCACTCATCTCACACGCTAGTAAAGTAATGCTCAAAATTCTCCAAGCCAGGCTTCAGCAATACGTGAACCGTGAAATTCCAGATGTTCAAGCTGGTTTTAGAAAAGGCAGAGGAACCAGAGATCAAGTTGCCAACAAACGCTGGGTCATTGAAAAAGCAAGAGAGTTCCAGAAAAACATCTCTTTCTCCTTTATTGACTATGCCAAAGCCCTTGACTGTGTGGATCACAATAAACTGTGGAAAATTCTGAAAGAGATGGGAATACCAGACCACCTGACCTGCCTCTTGAGAAATCTGTATGCGGGTCAGGAAGCAACAGTTAGAACTGGACATGGAACAACAGACTGGTTCCAAATAGGAAAAGGAGTACGTCAAGGCTGTATATCGTCACCCTGCTTATTGAACTTCTCTGCAGAGTACATCATGAGAAACGCTGAGCTGGAAGAAGCACAAGCTGGAATCAAGATTGCGGGGAGAAATATCAATAACCTCAGATATGCAGATGACACCACCCTTATGGCAGACAGTGAAGAGGAACTACAAAGCCTCTTGATGAAAGTGAAAGAGGAGAGTGAAAAAGTTGGCTTAAAGCTCAACATTCAGAAAACGAAGATCATGGCATCTGGTCCCAACACTTCATGGGAAATAGCTGGGGAAACAGTGGAAACAGTGTCAGACTTTATTTTTTGGGGCTCCAAAATCACTGCAGATGGTGACTGCAGCCATGAAATTAAAAGACGCTTACTCCTTGGAAGGAAAGTTATGACCAACCTAGATAGCATATTCAAAAGCAGAGACATTACTTTGCCAACAAAGGTCCGTCTAGTCAAGGCTATGGTTTTTCCTGTGGTCATGTATGGATGTGAGAGTTGGACTGTGAAGAAAGCTGAGTGCCAAAGAATTGATGCTTTTGAATTGTGGTGTTGGAGAAGACTGTTGAGAGTCCCTTGGACTGCAAGGAGATCCAACCAGTCCATTCTAAAGGAGATCAGTCCTGGGTGTTCTTTGGAAGGAATGATGCTAAAGCTGAAACTCCAGTACTTTGGCCACCTCATGCAAAGAGTTGACTCATTGGAAAAGACTCTGATGCTGGGAGGGATTGGGGGCAGGAGGAGAAGGGGACGGCAGAGGATGAGATGGCTGGATGGCATCACCGACTCGATGGACGTGAGTTTGAGTGAACTCTGGGAATTGGTGATGGACAGGGAGGCCTGGCATGCTGCAATTCATGGGGTCGCAAAGAGTCGGACACAACTGAGCAACTGAACTGAACTGAACTGATTATCTCATTGAGCTTCCCTGGTGGCTCAGATGGTAAAGCACTCGCCTGCAGTGTGGGTGCCAGGGTCCATCCCTGAGTTGGGAAGGTCCCTTGGAGGAGGGTATGCCAACCCACTTAAGTATTCTTGCCTGTAGAATCCAGGGCTACAGTCCATGGGGTCACAAAGAGTGACTGAGCGACTAAGCACATTATCTCATTATCTCCAGTCTCATTATCTCATTTAATCCTCATAACAACCCCCGAAGGAATTTATTATCATCCCCATTTTGCAAATAAAGAAGAAGAGGCCTAGAGAAGATAAGAACTATATCCATAACAGAGCTGGCAAGCATAGGAGGGGAATTGAATCTGGCCCTGGCCATTAGTCGCTCTGCTACACAGCTGCCCACATGCTCTAAAGAGTGAGGATAACTTCTACTCTTCTGCTCCATCCTTGACATCTAAAGATCTAGGGTTTGGAACCATGACTGTGTCCCCAAGAGCCCATTAATGGAGCTCAGATGATTTTCTCTTTTGCTCTTCTTCAGTAATCTCTGTTTGGTTCTTGAGATGGAGTGATGCCAAGAAAGGGAGGCTGTGTCACAACCCTTTACCTTGGCAGAGACAGACTTCCAGGAGCAGGCTTGAGTGGACTGCATCTGACTCGGATGGTGGTTGATCTCCCAGAGCTGCAAGACTGGGTCACATCATTGGACCTGCAGAGCAAACAGCCGCCATGGGGGAAGAAGTCACTCATTGGTGCCACTGGAGAGCTGCTAAGTGAAGTCAGCATGAAACAGATACCTGGCTGGGGAAGTCTGGTCTGACACATAGGAGAGAGTGGGGGGTCAGGGAGATCCGGTCAAGGAGAAATGCACTGGTCTAGGAAAGGCTGTGCTGTGCTCAGTTGCTCAGTCATGTCTGACTCTTTAGCGACCTCATGGACTGTTGCCCATCAGGCTCCTCTGTCCATGGGATTTCCCAGGCAAGAATACTGGAGTGGGTTGCCATGCCCTCCTCCAGGGCATCTTTCCAACCCAGGGATCAAACCTGTTGTCTTCTGGGTCTCCTGAATTGCAGGTGGACTGTTCACCACTGAGCCACCGGGGAAGTGCTAGGAAAGGCTAGCAGATGCATTAAGATTGGAATCTCCTTAGGCGGGAGGGGTTGTCCACCCCAGGTCATCCAATATTCCTCACTGCCACCAGGGGCACACCTGCCCCAGGTAATACCCAAGTAGCTGGGCTGGGGAACTCAGCCTTTAGAGCTCTCTGCTGGGCGGGTCTGCTAGACCCTGTTCTGACTTGATAAGCAGTAGGTGGCTAAAGAGGGAGGGACGCCACAGAGATTGCAGAGAAGCCCTGGGTTTCACTTGCATTAGCCCGGCCTCTCATTTTCACCTATAAAAGAAGATCACGTCCGGTATTCCCAGGGACTCCGGGTGGAAAAGTTCAGCCGGGGAGGTGATGCCATCCAGAGTCATATCTGTTGTCACGCCTGCCAAATGAGAGCTCCTAATTAGTTCTCACTAGTAGCATTTAGCCGGCAACCACTTCAGTTCTTCCAATACCTGTTCGCATCCCACCTTCCTTCATCTCATCACATCCCTGAGTGGCTCAGGAGAGGGCAAACCAAAGGTTTATCAGTGGCCCCAGGGGCCCTTGGTACCCCAGGATGGAGTCAGAAACAGAGGTCAGGAGGTTGGGCCCCTCACCTGGGGCCTTTTAGCTTAGAGTCTGGGAGCCTCACTCACTCTCTCTTCACACAGACACACACTCAAACAGGTGAGAAAGACGGAGGTACTCACCGATAAGCCGGTCTGCGAGGCTGACAGGCTGCGAGGACACCCCGGCCTTGTAGCCTGTCACCTCTGGGGGAATGATGACCGCCTGGCACACGTAGGCTGTGATGGGTTTGGAGAAACCTGACTCACCCTCGGGGATCCGGAGGTCGGTGACATTGTCAGTGCACACGGACATTTTCCTACCCTGGGCAGGGGGTGCGGGAGGAAGTGCGAGGGAATGCGTCATCACAGAAGAACTCCCGAAAGGGAACAGGGAACAGTTTCTCCACGTTTAAAACTTTAGCCTTCTAAGAGCATGCTGCAGTGGAATGATTCATCCCCGTGCTAATTACAAGACAGATTTTAAAAGATAAAGAAATCTAAGAATAAGGTCTAGGTGTCCTAGTTTCTGGAACTCTGGCCCAGAGAGCCCCAGTCTTTTATTTCCTTGGAATCACCTGGAGCCCCTTGTGAGCAGGGTGTGATGTGGCAAACTGATTGGCAGGTCTCATCTACCAGCCGACCAGTCAAGGGCCCCCTTACCCTAGTCAGATCTCTAGGCAGGTCCTGAAATGTGCAACTGACCTCATGAAATTGATTTGGGCATCTGGCCTGCTTCCCATTCACTCTCTGTGTCTTCCTTGGAGCTGTGATTCTACCATACTTATCTTGGGAGAAGAAAAGGCAACCCACTCCAGCATTGTTGCTGGAAAATTCCATGGACAGAGGAGCCTGGTGGGCTACAGTCCATGGGGTCGCAAAGAGTCAGACAAGACTGAGTGACTAACACTTTCTTTTCTCATCTTGGGAGGACTTTCCAGAGTGTCCTGGGGGTTAAAACAAACCCCATAACCAGCCCTCTCCCTGCCTTGAGGTAGAACGTCTTAGGACCAATTGGAACCTATTCTATTTAAAAATATTTATCACTAGAAGAAAGACTGCTTCTCCTGCAGTCTGTAACAATGCAAACTCTACAGAGTAGAACTCAAGAAAACAGTGGGAACTGGACTCCTTCCTCGAGATTTTGTAATAGAAGAAATATTGAGATATTTTTCCTTCAAAATCCTTTAAATTTATAGATGAATTATAATTTGTTTGCTAATATTAGGTCACTTGTTCAATATTTTAAATTGAAGTGGACTAAGCATTTAGAATGTAGGATTTTCAAAATGATAAATTTAATTAGAAATAGACCCAATTTGCTAAATCTGGTGTCTTACTTCATGTTCAAGATTCTAAGAAACAGAAAAGGAACATAAGAACAGAAAGGTATCTTTACATTATATAAGAATAAGGGAGCAAAGAAAATAAAACTCATAGACTCTCCAAATTCCCATCTTTTCTCTCCCAACTCACCGAATGAACCTTTTGCTACATGGGGCTTGCTTTAATTAGTCTCCAGTCCCCAAGTTATCACTAACTGTCACTTCAGAGGCTTTCTTTTAACTTCTTCAAAGACTTTTTAAAAACGGGAAAGAGACATTTGTCTCTAATCTTTCACAGATAGTTTATTTCTTGGCATGTTCTCTCTATAAACACAAACCAGCTATTTTGCACGCTGCAGAAGATGGGTAGACGCTGTGTGGTGTAAAGGCCTTACCTCTACACAGAGTCACAGATTAAATGCTCAAGATGCTGTTTATTTTGCAACATTGGAAACTAACTTTCCAACCACTGATCATGGCTTGTTAGTAATTTAGTCAAGTGCAGGGTGGTGTGATTACCCTTTACAAATATTTCCACCTTTTAAATTCGCATCCAAAATATTTGCAGCACCCTGAAATACTAATGGTAACATGTAGTGTCAGCAAAGATACATGTAGATGAAATTATGAGTAGTATATTTTATCTAGCTTCTAGAAAACAAAAGACAGGTGTCATGATTTCTGCTGCTGCGTCACTTCAGTCGTGTCTGACTCTGTGCAACGCATAGACGGCAGCCCACCAGGCTCCCCCATCCCTGGGATTCTCCAGGCAAGAACACTGGAGTGGGTTGCCATTTCCTTCTCCAATGCATGAAAGTGAAAAGTGAAAGTGAAGTCGCTCAGTCGTGTCCAACTCCCCGCGACCCCATGGACCCTGCAGCCTACCAGGCTCCTCCGTCCATGGGATTTTCCAGGCAAGAGCACTGGAGTGGGGTGCCATTGCCTTCTCCAGACTACTTTTTTAAGGAAAAAAATCTTTCTCGTGCATAGTTTTTTTTTTAATCGAAGTATAGTTGATGCATGAGTATAGTTTTTATATAATCATTTTGAGGAAATAAAGGTCAGGGAGGAGTTAATGTACACCTTATTCTATTTTATTTAAGTAATTAACTTATTTTGGCTGTGCTGTGCGACTTGTGGGATCTTAGTTCCCTGACCAGGGACTGAACCCAGGCCCCAGCAGAAAACACACCAAGTCTTACCCACTGGACCGCCAGGGAATTCCCCACACATTATTTAATTTAATTTATTTTTTAATTCCCCTCATCTGATTTTAAACACGTTCATTTTCCTAAATGTTTATAATCCAAATGATTTTATTTTAGAGGAGAAAGTCCTCAGGAAGAATAATAACCATTTGAAAATCTCTGAATCTGCCCCATCCGCTACTATCTGAACCTCCTGTGTCCTCTGGCCTCTGATTCGCTGGCGCCCCCTTTCCATTCTCATGCTTTCAGTACCTATACAGCTTACCTGATTTCCGCAGAGACTGAGGGTAAAGTGGTGGAAGTATTTCAGTCCTTTGGAAGTGAAGCTCGGCCCTCTAGCCAGAGAGACGGTTTTTTCCAAAGCCAAGAAGTTGTACTCGAAAGTCCTGGTCGAAGTGCTGACTGAGAAGGTACAGTCATTGTAGCACAGGGAGTGGATCTGAGGGGAGAGGGGTCCATCAGGCTGGCTTCACAGGCAGGGCCTCGAGGGGGCCCGTGGAGAGTGGCATCAGTCACCCCAGCCTGGTCCAGCCCAGGCAAGGTGAGAGAAGAGGAAGTGTGGATTAGGGGTGGGCATTAAAAGATGTGAAACAGGAGCTAGGGAGGCTGTGTACATCTTGCCATTCCAGTATTAACACATATATGATGTATAAACCTCTCATTTTTCAGTAGGTAGTTGGATCAGATTCTGTACCTTGTTCCTATGCCTCGATTATAAAACTCCCTCAACAAACAAGATAGCCCTTCTTACATTCAAGCAGAAAACAGCACTAGACACTCACCTAGAGCCAGACATCCTGGAATGTGAAGTCAAGTGGGCCTTAGAAAGCATCACTATGAACAAAGCTAATGGAGGTAATGGAATTCCAGTTGACCTATTTCAAATTCTAAAAGATGATGCTGTGAAAGTGCTGTACTCAATATGCCAGCAAATTTGGAAAACTCAGCAGTGGCCACAGGACTGGAAAATGTCAGTTTTCATTCTAATCCCAAAGAAAGGCAATGCCAAAGAATGCTCAAACTACTGCACAATTGCACTCATCTCACACACTAGTAAAGTAATGCTCAAAATTCTCCAAGTAAGGCTTCAGCAATACGTGAACTGTGAACTTCCAGATATTCAAACTGGATTTAGAAAAGGCAGAGAAACCAGAGATCAAATTGCCAACATCTGCTGGATCATTGAAAAAGCAAGAGAGTTCCAGAAAAACATCTATTTCTGCTTTCTTGACTATGCCAAAGCCTTTGACTGTGTGGATCACAATAAACTGTGGAAAATTCTGAAAGAGATGGGAATACCAGACCACCTGACCTGCCTCTTGAGAAACCTGTATGCAGGTCAGGAAGCAACAGTTAGAACTGGACATGGAACAACAGACTGGTTCCAAATAAGAAAAGGAGTACGTCAAGGCTGTATACTGTCACCGAGCTTATTTAACTTACATGCAGAGTACATCATGAGAAACGCTGGGCTGGATGAAGCACAAGCTGGAATCAAGATTGCTGGGAGAAATATCAATAACCTCTGCAGATATGCAGATGACACCACCCTTATGGCAGAAAGTGAATAAGAACTAAAGAGCCACTTGATGAAAGTGAAAGAGGAGAGTGAAAAAGTTGGCTTAAAGCTCAACATTCAGAAAACTAAGGTCATGGCATCCAGTCCTATCACTTCATGGCAAATAGATGGAGAAATGGTGGAAACAGTGGCAGACTTTATTTTTCTGGGCTCCAAAATTACTGCAGACAGTGACTGCAGCCATGAAATTAAAAGATGCTTACTCCTTGGAAGAAAAGTTATGGCCAACCTAGATAGCATATTCAAAAGCAAAGACATTACTTTGCCAACAGAGGTCCGTCTAGTCAAGGCTATGGTTTTTCCAGTGGTCATGTATGGATGTGAGAGTTGGACTGTGAAGAAAGCTGAGCGCTGAAGAATTGATGCTTTGAACTGTGGTGTTGGAGAAGACTCTTGAGAGTCCCTTGGACTGCAAGGAGATCCAACCAGTCCATTCTAAAGGAGATCAGTCCTGAATATTCATCGGAAGGACTGATGTTGAAGGTGAAACTCCAATACTTTGGCCACCTGATGCAAAGAGCTGACTCATTTGAAAAGACCCTGATGCTGGGAAAGATTGAAGGTGAGAGGAGAAGGGGATGAGAGAGGATGATATGGTTGGATGGCATCACTGACTCAATGGACATGAGTTTGAATAAACTCCAGGAGTTGGTGATGGACAGGGAGGCCTGGAGTGCTGCAGTCCCTGGGGTAGCAAAGAATCAGACATGACTGAGTGACTGAACTGAACTGAAGTGGAAGAAGGGTGCCCAGGATAGCAGAAGAGAAGCTACAAGTCTGTCAGCCCTCCCCCACTTAAAATTCACTGACCCACAGATTCCTTTTTCCAAGTCTCTTTATAGGAAACTGAACCATAAACCCCTTTCTTGCTCATTTTAAGGTCCTCATGTGTTAATGGCCTCACTCAAGTGTCAATCCCTCCCTTTACAGCAGAAGAGGCTGGGGGGGAGGAAGTTTGTGGCAAGAGTCCATGGTGTCCCAGTGAGGTTGCCAGAGATCTACAGAACTGCTGCACTTACTGCACAGCTAAGCTGAGCAATGTCTGCAGGCTGCGTAGTGTCTTACAAATGCATAGCCAGTTTGTGATCAGTAAAATACAAGTTCACTGAAAAGCATTAATGAATAACTAAGAACTTCTGGTCATAGGATTCACTTTCTCAGATTCAGAAAACGCATGGGGCAACAGCACTGCTGTTCTACTTTAGAAGAAAGCCCTGGGAGAGGAGACAGCAATGAGAATTAACTACATGTCCCAGCAAAGGCGGGTTACCATTCCCAAGAAGGGGGGGCAAATTCCTTTGATAACAAGCTGGAATGAAGTAGGCTGAATTTGAGCCACAAGTCCCATGACTGCTTCCCTTTGGGTCTCTGCACAGATGCCAAATAACCCTCTGGACCAGAGGGCCACAGATCTCCATTACCCATCACCTGAAGATGAGACTTGTCGATGACTGAGACCCAGACCCTGAAAACCAACCAGTACAAGCTGAGAACTCTCCATCTATGGTCACACCCTGGATGGGTTTCCTCTAGGACTCTAAGCTGGGAGTGTACCAGGGGGAGTTTGCATATCAGCCCCTTAAGAACGCCACCCAGGACCTGGCACCATCTGAGCTGGCCCATTCAGAGACGCAAAGTTAGGATGCTTAGCCAAGTACTGGCACCTTGTTGCTCTTGGTCCCTGGACCACAGGGCATGCAGGCCTGGGCGCCATAAGGCTGGTGGGCTTTCAGGATCGTGTTAGGGGGACAGGAGTGGCAGGTTCCTGAATCCCGATCAATATAGTAGCCAGCAGGACAAGAGGTGCAGGAGGAGCCCATGTCAGAAGCTTCCAGGGCACACGGACGGCAGTAGGAAGCCACCCCGTCCATGACATTGGTGACGTTGATGGAGTAGATCTTGGCGACATCACTGGTATATTTTCTTCCCTGGAAACAAAGACACAGGAGAGTGAGCTTGGCCTGCCTTGGCCTGAGAAGTAGCAATTGAGTGCTCTGGAAATAACAGAGTATGACTTAATCTTTTTTATCCTGTGATACTTGAGAAAAATCTTTAGAAGCACCCTGTTCTTTTTACTCACCTAACAGTATCTTTTGATGTGCATTTTTTGTCATTTTAAAGTAAGGACTGAACAATTTAGATGATGTATAAAAATATTCAGTACCATGGGGAAATATGTAGTAGGTATTCACATTTTTTAAAAAGCGGATTTTTTCCCCTTATAAAAGAAAAAAAAAAGTATTTATAGTGAAATAAAGACTGTATAGAAGATACTCCATATGCTAACTAGGTTATCTCTGGGTAGTAGGATTATGGGTGGTTTTCTTCTTTTTGCCTTTTTTTTTTTTTTTTTTTTTTTTGCTTATTTCTAAGTTTTCTTCCAGTGAACTTACATTACTTTGAGTTAAGATAATAAAACCAGAGTTATTATTATTAAAGCAAGAACAGGACTGAACAGGGCACACCAGGTCAGGTACCACATATATCCTATCCTCAGGACATATATCCTCAGGACAGGTCTCCTGAGGAGGGACAGGTGATTTTAGGAGTTTCCAGGGTCATTTGGACAAGGCTGGATGCTCCTCAGGGGCTGGCATAGGCAGTCCTCTGCTTGACTCCTTACAAGTCTTCTAATCACTGGATTCTGAAGCTCAACCGCATGCTTAAGCTAAGGTAGGAATCCTTCCAGGGTAGGAGGTCTCTCTGGGCGCTGAGCCCTGAGGAAGGGGAGGAGCTTACTGTCTCATGGAAAGTTGTCCTCTGGAAGGCCCAGGTGAAGCTCATGGTAGCATTCTCCTCAATGATGTAGGTATAGGACTGTTTGCCTTTAGAACCTTTCCACGTCTCCACGGGACTGTTGGTCCTAGAATTCACACCCTGAACCCAAGACAGACAAATGAAGAAGGCATGATGGCTGGGCAACTGGGGAGAGGGTGCCCATACCGCTGCCATCCTGGGGGCCATCACAGTGGCCTAGGCCCATATTAAATGGTGCTGCTGCTGCTGCTAAGTCAGTTCAGTCGTGTCCGACTCTGTGTGACCCCATAGACGGCAGCCCACCAGGCTCCCCCATCCCTGGGATTCTCCAGGCAAGAACACTGGAGTGGGTTGCCATTTCCTTCTCCAATGCATGAAAGTGAAAAGTGAAAGTGAAGTCGCTCAGTCGTGTCCGACCCTCAGCGACCCCATGGACTGCAGCCTATCAGGCTCCTCCGTCCCTGGGATTTTCCAGGCAGGAGTACTGCAGTGGGGTGCCATTGCCTTCTCTGATTAAATGGTGCAGTCCCTGACAAATAGTTGGCTCCTTTTCTGCAAAATCACTGTAAGCAGGGGTGTCAGGTATGTTGATGCACCAACAGGGCAGAGGGGCCAGCCTTCCTGGAAGCCCCAAAGCAGACAAAGGAAGGAAAACATACCACCATGAAGTAGAGCTCGCAGTTCACAGAACAGATGGTCTCAAAGACAAACGTGATTCTGGCCACCTCTTTGTTCTCTGTGTTTGCCATCACTGACTGTGGAGGTCTGTGGGGCAAAAATCAAAAGTCGGTTCCAGGGGCCAGACAATGCTTAGTGAAGAGACCAGATGGCAGCAAAGGGTCTGCTGAGGGACAGGACTAAGCTCTGAGTATGTTGGAAAGAACATGAACTGAATCCAATTCTATCATCCTAGCTGTCTGATCTTGATCTAGCTAAACTGTACCTTTCTTATCTGTAAAAAGGTGATAATATCTTTCTTATTTACCTCCCATCATTATGCGTTCTAAGTCGCTTCAGTCATGTTCAACTCTTTGTGACCCTATTGTAGCCTGCCTGGCTCCTCAGTCCATGGGATTCTCTAGGCAAGATACTGGAGTGGGTTGCCATGCCCTCCTTCAGGGGATCTTCCCAACACAGGGATTGAAGGTCTCTTGCATTTCCTGCGTTGGCAGGTGGGTTCTTTACCACTAGCACCATTGGGAAGCCCATCATTGTGGTGTGATCCAAAGGCATAACAGATGTGGAAGTACTTTCTAAAACGCTGAATAGCCTCCCTAGCAGAGTGTGGGCTCCAGACCCACTGAATTAGAATCTGCAGCTTAACGTGATCCCCAGGTGATCCACATGCATGGTAAAGTTGAAGAAGGACCACTAGCAAAGACATCAATTGTCTACACTCACTCAGCAGTTCAAACCCCCTCCCTATCTCCACATGAACTGGGGGGTTTTGCCCTGGTCAAATGAGCAGGTACTTTGATTCACAGCTTTTTTAGCAAAGTTCTCAGCCTGGTCCTTCTTTGGGGAAAGAGAGAGCCATGTCTGATAGGTGGGGATGGCAGGGTGGGGCGAGTGGGGTTAGAAAGTGCTTTACTGCTATAATCATATTTGCAAATTGGAAAGTATTTTGGTGAATGTTATCTCCCAAAAGTCTAAGAAGTTTGCTTCCCTCAGAAACATAAGATATAGCTGTTCAGCTCTGAGTAATGTCAATGAAGGGAAGGAAACGTATTACCTTTCAAGCAAGTACTGTGGCTGAGCACTGTGCCCGGGATGGAAGGAGGGAGCTTGAAGGAGGGAATGGAGAAGCCAGATTGGCAATAGGGATGCTGATTCAGCGGTTCCCCCTCATCTTTAAAGCACATACAGGCAGAAGAGTTCACTTGTGCTTTGAAAACCCATTTGTAGCTTTCTTTTTGGCTTTGGGCATGTGATTGACTTCTGAGGACCTCCAGTTCCCAGCTACTGTCCACTCAGTGGTGTGAACTGATGGGCTGGAGTTAGGCCAAAATCACAGACTGTCAATCCCTTTGTTTTACAGACAAGGAGCCCAAAGCCTAAAGGGGCACAGTGGCTTTCCCAAGTTCACCAAGCCAGTAAATGGCAAAATTCAAGTGCCCTGTCTTTTAGTCCAGTTTTCCTTATACTGTACCACTCTGCCTGTAGTAGATTTTTTAATGGCAAACAAATTACTTATTATCCTAAGTGTTCTTGGGAGATGGGGATGAATATAACAATAAGAGCAATCCCTCCCAGGGACTTCACTGGTGGTCCAGTGGTTAAGAATCCACCTTGCAATACAGGGGACACAGTTCAATCTTTGGGAATGAAGATCCCACATATTGTGGAGCAACTGAGCCCACATGCTACAACTCCTGAAGCCCAGGCCCCACAACTACAGAGTCTGTGCACCAGAATGAAAGACCCCACGTGTCACAACTAAGCCCCAATGCAGCCAGATAAATAAATAAATAAAACCAATCTTCTTGTCCCACTGAAAGATGAACTATCTATGGGCATTTCTGGCCCTATTTTTTTTTACAGGTTTTAAAATCTTATTTGATGCTTTGAGAAAGAAGAATTTGAGTAGAATGTGATCAAATGGTAGGAAAAGCTAGAAGGGATGGGAGAGAAGTAGGTAATCAATGTGGGCAGCAACTAAGAACGTGTCAGCATTCAGGTTAACTTTATCAGGCCATTACTGTGGTCTCCTCTGTTCTTTTCTTGTTTTTTTAGACTGTTTTTTTTTAATTTTTAATAAACAAATTTCTATTTGTTTATTAATTTTTGCTGGACCTTACAGTTTGTGGCATCTTAGTTCCCCAACCAGGGAATTGAACCTGTATCCCCTGCATTGGAAATGCAGAGTCTTAACCACCAGACCCCCAAGAAGTCCTGTTCCGTTCTCTGTTCTGGTCTGATACTTCTGCACACCAGAAGCCCTCTCATCTACAACACTCCAAGCTATGTGGGACTTGGATGTGGCCAAGGGTGGCATGGTTTCCCCTTAACTTTGTGCTCCTCACCTGAATCCTGGCACGACCAGGGTGAGAATCATGAAGTCATTGTCTGAAGCTCCAACAGCTGAATAAATGTGATCACCGGCCACCTCCCAGCCTGGAAAAGGAGACGGACATGAGTTAGTGTCCAGTGGTCTCAAGTGCAGGGCAAATGTGCACCCAGATTGACACTCTGGAAGAAAAATAACACCATACTTTGAGGCATCCAGAACCATCACCCAACACAAGCCATGTTACTTATCAGGCTACTTTGGTCAAAAACTCTGAAACTCTCAGAGCAAGACCTCTGCAGTGTGTGTATTGTTTTTAGTTCCGTCTCTAAAGCTAAAGTTTGCAGAATATATGTTCTTTGTCCATGGGGAGTGGAGCATTCAAGGGAGTGTGAGCATGATCAGCTCATTTTTCTCTAGACATCGCTGTTAAGAACTGTGAGCTAGGAAGAACCCCTTTGGCAGGGCAGCTAGCTGAGAGCTCATGGTGGGGGGAGGTGGTTACCTGTCATGCCCTTGTACTCAAAGTTGATCCCGCTGAGGACGGTCGTCTCCATGTTTGTGGGCAGCGTGTTCCACCATTTGTATTCAAATCCCACGGCAGGTTCGGTCCCTGCTGGGCAGTGGCTACAATCTGGGGGAGCCACAAGATCCACGATTCAGCCTGAAGGCTGCAGCCACCCCGACTGGAGCTGTTGTTGCGCAGACAAGTGGCAACAGTGCTGGGCAGCCCCACAAAGGTGTTGCTGAGCACAGTTAACAGCAAGCTGACTCAATGTGTTTAGCAAACTTGGGGTGTAAAGGCTGACCCTTCATTCCATATTCCAGTACCCTACTTGCCCATCAAATTATTACTTTCAAAGCTTAAGTGTATCTTCGAGTCTAATACATATAGTTCATACTATTTGTCACGTTGTCATCAGCAAATGCCTTCACATTAATAGGTCTACAGATCCCCCAGCTCCTCTCCTGCAAGTTCTGATTGTGTCAAGGTGGCCATCCCAGCTCCCCAAACCTTTTAGCTATCATCCCTGCCACATGCTGGAAGCCTCTGCTGTGAGGAGTGTGCCCCTTCAGGCCTGAGTCACATTCGCAGTTGGATTGAGGAGGGAGGCAGGCAGTTCTCAGGTGGACCCACAGGCAGGGCCCGCGCTGACCTCTCTTTTGAATATGGTCCTCAGAGGTGGCCTGGCCCTTATTGCCTTCCTCAGAAGGACATGGTGTGAGTTCAGCTGACAAGCTGAGTGCCCATGTGGCCCACCCATATGTGTGGTATGGGAATGGAGTGAGGCAGGGAGTGGGATGGGAGAGGGGTTACCGGAGCCATTGGAGTAAGAGCCATAAGGGCAGGGCTCGCAGGTGCTACTGTTGGTTTTGAAGAAGCCTGGGTTGCAGGGTGGACAGTCGGTCTTCAAGCCAGAGGCAGGCAGCTTCACTGCACCCTCCAGATCCTCGCTGCAGATTTTTGGCTGGGCCCATTTGTACATGAGCTGCGTCTGCAGAAACAGAGCCCGTCTCAGCCTGCCATGTGGCATTAGCACATCTTCAGGAAGTTGCCTTGAGGATGGGGGGATTCTGGGTGCTAATGAAAGCTGCAGCAGGGTGGGGAACTTGGTTTGGGTCACCAGTGTATCCTAGGTACATTGCTTAGCGCCTGGCACATGGTCATGCTCAGTGAATATCTGCTGAACGAATGGACTGGGATGAAGAGGGATAGGCCTGTGTGTTGGATGGGAAGAGGAGACCAGTTTCCTCCAGAGAAAGCCCTAATTCCAGTGTAGAATCTTATTATTAATACTAAAATGTCACAGGAAAAGCAGCTGGTGAAAATCCCAGAACACAAAAAGGCATGGAGTGGAAGTGGCTTAGGTAACCCCTGGAGGAACAGAGGACGGCTCAGGTGTCCCAATTTGTCTTCTAAGTATTTTCTTTGTTTTTTCACTTATTCAGTAGACATCTATAGCAAGTCAAATATAAACATGAGACTCAGATGAATGGCGTGGCCCATGCCCGCATGGAGCTAGCTCAGCATCTAGCAAGGGCACTGCATTGCATTGCATGAGTGCTCAGTCGTGTCCAACTCTTTGTGACGCCATGGCCTGTAGCCCACCAGGCTCCTCTGTCCATGGGATTTGACAGGCAAGAATACTGCAGTGGGTTGCCATTTCCTTCTTGAGGGGATTTTCCTGACCCAGGGATTGAACCCAAGTTGCCTGCATTGCAGGCAGATTCTTTACCACTTGAGCAACTGGGGAAGTACCCTAGCAAGGGCAGCATAATAACAATCCCCCATGGGGGTATGAACCCTGTGTTCTCTGGGACATAAAGGCAAGAGCAATGAGGCTGGTTAAAGAGTACAAACTTCCAGTTATAAGATCAAAAAATTCTGGGGATCTAAGGTACAGGTGATTAGAGTTAGCATGGTGATTAGAGTTAATAATACTGTATTATATACTTGAGAGCTATTAAGAGAGTAGATATTAAACATTCTCACCACAAAAAATAAATAGTAATTATGTGCCCTGATGGTAGTTAGCTAGCTCTATGTTGGTTATCAGCTTGCAATGTGTAAGTGTATCAAATCAACTGGTACACCTTAAACTTCCACAATGATATGTGTCAATTATATCTCAAAAAACCTGAGGGAAAAAGGCAAGAGAACTTTTCAGCCTCCAAATCAGTGAACAAGAGAAGCACTGTATCTGTCACTTACTAGGACCATCCCTAGTCTTTCGATGGAGGCATTGGCTAGAGAAGAGCAGATGAACTGCAGGAGGCTCCTGGTGAGTCAGGGGTGAGATTGGGCAATGTCAGGCTTCCTGTATGGTCACTGGGCAAGAGACAAAAGGATTGCATTGAGGTGATGGTGCAAATGCACTATGTAGCATACCATATATGTAAGAAGGTGGGTGAACAAGGCATCAGCCCATTTTATTCAGGATAAGGTCTTGACAATGTCTTGAAAGGGCCTCATGTTGCCTTAGTTGAAGATGAGCCCCAGGACAGACAACTTGTGCCCTTGCTGGGCTCAGCTTTTCTCTGTGTAAAGAGCAGGCAGTGACCAGAGACCCGGACTAGTGACCTAACCTTATCTCACCCAGCTCATTTCCTTGAGTCTAATAGAGAGAGGGGTCTGGGGAGCTGGATGACTTGGGCCACCTCCTGGAGCAGCACACTCAGCAGCCCCAATGGATCAGTGATCCCAGTCCCTGAGAAACCACTGAGGCACAGCAAAGGCCATAAAGGCAATCACAGGAGTCCTTTGATTTTAAAATACAGCTTAAGAAACAAAGTGAAAGTCCGAGACTGAGCAGAAGCAGTGTGGGCCTGAGGGCTGACACTTCCATAAGACACTCCTGGTGACCATGTCTACTCCGGGGTTCCTCCCTGAGCTGTGCTGTGGTTGGGCTGCAAGGTGGGAGTGCTGGCTCTGGTCCCACTCATCTATAAGCCCCCAAGGTGATCAGGAAATGGCAGACACCCAGGCTTGCAAGCATCAGGGCACACTGTGGATCTAGAAGTCCTTTGCCTGAACCAGGAGGAAGAAGAATGGGGCAGAAGAAGCAAAGACAGCCACAATCAGCCACATGTTATATCCTGGAGGGAGAAGAGCAGCAGGATTGTCCTCTTAATTAGTGGGTCAACTGAGACCAAGAAAATGACAGTAATTCCTTACAAGGTCATGAAGAACACCAGACACTTTAGAACTGGGGCTAAGGTACAACTGATAGGATTAATCGTTTTGCTTGGCTGCTGGGGAAGGGGATTTTGCTCAAAAAATGAGAATGGGGCCAGCCAGTACATGGGTGGTAAGAGATAACTATAAAAACAATCGCCATTAAGGACCAGACTTCATCCTACACTTAATCAGCAGAAAGAGAATTCAGCCAGCCGTCCAGCCAGCAAACATGTATGCATCCTAATAGCCAACCACATGCTTAGTGCTGAATGATGCAGAATTCCCTACTCCTGTCTTCTTGGGAGGTTCTAGTTTAGGGATAGAGACAGGACAGTTCATCCAGCGTTGCTGATCTAAGGCAGACCCCACCACTTGTGCCCTTGAGCCATCCCTGCTCACTTCCTCAAAGTTTCCAGGGCCTGGGAAGCACTCTGGCTCTTCTCCACCTGACTCAGGTCTCTGCTCAGAGAGGTCATCCTTACCCTCTCTAAGCAGAAATAGAGACCGAGATGTAGAGAACAAGTGTATGCATACCAAGGGGGAAACAGAGGGTGGGAAGAATTGAAAGTGTGGGATTTACATATGCATACTATTGATACTATGTATAAAATAGATCACTAATGAGAACACATTGTATAGCTCAAGGAACTCCACTCAATGCTCTGTGATGACCTAAATGGGAAGGTAATCCAAAAAAGAGGGATTCTTTATCTGTTTATTGTTTATCTGTTGTCTCTCCCTTCACTCACTCCCCAACAGAAATTAAGTGCCATGAGAGTGGATGTTTCCCTGGCTCTGTGAACTGCTGCATACATAGTGCCCAGCGCAGGACCTGGCTGTACACAGGAACTAATGACCTCCTCTGAAAGACCTGCCTTGGCCTCACCCTCCAACCTGGTCACTCCTCTTCCGGGTTCCCCCAGTGCCCTGCATACAGCCAGGCCCATCTTTCTCCTCCCCACCATCTTTTTCTTCCCCATCAGCTTTCTCCTCCCCGTCATCTTTCTCCTCTCCTCTCCTCCTCAGGGCAGAAGCCCATCTTATTCATCCTGGGTTCCCTGACTGGAGTACAGGGCAACAGCAGATACTCAAAAATGCCCACTGACTCACTGGTGGAGCAGACTACAAAGGAAAGTCTTTCTGAGGCAGAAAGCCTGTGGGGGAGAGGAAACGGGCAGAGACAGAATAAATCAGGCCGTTATCGGGTGAGCCAGGAAGCAGGAATCACCCCCTATACTAGCCCACAAGAGCAGTGCCGAGGGGACAAGTCTGATGAGAAAGAAGAAATAAGTATGTATGGACAGGCAGTCATTGCCCAGGGAAGGAAGCGAACGGAAGAAACCTAGCAAAAGAAAATGAAAGCATTTTTTAAAAGCAGAACATATGTCAGTGAGCAGCGGAACAAATGTAGCAAAAACAGTTTCTGACCTGAAAATGAGTGAGGTCATCTCATTTTGTCTCCCCACTGGCCCCAGGGTCACTCCAAAGGTCTGGGGGGTTTTCTCAGGTGACAGCTTCACTGACCGATGGAGCTGCAAATCTGGCAAAGCCCAAGGGGCAGGGGTCCCAAGACTGTGCTACCCACCTCTCCATTGGCATCACAGGCCGTGTGAGTGTAGAAGTAATCTTTATCTGTGCAGGCTGGCCGTGCTTTGCAGGTGGAGGATCCTTTCTCTAAATGGCAGAAGCAAGGACAAATATTTGAAGTGAAGAAAACAGAGCTCTTGACCATTTGCACACGATGCTATAACAAACACCCCAGACCCTGATGAAGCATAGCACAGATCTTACAGAAAGTAGACAGTGCTGCACACACACCTTCCCTTTGCCCGAGTGGCTTCATTTCCAGTCCCTGAAGACCTGTTCAGATATCCGCTTTGCTTCCCTCCCTGATGCTGATGAGAAACTACTGGGCCCGCACTGTGGAGCAGGGCAGAGGAGGCAGGCTGGCCAGAGGACCATTGAGGGGGAAGGTGGCTGGAAGGAGCATCTGCAGATTTTTTACCACCAGACCAATTCCCTGGAACCTGCCATCTTCCAGGTGCCTCAGAACCCTGACTGTGTGGGTGGTTTTTCTACTCCTAAAGGGTTGAAGCAAAACCCTGTCCTAGGAAAGCTTAGGACAGTGCCTCTGAATTTTCTCTTAATATGTGCCTAGAATGAAGGCCTCCCACCACTGCATTTCCTCGTCTCCATTCAACCATCCTACACAAATAAAGTGATGGTTTAATCCCACTCTTGCCACTTTCTCCACCCACAGTCTTCACAGTGCTCTCTTTAAGCCTTGACCTGGACTTAATGAAAAATGTTATGAACTATCATTTTATTTACTTTACTTCCTGTGTGTTCTTATATCTAGGTTGGTTTTGCTTTAACCCTATGAACCCCTGGATAGAAACAACTGTTTCAATGAATCCCTCTTTATTTTTTAAATGGTGATGGTAAACTTTATTTTAAAATATTGATTATTTATTTGGTTGTGCCAGGTCTTAGCTGCGGCACTCAGGATCTTTAGTTGCGGCATGTGGGATCTAGTTCCCTGACCAGGGATCGAACCCAGGCCCCCTGCATTTCGAGCACAGAGTCTTAGACACTCGACCATCAGAGAAGTCCCTGAATCCCTCTTTAAATCAATGGATTTTACCTTTTTTTGAATTACAAATACTTTTCAGAGTTTGAAAAAAAAGAACTGTTTTCCTGTATCCTGAAAAATATACCTAATTCATACAATTTTTTTAATTAATTAATTTTAATTGGAGGCGAATTACTTTACAATATTGTAGTGGTTTTTGCCATACATTCACATGAATCAGCCATGGATGTACATGTGTTCCCCATCCTGAACCCCCCTCTCACCTCCCTCCCCATCCCATCCCTCAGGGTCATCCCAGTGCACTGGCCCTGAGCACCCTGTCTCATGCATCAAACCTGGACTGGCGATCTATTTCACATATGATAACATACATGTTTCAATGCTATTCTCTCAAATCATCCCACCCTCGCCTTTTCCCACAGAGCCCAAAAGTCTGTTCTTTACATCTGTGTCTCTTTTGCTGTCTCGCATATAGGGTCATTGTTACCACCTTTCTAAATTCCATATATATGCATTAATATACTGTATTGGTGTTTTTCTTTCTGACTTACTTCACTCTGTATAATTGGCTCCAGTTTCATCCACCTCATTAGAACTGATTCAAATGCATTCTTTTTAATGGCTGAGTAATATTCCGTTGTGTATATGTACCACAGCTTTCTTATCCATTCATCTACCAATGGACATCTAGGTTGCTTCCATGTCCTGGCTATTATAAACAGTGCTGCGATGAACATTGGGGTACATGTGTCTTTCAATTCTGGTTTCCTCAGTGTGTTTGCCCAGCAGTGGGATTGCTGGGCTGTATGGCAGTTCTATTTCCAGTTTTGTTTTTTTTTTCCAGTTTTTTAAGGAATCTCTACACTGTTCTCCATAGTGGCTGTACTAGTTTGCATTCCTACCAACAGTGTAAGAAGGTTCCCTTTTCTCCACATCTTCTAATTCATACAATTTTTAAAAAAATTTCCAGGGAATTCACTTTCTCCAGAGTGAAAACCACTGCTTTATAGAGTGCCAGGACAATACTGCTCTGACTGCTACTGTCCCTGGTATGACCACTGTGTCGCCTGCAGGTAAGCAGGTGATGATGGTGAGACCTCCTCTCTCGATATTGCTTGATGAGCATTTTAGTAGAATGGAATGAGATTTTTAAGTCAGACAGATCTGGATTTGGATCCTGTGTAATCACTTAGTAGCTGTGTCACTTCTGGCAAGTTACTTAACCTCTCTGAACCTTTGTGCTCTCAACATGTACAGCAAGAAGAGTAACATCTGCCTTGCTGGAATCAGCACATACCTGACACATTGTAAGTAGGAACTTGCTAAATGCTGGTAACTATTATCACCTGGATTTATAAGAAATCTTTTTATTTGGTAACCATAATGGGACTTTTAATAAGGATTAAAGTTTCCCTTCTTTCCAGTTAAGGCTTATTTCTCAACTGGCCCTTTCTTCCCAAGGCAACAAATGAGTTGCTAGATCTGAGAATCTCCTATTACCATGTTGTTGGTCTGCACTGGGGCCTCTTCTGTCCCCATCTTGTTATCCTGGGTGAGAGGAAGCTGCTGGCTGAGAAGCAGCTGGGGTCTTCTGAGCTCATTTACCCGGTTAATAAGCAAGGGCCTATTTCAACATAAGGGGATCCAGGGACTCCTGGTTTTGACAGACCTGGCCAGGAGAAATTTGGGGGGAGATGCTGAAAACAAATCAATTCCCAGGACCTTGCATATTAGATTTAGCAAATTGCAAGTTACGTGTTAGAAAGTGTGTTCCACATAAGCACCTTTCTCTGCTTGTCAAATATTTATTCAAACTGACACACCAGCTCCAGGTTTCAGCAAAAATGGTCCAGCTGTTTACACATCGACTACAGCTAGACAGGTTTTAACAAATGATTAACCCAAATGCTGAACCAGACCTCACTTTCCTAGCTCAGGTTTCATCAAGGTGTTAAAACTGGGGACTGGTCAAGTTTGAAAGATTGGGCTAGATGTTTGGTGAGAAAATGAAATGTGATTCCTGTAGGATTGGCCCTGGGCAAAACTGTATGAAGATAAAGTTTATTTTGGGGGCTCCACCAGCTCTTTTTGCATCTTCTTCCCACCTCCGGAAGTATAACCTTCTCATTCTGATCCTTTTTATCCAAAGAAAACATTTCCCCTGACCATTTAAGTACCTAATGAACACAAAACTCAGCTCTGATCCCAGCACAGACTCTGGGCAAATCCCTAACCTCTCTATTGTTGTTTACTTGCTAAGTCAGGTTTGACTCTTTGTGACCCCATGGACTGTAGCCTGCCGGGCTCCTCTGTCCATGGGATTTTCTAGGCAAGAATAGTGGAATAGGTTGCCATTTCCTTCTCCAGGGGACCTTCTGACCCAGGGATCAAACCTGAGTTTCCTGAATTGGCAGGCAGGTTCTTTACCACTGAGCCACCAGGGAACCTCTCTGAGCTTCTGTTTATTCATTTGTAAATGAGGAAGTCATTCCTGCACTGTGCTGTGAGTAACAAATGAGATCGTTTTGTAAACTGTAAAGTGCTGGACCAGTGACTTATTATTGCTACCTATACCCAGAGTGTTGTCACAGCAGAAGAAGACTGCTGGGGCAGGCCTTAATGCAAATGAATAAATAAAACTGGTTCTTACTATGTGCCAGACAGTGTTCTAAATTCTTTGTTTTCACCCATCCACACAATGACACTATGAGGCAGATACAATTATCATTCCCATTCTAGAGGTGAGAAAACTGAGGCACAGGCAAGTGACTTGCCCAAGGTGGCACAGCTAGTAAGTGGTGGAGCAGGGATTTGACCTGTAATGATTTTGTTCTTGGAGCCCATGCTCTGAAACACTATGCTATTCTACTAGGAAATGAGTCCCTAGTATTGAACATAGCACAAAGGAATTAACCCTAGTGATGAAATTTAAGCTATCAGTAACAAAGACACTTTCCATCAAGGCTTTGTCCTTGACATCTCCGCCCCCATCCACTCCTCCTTACTCTAGGGTCCTGGATATGGACAATGGCGCCTGCTGAAAGAAATCTGACTGTGGTCTCTGTCTCCAGCTCTTCCTTTCCTCATACCTTTTCCAAATGGCAACCAGAGTGGACTTCAAAAGTACAAGCCAGATTATGTCATTCTCCAGTTTTAAATTCTTTAGTGTCTTCCACTGGTGATAGGATCAAATCCCAGTAGCAGTGGTACAGAAGGATTCATCCATAACCTGTTCCCTGCCTACCTATTAGCCTTCGATGCTAATTCTCTCCAAGTAAGCTCCAGTGATGCTGAGTTACTCCTGGATCCCCAAGCCTTCTGGCCGTGGCTCCTTCCAGAACATCCTGCCTCCATCAAATCACCAACTCATCTTTCAAAACAGTTATCTTTCAAGGCCACGCCTAGTGAAGCCTTTCCTCCCTCCCCAGAGAGGACGGACCACTCCCCTCTTTTGCTTCCACCACCACACATTACACTCAACACTCCTATTTCAGCACCTCCTGTACCGAGGAGTTACTACACTTGGTGTTTTTTTTTTAACCACGTTTCCACTTTTGACAGAAGCTGGAGGGCAGGTTCCAGCTCTAACCCCAGCCCAAGCCCTGGCACTCAGCCTGGTGAGCACGCGGAATATATTTACAAAAGAAAGGCTAGCTGGTCACAGGGTCTCCTGTCACTCCCTTCATGTACATTGCACCAGAGGCTCTCATCATACTCTGCATTTTTGAAATCTCCCACCAACTCTGTATTCTGGAAAAATCAAGTCCCCAAGAAATTCAATGCTCTTTGTACCCCTGAGTTGAACATATTCTTCATAGTAAAAACTCACTTTCCAGTCAAAGGGGTGGATTGAGAAATCAATGGCAAAAGAAGACTAGATGGCAAGAATATAAACTCCCAAAGTAATACTTTCATAACAGCTCTGTGGATAGACATCCATTTACATAGCGCTGATCAAAACACCCATAGGCATTTTTTCTAGACCCACCTTGCCCTTCAAATCCTGTACCACAGCCAGGCTGGAAAGGGAGCCAGAGAAAATGACTAACAAAGGCTGCTATTGACAGAGCGGGGAAGAGAAATAAGAAATTCAAGTAAAAAAACAGGAATTTAGACTTAAAGGTAAAAACTTCCCCTAAGAGCTAAACATCTCTGTTGTTGCTGAAAACTACACTCATTGGGCAAGATCTGAGTAGATAAATAGGACTTTTGTTTTAGGATTGGTGTAGAAATAAGCAGTTCACAAGGTCAGTGGCTGGTCTTGGCTGAGCAATCATGTACTGTAATATGTGTGTGAAGGGCGGGTGTGTCTGTGTAAAGATGGGGGGAGGTCTGCTTAAGAGAGGGCCTTGAGCTCGGTTTATGTATATTGTTGTTTACTTCCTAAGATGTGTCTTACTCTTTTGCCACCCCATGGACAATAGCCCACCAGGCTCCTCTGTCCATGGGATTTCCCAGGCAAGAGTACTGGAGTAGGTTGCCATTTCCTTCTCCAGGGGATCTGCCCAAGCCAGGGATCAAACCTGCATCTCTTGCCTTGGCAGACAGGTTCTTTACCACTGAGCCATTAGGGGAGCCTGTATTTGTATATAGTTCTGTGTGAAAAAGGAAAACTGGAATTGTTATGAGCATTTGCAGGGGAAAGGAGAGGACTCTTTCTCTCTCCCTATCTGTTTGTTTCAGAACCTGCCTTGGAGATTGGTCCCTGGGCTATTGTCTGAGCACAGGGCACTCTGGGGACACTGCCCATCTTATACCAGAGCCCTGCTGCTCCCAAGATCCTCTCAAGTAGCCAGGTTCCATTTCTCAAGTTGGGCTGCTTCAGGAAGTTATTCACGGACTGCAGAAATAGGCTGCTATTCACTGTCATCTTATCTTCCTTAAGAGGAGGGGCTTTCAAACTGTGTTCCAAGGAACCCTGGATTTTTTGACAAGGCCTGCTTTAAATTCAGTGGATGCTTTGAGTTCAATGGATAAAAGATTATAGCTTCTTGCTATCAAAATGTTTTACACATCAATACAACCTCATGGCTCTTCTAAATTAACTGAAAATAATTGTTATAAACTTAAAAACATAAATTTATACCTCTTTATCTACTGTATATAATATTTATAATCTTATTTAAGGTTTTATTAAAAAACAAAAAACAAATGCAACCCCTTTCCCTAGCTTTTCTAATTCCTCTAATTCTGAGCTGCTTTTTCTTTTTGCTATGGTACCCTGCACTTTTTGCTGTCTAATATACAATACACTTTATTACATATTTATTATTTAGTTATTATAGTTATTACTTATTCCATTTACATTCCAGGATGTAAATTCTATGAAGACAGAAAGTAAAAATATTAGTCGCTCATTCGTGCCCGACTCTTTGCGACCCCATGGATTGTAGCCTGCCAGGCTCCTTGTCCATGTAATTCTCCGCAAGAATATTGGAGTAGGCTGCCATTCCCTTCTCCAGAGGTTCTTCCTGACCCAGGAATCAAACCCAGGTCTCTTACGTTGCAAGCAGATACTTTACTAACTGAGTTACCAGGGAAGAGCATGAAGACAGGGATCCTTATCTAATTTGTTTACTGATGTATTCCAAACATCTAGAATAAGGCCTGGCAGATAGTAGTGGCTTGATAAATACTTATTGAATGATTTCGTTTCAAGAGTGATTGGTGGATTAGCCAGGCTCTTCCAGGGCCCAGAAAACAAGGGCTCTAGAAGAATCATCTTCAGGTTGGCCGAAAGGATGGCCCCACTTCCTGTTCATCTCTGTATATATGTTGGTACCTCCCCCCACCCCACCCTACCCCACTCCCCCCACCGGCCCCCTCCCCCCGCTCCCGAAACACCAAACTCTTCCTGCCCTCACCTGAATATTTGTCAGGGTCACACTGGTGACAGGAAGTTTCTCCCTTATTGGAATAAAAGTTGGCTGGGCATAGTTTGCAGGAAGAGGAGCCCTGCTGGTCTGCATACGTGCCAGGTTTGCAGGGGAAGCATTCTGAAGTGTAGGCCACCCCTGGGGAGGAAGAACCACACAGAAAGGCAAGGATTGAGCCTGGAGACTGAGGGCCGTGGGGACTAACCCCACCCTCCCTGCAGAAGTCAGCATCAGACCCCAGACCCAACCCCACTGTCTACAATCCGTACCTGTTATGGCAATGTTTCTCACCAGCACGGGCTTGGAGACTTTGGACCACACTGAGAAGGCTGTGGTTCTCCAGTAGAGGACGTTATTGCCTCGATTTAGCTCGACCTAAAAACCACAAACAGGAAAGAGTTCACTCACAGAGACAGATGCTGCTGGTCCATTGCATCAGCTTCCTGGGGGGACCCCTCCTGTTGCAGCCTGCATGGCAGCTCCTCTTCTGCTCCTCCCTCCGCCTCCTCAGCATTGCCCTTCTGCCCCCTTGGCTCAGTTCCTCTCTCCTGCGAAGCCTCCTCCTCGAACTCTCTCAATGTCCTCTCCCTTGTCTCCCTCAATCACATATATCATGAGCATTTCTGCGGTGAGACCAACGAAGGGACCTGAAGATACTGACAACAGCAAGGTGGAATCTCCCTCCTTTTTCTTCTCTGGTTCTGTTTATCCATGCCCAGCCCCAGGCACTGGGCCCTTTAAACCTGCAGAGCTCTGGTCCTTGGGGTCAAGCCAGAGGAGCGAGTCAGTTCACATCCATATTATGTCAACTCATGAGAGAAACTACAGCATCCTCATGTTGTCAGGCTCCTGCCCTCCAAGGAGAGCAGGGTGGAGGCCCAGACTGGGAGGAAGAGGCCTTTGTCCTTGGTCCCTTTTCTGGGGTCTCTAGGGAGAGACCCTTGGTCCTTTTTCCTGGGATCTCTAGGGAGAAGTCTGCTCTGATACTCACACTGTGAAATTCCCATCCTTTCTCTGTGGTTTTCATCCACCTCGAGTCATCTGCATTGGGCTGGCACTGGTCATTCTGAACCTGAGGCAGCAGGAATTTAAGATCAGAGTCTCAGCTTTATAAGGAAACAAGTGTCTTACCCCACAAAGCACCAGCCCTCCATAGGGTCCCTCTTATGGGAGAAAGACAGCTCAGAACTCATGAGCCTTGAAGTAGGGCAGGAGCTAGTTACACACACAGGATGTCAGTACATTGACACTAAAGAAATGTTGCAGAACTCAGAGCTATTTTCATGTCAGAACACGGGAAAGTACCTAGGACTCTCCCAGACTGTACTGTTCCCCACCAGCATCCTTTGACTTCCATCTTTTCTTTAACTCTTGAAGCTTCAGTTCATTTTGACCACAGTTCTCTCCAGAGAGAAAAACGACTGTGAAAATTTCCAAGCGGGACTGTGTGTGATTTCTGTAAATGCATCTGAGCCTTATGGGGTCTTTACCTCCCACCTTCCCCTGCCCCCCAGCCAGGGGCTTACAAAAAACTCGAAGATGATGCTGGAGTCTGGGTAGTAGTATTCAAAGTTAACAGTGCCAGACTGCTTCAGGTTGACGGCATACATCAGCGTGGCCGTGCACTCGTCTGTGTTGGAGGCGATATAGTCTCCCAGCGGAACCCACCTGGACCTGTGAGGAAACGGGAGCCAGGCTCACAGTCAGGAGGCCAGCCCACCAGGGCTTGTGCGATCTCAGGTCTCAAGTCCTGCTAGGTCTCTGCAGAATTTCAGACTGGTGATTCATAAGCGGAAGCTTACACCTGAAAATGCTCAGTGAAGAATGACCTCTGGGTCAAGGAGCCTGGAGGTACAGCCAAGGGGCGGTCAGGTAGGTGCACCCCCACATTATACAGAACTACCCAGAAGGCAGACGGCAGGCAATATTGTGCAGGTGAGGAGTGGAGGGGTGGGGGGTAGATAACATTCACTGGTTGCTTATTATCTCCCAGATAATGAACTACATATTTTGTGTTCATGATTTCTTTTTATCAGTAAGAGGAAGTGCAATTTTGTTCCCATTTAATGGATATAAAACAAGCTTGTTGAGTGTCTTGCCCAATATAACACAGCCAGCAAGTGACAGGGCTGAGATTCAAGCCCAGGTTTGCCTAATTCAGAGTTGTCAAAGAGAGTAGATAAAGCTGTTTTGTAGAACTCAGAAATCTATCCAGTCTAATCCATCTGTTTTTTGTTTGTTTGGGGTTTTTTTTTTAATGTCCACTTTTAGATGCTGCTAGGAACTGGTTTTATGGGAAGGGGGAAGGGAGAAGGCATGTTGATTTTATTTTCTAAGTACCTCTATTCTGTCTACCCTACCCAAGGGCTCTCCTTTTCCTCCCCAAATACCCTTCAGCTCTGAATCAATCCCAACCCACCTTCCAGCATCGTCCTGCCTCCTCCAATCCCTTCTCCACAGAGTGGCTGGAGGGAGCCTCCAGAACAAAAATCAGCCCATATCACTTCCCTGACTGACACTGCGGCTGTGTTGCCCCCAGTTGCACTCAGTCTGTGGCTCCCTGTTGCCCTCAGGATAGTTTGTAAACCCCTCACCCACTCTCCATACTCACCCTACAGAATTTCTTTCAATTCTTCTGCAAAACTTTCTCTCACCTCTGGGTCTTCCCATGCACTGTTCTCTCCTTCAACAAACTTCCTCCTCCCTCCACCTAAAATTCCTGCTCATGTTTCAGAATAAATGTCACCTAATCTGAGAAGTCCTCTTGACCTGCCTGTGCTACGTACGCACTCAGCTCTTACTCCTTCCCTCTCATGATCACAGTTCAGTTCAGTTCAGTTGCTCAGTTGTGTCCGACTCTTTGCAACCCCATGAACCACAGCACGCCAGGCCTCCTCGTCCATCACCAACTCCCGGAGTCCACCCAAACCCATGTCCATTGAGTCGGTGATGCCATCCAACCATCTCATCCTCTGTCGTTCCCTTCTCTTCCTGCCCTCAATTTTTCCCAGCATCAGGGTCTTTCCCAATGAGTCAGCTCTTTGCATCAGGTGGCCAAAGTATTGGAGTTTCAGCTTCAGCATCAGTCCTTGAAATGAACACCCAGGACTAATCTCCTTTAGGATGGACTGGTTGGATCTCCTTGCAGTCCAAGAGACTCTCAAGAGTCTTCTCCAACACCACAGTTCAAAAGCATCAATTCTTCTGTGCTCAGCTTTCTTTATAGTCCAACTCTCACATCCATACATGACCACTGGAAAAACCATAGCCTTGACTAGACGGACCTTTGCTGGCAAAGTAATGTCTCTGCTTTTTAATATGCTGTCTAGGTTGGTCATAACTTTCCTTCCAAGGAGTAAAATCCTATTGTATTTCATTTAAATATGTGAAATATCCAAGACCCACCACCTTGCTTAAAAAATGCAACACAGGGATTTCTCAGGTGGTCCAGTGGTTAAGAATTCACCTCCCAATGCAGGTGATGTGGGTTGGATCCCTGGTCAGGGAACTAAGATCCCACATGCTGCAGAGCAACTAAGCCCATACTCCACAACTACTGAGCCCATGAGCTCTGGAGCCCATGCACCACAACTAGAGAGTCAGTGGGCCACAATGAAAGATCCCACATGACCCAGTGAAGATTCTGTGTGCCGCATCTAAGACCCAAAGCAGCCAAATAAATAAACAAGTATTTTAAAAAAGAAATAAATGCAACACAGCAGAAGCCTTCGTGTTCCCCTAGCTAGTTTCAACCGCATCTACGTCACACAAGCCTTTTCCCACTGCCAAGTAACCACTTTCTGGAATTTGGTGCTTAATAGTCCCTTGTGGTTCTCTGCCCTTTACTAATTGTGTATGTATCTCTCAACAATATACGGTATGATATTGCTTTGCATATTTTTAAACCTGTGTAAATGGTATCATACTCATGGATTCTGAAACTTGCTTTTCTTTCTTCAACATGTATAATGATCAAGGGATTCATCAATATTCACGGATGAATAAAAGGTCTTCTTTCATTTTCACTAGTATATAAGATTGCTTTCTACGGTTCACCCACATTTATTTATGCACTACTTGTTGATGGGCATTTAGGTTGTTTCCAGTCTTTTGATTTGTGCACACTCTTTTAGGAACATTCTGGTACCGGTCTCCTCCTAAACGTGTCTGAAGCCTGGCTGAGGGATGGGGGTGGGGGGAGAACCACTGGGTCACAGGGTTTGTGAACCTCCAACTTTACCAGCTACAGCGATGTTATGCCCCAGAGTACCTGTTATCAACTACACCCACTGGCAGAAAACTCCTGTTTCTCCGCATCCTCCCCACATTTAGAATGGTCAGACTTTACATTGTTGCTAGTATGATATGATAGAACACTGGTGTCTCCCTGGGCTTTAAACCTTATTTCCTTGATTATTAATGAGGTTGAACATCTTATCGCATCTTTATCGCATCTCTTCTGATCACACTTTAATTCTTCTTGAATTGCTTATCTTCCTACCTGGCTTGTCGATGCTGTGAGGGCAGAGACCAAACTTAATTTGCTCACTTCTGTACCAGCACCAAGCCATGGATCTGGCATGAGAGAGGGACTCAGGGCATTAAACAGATGAATGTAAGAGACGGTGATCAAAGACAATTGTGCTAGTTCACTGCTCTGCCTGAGACCAGCCCTGGTCGCCAATGACTAATAATCACCAGGTTCCCAGTCCTCATCACCGATTCAATGGGCATGAGTCTGAGCAAGCTCCAGGAGATGGTGAAGGACAGGGAAGCCTGGTGGGCTGCAGTCCATGGGGTCGTAAAGAGTCAGACATCACTGAGCGACTGAACAATGATAAGGGAACCTCAGATTAATTCACTGTTTTCCCCCTGTGTTTGTCAGAATAATATGGTATTTCCAGCTCTTCAACAGTTAGTGTTATTCTCAAGTGAAAACATATCCAAATGCCTCATCTGAGCTCATTCAAGATACCCAGCTAACCTAATGGTATTGATTTCTCCTTGTTAAAAGAGACAGCACTTAAAGCTGATGTGCTCCACGGCATCAGCTATAAATAACTCCTGAAGGTGGATGAATAATTAAAAGGATGCCATAAGTGGGTTACATTTGCAAAATGCATTACAATTCTGACTTTTGTCAGAGCTGTTCCTAGTGAAGATCATTTCATGTTTAATAATAACAATCTGTCTTGATTTATTTCTAATGCCAGGAATTGCTCCAAATCTTTCCAAGATTGCAAATCTTTCCAAGTATCATCTCATTTCCACCTTGCATGCATATGTGCTAAGTCGCTTCAGTCATGCCCGACTCTGCGATGCTATGGACTATAGTCCACCAGGGTCCGCTGTCCATGGGACTTTCCAGGCAAGAATACTGAAGTAAATTGCCATTTCCTCCTCTAGGGGATTTTCCTGACCAAGAGATTGAACAACGTGTCTTCTTGTGTCTCCTGCACTGTAGACTTATTCTTTAACATTGAGCCACTGGGGAAACCCTTTGACTCATAATACTGAACTCTAAAATAACATAAACATTGGACTGTTAAAAGACCTGCTGCCTGGCTCAGACAATGGTGTTTCTAGGATATTTAGGTATAGGAATGGGAGACATTGCTCTTTTAAAAATTCAGGTGTAATACAATTAATTCTTTTTTATCCTTTTGATTGTTTGGGTATAAGAGAAACTTTTATGTACTTTTCTCCTATATTCTTTGTCAATATTTAACAAAGAGTAGCGGACTATTGTCTTTTACACCCATGCAACCCCTGCCCAACTTTTCCTCTCTAAGACCCAAGTATTGTCTTGAACACACTAAATGTTATTTGAAGGCGGTAGCATGGGGCAGTGGAAAGCTTGGGACTGAGGATGAATTCTAGTCTCCCCAGTTGTAAGCTGGATAACAAAGGACAAGTCATTTAACCTCTCTGAGCCTCCAGTTCCAAATCTGTGTAATGGGAACAATAATACCTGTTTCACCCTCACAAGGGTTCTCGTGAGGATTAGAAAAAATAATGTATACAAAGCATCTAGAATAGTACCTGAACCTGGTACATCATTTAATTCTTATCCTTATAATTAAATATGTAAAGATTGGGTAAGGGCAGCTCACCCATTCTGTAAGCACCTTGGACTGAGTTTTTCAATTACTGAAAAGATCCTCTTCTGAGCTGGAGAATTCTCTGGTCACCAGGGTCTCAAAGGGTTTGGAACATCTCAGCCATGACTGACCAAAGCTCTGGTCCTACTTTATCCCCCCAAACCCATAAACTCAGGATTAGGAGACCAGATTTAGAAGTTGACACCAAAGCCAGGAAGATACTCGGGGCTTTGCACATAGTGTTGCAATCAAATTAAGGAAGTGTTTTGGCTGATCCAAAATTCCATGATAGAATTCAATTGGATTTTGTCCTAAACAGACTGGGCCATTTGACCCTTGTGCATCTTATCAACGTCTATTTCCTGGTGGTTTTCACCTGTCACAAGTGCTTATCAGTCACTGGTAAGCTTAGGTCAGTAAGGCTGGGCTGAGTGGGCATCACATCCAGCAGTCCAGGGGGGCCCTGCTCCAGCCCTCACCCCAAGGAGAAGGAGAGGAGGCTGTGGAGTGCTCTCTGCAGCCCCTTCCCCAGCATGGGGAGCAGGGAGGTAAGGGAGGTGAGGGGCTAAGGGGGAGGGGCAGGGGGAGAGGGGCGACTCACGAAGTACAGTTTTCAGGGGACTCCAAGGTGCTGTCCTCGATCTCCATGTTGGTTGAGAGGCTGGCAAAGCCATGGGGCAGTTCATCCCACTCATCGAACCGGATGCCTGTGCCAAGGGAGTAGCGGCCCTCAGCACATGGCTTACACGACTGGTCCTTCATGTCCAGAAACTCCCCAGCTTTGCAAGAGAAGGCTGGAACACAAGAGCGGGGACAAGGACAGGTGGTGAGGCTGTTGCCACCTAGAAGTGGGCGGGTGTGGGCATCCTAGAGGGAGGAGCAGAGGATGGAGACCTAAGGGTTTCACGCACTAAGACTTAGAGCTATGGCGCATCTTCTATGACCCCGCTTGTATGGACTGTCCAGACTAGGCAAATCCATAGAGACAGAAAGTAGATCTGTGGCACCAGGGACTTGGGGGAGGGGGCATGGGGAGAGATGGCTAATAGATATGAAGTTTCTTTCTGGGGTGATAAAAATATTCTGAGATTAGATAGTGGTGATAATTATGTAATTCTGTGAATAGTCTAAAGACCATCAAATTTTAGAACTTACAGGGATGAATCATCATTGATTTATCTATTGGCTGTGCCATATGGCTTGTGAGATCTTAGTTTCTCCACCAGGGATTGAACCATAAAAGCATGGAGTCCTAACCACTGAACTGCCAAGGAATTCCCAAAGCTGTTATTTAAAAAAAAAAAAAAAAAAAGACGTAGGACCTTGTTGCAGCATTTTGGGCCATTCTTTTCATTTCCTCAGCCATTCTGAGAGCTCCCCAGTAAGGGGGTACCAGAGTCTCTCGTTCTGACCCTTCTGAAGGGCGTCTGGCCTTTCGGCCTTGGATTTCCTGTTGTCTCTGGCCTCTGTCTTCTCCTTTCTGGTCCCACTGGCACCATGCTGGTTGGGATTACTGTGATCTGTTAGATGAGCTCAACCATTGCAATGTCCTCCTAACGAGTTGCCTGTTTCTTGTTTTTGCTCATTCTGTGGTCAGAAGTATCTTTCTAAAATACTGATACATACTTATTTCTTTTTAAAATTTATTTATGTTTAGCTGCACTGGGTCTTTATCTCTCTCGTGGCCACGAGCCGGGGCAACTCTTCTAGCTGTGGTGCGTGGATTCTCATTACCGTGGCTCCTCTTGTTGCAGAGCGTGGGGTCCAGGCAAGCAGACTTCAGTAGTTGAAGTGCAAGGGCTCAGTAGTTGTGGTGCACAGGCTTAGTTGCCTTGCAGCATGTGGGATCTTCCCAGTCCAGGGATCGAACCCATGACCCCTGCATTGGCAGGTGGATTCCTAACCACTGAACCACCAGAGAAGCCCATACTATTATTTCTGTTATTTAAAAAATTATCAGGCACCACCCACCAACTTTTGGTTACAGACTTAAGCTCTCAATTTGGCATTCAAAGTCTTTTACAATTTTCCCCCAACCTAACCCCAACTGGCTTAATCTTGCACTCCAGACCCTTCTCCACCCCACTCCCATCCGTCCCCTCCCTGTGTTGTCTCCACCTCAGGCCACATCCTCTTTTCTGAATGTGTCTGATGTTCTCCCACCTCCAAGCTTTTGCTTGAGTGGTTCTCCCAGCTGTTCCTGATCCCTAAGCATCCATAAGGCCCATTCTTTTCACCTCATCTAACACATCATATTGATGTGCCTCCTACCAGGCTCTGAGCTCCCCCAGGCATGGTGGCTCAGCAACTGGCACAGCCACAGCGGCCCTCCCCTAAGGTTTGCTGAAAAAATGAATGGATAAACGGATGTCTGCTCCTCCCACCAGACTGTACACTTCTGAAGGCAGAGGCTGTGCCTTATTTATCTTTGTGGTTCACATCGCAGGTGCACATATTAAGAACACTGGCCAAGTTTACTGAAGATGGCTCATTTGTTTCTGTTAATACTCAGATCTTAGCAATATCCATTTATTGATTTAACAAGTATTTATTTGCTCACCTACTGAACCAGGCACTAGGCTAAGCATATTTTAGATTTTAAATGCCCTCAATCTCCTTTCTAAATCGTCAACGATTCCTTGATTCTAGTCCCTGATTTTTATTGTTAAAAATAAAAGATAATTTGTTTTTGCCTTTTCTAAAAGGAACAGCACAGGGGAAATAGCTGCTAGGGAGAGGAAAGTTGTAGCTACAGAGTCCTAGAGGAGGGAATAGGAGCTGCAGGCAAGTCACTGCCTTTCTGGGTGCATGGTCAGCTCCCCAATCAGGGAACATTCTTGTTCCCTGAAGTGATGCCCAGTGCGTTTTAAAGATCTGTCTCTGCAGAAATTTATCTTTTCTGGCTTCCTTTTCAAGAACGACTGCAAATCACAATCTTTCCTAATGAGTGACTGTGGCTGGAGAGTGTAGACTGGAGAGAAATGCACAGACCAGAAAAGAAAATGTATGCAAACAGAGAAAAATATCTAAGTGACACACAGCTGGAATGATTTTTACTTTATACTGTGATGGGATTTAAATCTGAAAAGAAAAATAAATTGAGATTCCCATCCGTGAAATAGCACTCCTGCACCAAATCTCAGGATTTGGTGGATGGGGAGGCAGGGGTGCGGAGATCTGATTCCTTGAGGCAGCCGCACTGTCAGGAAGGGCCTAACTCGGACGGTAGGGGGCTTGGGGCAGAGGCCAAAGCTGAGAGGCAGGACTGCTTACAGCACTCGGTGCCCTTGACGGGGTCGGGGAGGCTGGTACACAGGCCCGGGGTGTGCGGCACGGCGACCCTCCACCTGGAACCGGTGCTGTCACACGCGGTGTACTCATAGTGGTACTCAGACTGCAGGGGAGAGAAGGGGCAAAGCATGCATTAGCATCTGTCAGACATTAACAGCTTCCCACCTACTTCCTGCCCAGCCAGAAGGCTACTGACACTCACCATCACAGTAATGGGCCCTGGGCCCCAGGGGAGGGGGTTGCAACAGGGAGGGGCAAGGCATCGTGGAGCTGAAATGATCCTTATCAAGAACATACAGGGCCCATATGGCCATTTGGATCATTCCTCTCCACCCGCCATGGTCTAGTCCCTAGAACCGCCACCGCCCCCCACCCCCCTGCCTGCTTTTTCATGTCTCTCTGCTGCTGTGTGTAAATAATGTCCTATTAGGCCAGAGCAATGTGAGAAGGTGACTAAAGAACAGGCTAGAAACAGGTGGATTTTTTCTTGTCCCAAACTGCAGAATTTACAAACACGGACTGGCCCATGAAAAATTACAAAGGATTGTCACAAAAGCTGTATTTCTATTTCCCCTGATTTCCCTGAATTCTTCATGCTCTCTTCTGCCCTGAAAAAACTATGAATTCCTGCCTCAAATTTTATGAAAACATCATATTTAGCCCAGGCAGGTGATGGGTTCTCATCACATCAGCCTGCTGCTGCTGCTGCTAAGTCGCTTCAGTCGTGTCCGACTCTGTGCGACCCCATAGACGGCAGCCCACCGGGCTCCGCCGTCCCTGGGATTCTCCAGACAAAAGCACTGGAATGGGTTGCCATTTCCTTTTCCAATGCATGAAAGCGAAAAGTGAAAGTGAAGTCGCTCAGTCATGTCCGACTCTTCGCGACCCCATGGGCTGTATTCACACCTAATTTCTCTGTGCAGTGAAAACTCATAGTTCACCTGATATAAGAATAAACTGAATAATAACAACAAAACAGCCAAATCAAGCATATTAAATAAAACAAGAAGCACTGCAACAAAAATCACAGAAAGCACTACTTGGGAAAAAGAAAGCACAATAGCTGTGGCAAATACTCAAAACATTTCTTACTCTTTTAAATCTTGTCACAAACAACAGGCCACAGAATTAATGTGACTTTGGCTTTGACAAGCATTTCGCAATCCTCACTTAACCAAAAACGATATTCAAGCCCTAAAGTACTTTGTATTACTGTATCCATAAGAAAAATAGAATTAATGTCCCCCTTCTACCCATATGGAAGGATGATTGCACATAAATGCAATGTAAGGAGTGGAGCTGGGGCTAAAACTGAGACAGTTTGAAGTGGGCTAACCTAAGAATTCATCAGAATCCAAAGGAGAAATCTGTACTTTTGGGAAGGGGTAAATATACTTCATTTCATCTCTTCTAAGATGCATATTTCTTTCATATTTTAACACCTATGAAATCAAGTTGTGGCTTATACCCGACACAATAAGGAAGCACTTGTCATGGTTTACGGAGAAGGCAATGGCACCCCACTCCAGTACTCTTGCCTGGAAAATCCCATGGACGGAGGAGCCTGGTGGGCTGCAGTCCATGGGGCTGCTAAGTCGGACACGACTGAGCGACTTCACTTTCACTTTTCACTTTCCTGCATTGGAGAAGGAAATGGCAACCCACTCCAGTGTTCTTGCCTGGAGAATCCCAGGGATGGGGGAGCCTGGTGGGCTGCCGTCTATGGGGTCGCACAGAGTCGGACATGACTGAAGCGACTTAGCAGCAGCAGCAGTGTCATGTTTTAATTGATGGGGTTTTCCTTTCTTTTCGGTACATAAAAACTGGTGTGCCTTACAAGCTGTTATTTCAGACTTGTGGATATGTGGTAAACATTGCGTTTGATCTGTACTTTAAGAAATTTAGGGTAATGAGAGAAAACTCTTAGAGCTCCATTTCTATTGTCTTCTATTATAAATATAATTTACCAAATATCTATTGTCTGTCCAGCACTTAGAGGTACTAGAGGTTGTACCCAGCATGGCTCAGGACAGCAAAGTGTAAACTGGGCATTTTTATCCAGATGGAGAAGCTGCAAAGGAGAAGGAGGAGCTGGGGGAATTGTGAGTCTAATTTAGGATGAGAAGCTTTGACTTTAGATCAGATGTCAGTGTCATCTAGGAAAGAAAGAACACCTGGGTGGGAATTCTTTGTGCCCTTGGGCTACCATCACTCTGGGTCTCTTTTTCCTTTTCATTCCACTCTTTTCTTTATCCCAGAGGACTCTGAGGATGAATAAGGAAACTACACATTTTCAATTTCGGGTCTAAAAACGATATTCTCCAAAGGATTTTGCTGCAAGAAAGAGGGGTAAGATCCACAGTATGTAAATTACATAGAATTGAGTGAACCAGGCAAGAAAGATTCATGTTCTGCCTGTGAACGTAATTATGCCTGTCATTTGCATGGTGCTTTTACACCATTACATTTGATCTTCAGACTCCCCAGAAGGCAAGCAGAGCAGGGGCTGTTTCCTCCATTGCACAGATGACAAAACACTCCCCATGGGGTGAAATGGCTTGTCCAAGGTCACACAGAGCTAGAACCCAGGCCTTCCTACCAGGAATCCTTCACTCTCAGAAGTCCCATCAAACACAATCTCGCGCTGGGCCAAATTTAACAGCCAAATCTAAAAATTAAATAAGACAGTATTGGTTGTCTGCCAGCAGCCAGGGTCTCTTCTGAGGCCTGATAATTAGTGTTAAAACATCAAATCTGTTCGAGCAGATCATTTCAGTCACTCTGACTGCATTTGGCCTGTTGGAGACTCGAGAGCCACGTCTGCCTCTGCATCGTCTTTCATCTGGTGTCCCTTGTGTCCCACTTGGGTGGGAGGTTTGCTGGGAAAATGGTGGTTCCGGGCCTTAGAAAATTTCCCTTCAATATGTGCTAATTTACTTCATGTCCCTTGGGGATATTCACACCATCCAACGCAGGTGGCTCTGCCGCAGCTGTTTCAGATCTGAGCTATAGTTGATTTCACCATCCAAGACGTCGGCTTAGACAGAGATATAATTGGCAGGACTCCTCAATGATATTCAGAGTTTTATGAACAAATCAATTCCCCAACACAACCTCAGTTTACCTAGTGACCTGACTTGGAGAGCATACGGTCTACATAATATGCAGATTCACAAAGGAGACACATGCATACATTTTTTAAAACATGGATTTTAATCTTTCTTTTTTTAATTTGGCTTTTTAGAAAAAATCATTTAAAATTTTTGAATTTTATTTTATATTTGGTAGCACTGCACAGCATGTGGGATCTTAGTTCCTCGACCAGGGAACAAATCCACGCTCTCTGCAGTGGAAGCACTGAGTCTTAACCTCTGGACCACCAGGGAGTTCCCAGGAGACACTCAAATAGATCTCATTCGTATGTCCAGCATATAATTCTTTGCTCTCCCCAGGCACAATGACATGACATGTCCCCAAGTCACAATTTTAAATGGGATACAGGAGGAACATATGACCTAGCTGCCTAGAAGTAACCTTTGCCAAAGCAGAGCTGAAAAGACAGAGAGGGCCAACTACAACTGTCTGAGGGACAAGCTCTAGGTGATTAGCGGGTAGTGAGGTCTTAATGTTTCACTGGCCTTCTTTCTGTCAGGGAATTTCTCCATCTGGCCTGGTTGAGGACACTGGCAACAGGTGGCCCAGACTAACTGGAGAATCCAAGGACTGCTCCCCAAACAGGCCTCCAGGGGTTAACATCGGGGGTACAGCCCAGGCTGTTAAGGTCCTGCGGCCATGAGAGCTCAGTGAGCTGCTAAAACAAGCAGTCAGAGAAACTAAGAACAAATGGCTTAGCGGGACATTCGACGCTCTGGGCCTCAGTCTTCTCATTTGTAAAATGAGGAAGTTGGACTTAGATGATTTCAAACTTCTAAGATTCCTTCCAGTTCCAATACCTTATTATTCCACAGTTGCTATGTGCATGAAAATCTGTTTTTCTTTCCATCTTTCCCCCTCTTCCTTCAAAATGGCATGTCTCAGTTTTTAAAGTAATTATCAAAGTAAGAAATGTTAATTGTAGAAACTATGAAAATACAGGCTAGAATTAAAAAGAAAATTAAAATCTTCCATAAGCCTACCAAGCAGAGATCAATACTTCTAACATTTTATTACATTTCTTTACAGATTTTTTTATATGTGCATATGCATTTATTGGGGCTTCCCAGGTGGAGCTAGTGGTAAAGAACCTGCCTGCCAGTGCGGGTAGATGTAACAGACACGGGTTTGATACCTGGGTCAGGAAGATCCCCTGGAGAAGGAAATGGCAACCCACCCCAGTATTCTTGCCTGGAGAGTCCCATAGACTGACAGCCTGGTAGGCTACAGTCCGTGGGGTCCCAAGAGTCGGGCATGACTTAGCAATTAAACCACCATAGCTGAAACCATACAATATATGCATTTACTGATTTGTCTGATTTTGGCTGTGCTGAGTCTTCGTTGCTTTGCAGGGACTACTCTTCATTGCAGCACGAGGGTTTCTCTTGCTGTGGCACATGGGCTTGGGGACCTGTGGGCTTCAGTAGTTGCTGCACAGAGGTTAGTTGCTCTGCAGCATATGGAATCTTCCTGGAACAAGGATTGAACCTGTATGCCCTGCATTGACAGGCGGATTCTTATCCACTGAGCCACCAGGGAAGTCCATGCGTATGCATTTTTAAAACAAAATGAAGATCCCATGATATGTAGTTTCTTCTTCTGACTTTTTTTTTACATTTTAGGTCACGATGCTCCTGTGTCTGTAAGGTTGCACCGCAGTTGCTCTAACCATGCTCCTGTTACGGGTCATTGAGTTTTGTCCACTTTTTCCTTATTTTAGAGAGCACTACAATGAAGCTTTATGTGTATCTTTGATTATTTCCTTTGGAGAGATTCCCAGAAGTGGAATTACTAGGGTAAAGAGTATGAGTTTCTTTGAGGTTCTTGATCAGGGAGGGAGATTTCTAAGTCTTTTTAGATTTCTTCACTTCTTATTACAATAAAATTCAAATGTATATTTTAATAAGACAGAATATGATAACCCCCAGGTACCCATCACCCAGCTTCTATACTTATAGTTTCTGCCATTTCTGCTTATTTACTTCCACCTACTCCTCCCCACTCAAAGTTGTTGTTAGTTTTTCTAGGTTTATTTATTTTTAGGGAAAAATTATATACATTGAAGTGCACAAATCTTGTTCAGTTTGGATAAATGGATCCACTTGAGTAAAACAATGACAAGCTAAGAATCACTGCCCAGAGACAGCTGCTGGCCAGAAAGGTAACCACTCGGCCACTGCCCCTGCCCTACTCCCCAACCCCCTCACCGCCCAGAGACAGAACAGACAGAACTAAGCAGAGTCTCAGATCCTGAGTCTTAAGGTCACTGAACCAGTGCTACACAAAGTCACAGCCACCAAGGAAGCAGGGGATCAACATGACTTGGGTTTGTCTTGGCTGGGACAGGGCCTGAGTCAAGAAACAGGTTCTTAAGTAAACCTGGATTCTGACTAGGGGCCTTGGAGTCTGAAAGAGGCCCCTCCCATTCTTCCGCCAGCTGCAGGTTCAGCCCCTTCTCAGCATCCCTGAAAGGCAGATACTTTGGGGGAGAATGTCAAGATGGGGGCTGGGTGCCCCAGGCAAACACCTGAGCTGGTAAGTGGGGTCAGTAGGTATTTGTTGGTACAGTGCAAATGCCTATTTGCTGAGAAAGCATGTGATGCGGACAGGAGCAGGTCCCATTAAACAATCCTGACTGCCAAGGAGAGACCAGCCCTTCCCTGGAAGGGAGGAGTAAGCTCTGCTTAGCACAGAACAAGGAGATCATGGTGAAATGTCAGAATTGAACATTAGTGCCCCCAAAGAGACTTTCTCTGTGGCCCAGCCCCAGCTGAATGGCTTCCAGAACTGTTCTTTGTTCTGTCTGCTCTGGAGTGCTCTCATTCAGGTTCTGGGTGGAAGGTCTGCTGACACTGGGACTCAGCGACCTTGACCTTGTAGGACCTTTTTGATTGTTCTCTGTCAGACTGGAGAAACTCCCTCTTTGCACGTTTCTCTCCCTCCTTCCCACGCTCTTAAGACTGCTGGCTCAGTAGCAGTGTCTCCTGGGTCCTAAAGTGTGAAAGTGCTAGTCACTCCGTTGTGTCTGACTCTTTGAGACCCCATGGACTGTAGCCTCTGTCCATGGAATTCTTCAGGCAAGAATACTGGAGTAGGTAGCCATTCCCTTCTCCAGGGGATTGAACTTGGGTCTCCCCGGGTCTCCTGCATTGCAAGCAAATTCTTTACCTTCTGAACCACCAAGGAAGCCCTGGATCCTAAAAAAGAAGTGAAAGTGTTAGTCGCTCAGTCGTGTCTGACTCTTTTCCACCACAGGGACTGTACTGTAGCCCACCAGGCTCCTCTGTCCATGGATCCACTTTGGAGTGGGTTGCCATTTCCTTCTCCAGGAGATCTTCCCAACCCAAAGATCAAACCTGGGTCTCCCACATCACAGGCAGATTCTTTACCATCTGAGCCTAAAGGTCTAGACATATCCAGCCCTCCATCTCTGGTGGCTAAATCTGTCTAATCATCACAACAACCTGAAGATTATGTTAAAAATACAGATTCCTAAAAAAACAAAAACAAACAAAAAATGATTCCTGGGCTCTACTCTAAAGATTCTGATTCTTCTCTAGATCCTTTTCTCCTTTCAACTCACTCTTCTATGGAGACTTAAATAATTATCCCATCAGGAAGCAAATCATATAAGTACATCTCATACAAGATGGGGGAGGTCCCTTAATCTAGGATCCTAGACAATTTTCCCTTCACAACCAAATCCAGAATTTTAGATATATGCATTTTTCTGGACACAGTTTTCATCAGACCCTCTAAGAAGTCTGTTATTCATCCCTGCACACACAGGAAAAATCATTAAAGTCTGTAATAATGCATTCATAGTTTTTAAATGGCTTAATATTTTACCTCCAAAACAGGCTATTCACTTTTTAAATACCTTAACCTAGGGACTTTCAAATTCTGCTCCAGAATCTAGGGGTGTAGAGAGCCAGCCCCTTCAGAAGTGAGTGAGCATTCCTCACTTTAAGAGAACAAAGTTTTATTTTAAAATCTATTTTACATGTTTATTCTTCTCAGTTAAGTTTTTTAAGTTAGACTGTCAATTTTTATTAAAAGAAATTCTGCTAGAATTTTGAGCAGAATTTCATTGAACCCATAGGTAAATTTTGGGAGGTTTGATATCTTAACAATATTGAGTTTTCCAGACCATGAACACAGTATATCTCTTCATTTCTTTAATTTTTCTCAGGAGTAGTTTGTAGTTTCCCATTTATTGATCTTGCAACTATTTTGTTAAATTTATTCCTAAGTAATTTAAGGTTTTGTTTAAATCAAAATTTCCACATCCCAAAAAGTTTAACACCAGTCTTTACTTGAAAGAGCAAATCCCTGAAGGTGAAATTGCATGCATGAAGCAGTTTCACTGAGTTAAGGCTGCATTTTGGTCTTCCTTTAATCACCTCATGCAGTCAGTGGTTTCCTCCTACCTACAAACAATATCCTCTCTCTCCCAGAGCAGGCACCAGCTGACAGACCCCAAGCAGGCTGACCCCTGCCCACTGTCCTCAATCTGTGTGCTGTTGCCTAGCAACATAATGCCAGGAGCCCCGGGACTCTCAGGAGTATGGGGGAGCCCTGGCCTTACGCTGCCCTTCTTTCAGCACTTTCTATTCAACTCTGGATTTATAGAGTCCATTTTGATCAAAAACAACAGAGATGGTGCTTGATCTCTCTGCTACGACCTGCCTTGCTGGTTTGGCCATGGACACATCACAGAAAGCATGCACAGGGTCTCTACACCCAGCTGGGGCAGTTTGTGGCACCATGCTCTGGGCCAGACAGGCCCCTGACCTCACCATCTAACCTGTCTGTTACTAAGCTGCTTGTCCACTTTGGGCACAGCCTTGGTCTGGAGCTCTTGGGAGGCAAGACTGGTATGGTGCTAACAGCTGCCACAGGTATGAGCACCCACGCACCAGGCTCTGGGCCGAGCACTTTACATGCATCTTCCTTTTAGTCCCCACAAGCCCCCCAATACTACCCCTACTGCCTCGACCTCCCTGTTCACAACTGTAATTCAGTCCCACTGATCCTCAAAGCCTGAATGACTTGTTCTTTCCATAGTACATATCACCTTCAAACACACGTTATAACTTATAGTTATTCATTATGTTCCTTGTCTATTTCTACCCCTGCCCTCACTCCAGATTAGATGTAAGCTCCATAAGAACAAGGATCTCTGATTTTGTTCACTGATGTAGCCCAAGAGCCCAGAAGAGTTCCTGATGCATAGTAGCTACCAATAAGTGTTCGTTGAGCGATTAAATCGAGGGCAAAAAGCATGCCTCGAGAGCAGCTGTGGAGCTATGCAGGCACTCAAGATCACAATCAAAAGATCTAGACTCTCTTCTTGCCACCCCACACTAAACAACTGTGACCAGTTATTAAGTCTCCACATACCACAGGTCCGTCCCCCATAGAACAGGGATGCCAACACTCTGCTAAGATGACTAACAGAATCCCCCTAAACTGAGTAACATCAAACTGTCAAGACAACTAGGAGATTAGGTTCAGGAACACTTTTTGTAAACTGGTTAAAAAAGAAGCAGCAGCCAACTACTGCTATGACCTAGCTTGGAGGGCGCATATGGAAGGGGCACCCAGGCAATGGGAAAGGGACAAGGGAGTCAGGTCACATTTCCAGCCTAACAGCTATGTGACAGCAGCAATTAGATTCTCCTCTGTTCTGCTGATGTTTACCACCTGTCCTGACTCACCCTATTCTCTGATCCCAGTCTACTCGTACATATGAAACAACATCTGTCCTTTTTCCACTTTTTCTCCCCAGAAACTCCCCCGAAGCTAATCTCCAAAAGAAATGCTGGCCGTTGACATTTATGACACTTAGTAACTGTGGCCAGTCCATCAGGTGTAGCAGGCTTTTCATATGGCTGGTGAATATCCCTAGGATTGAAATGGCTTTGTAGCCAGGAAACAAAATGTCCCTTTTTAAATTCTAATCCCTTTCTGGTGAGTGAGAGTTTGGTATACACATCTGTCTACAAAGTAGGGCTTTATGAGATTGTATTTTCAAATATGTGCCTTTCTTGGTTTTTAATGAGGTCAAGATGTTCCATTTAATGTTTTCACCTGAGCTTTTAATCACACATGAAAAAATCAGGTCAACTAGGTCCTGGCCTATGCAAAACTCTCCAAGGACAGCTTGGTGTTTGGATGTGCTAGCTGGTTATGATGGAGAGCTTGAACCTGGAGGACAGAACTCTGGCCTAGAGAACAAGGCCAACAGACAAGGCTTCTGTAACTCCAGTGGAAGAATATATGTGAGCAACAGCATAATCGCCTAGTACACTGTTTCTCAAACTCTTCCTCATTAGCCATTAGTCATCATCTTCCTTATCCCCAGCCCCTGGTAACCACAAATCTGCTTTCCATCTTTATGGATTTACCTTGCCTCCTTTGTCACAGATTAGGTGACTATAGGTGCATAGGTTTATCTCTGGACTCTTCTGGATTTTTTGAATAACACTTTCTCTTCATTTTATCTAGCTAGCAATTTATATTAGACTGATAAGTAATGTTTATATGTTTATAAATGTACATTTTTACCTGATGTGTTATAGAAAGCATTCTTGAACTGCTTAAATAGTTAGTTTTGCTTATTTCTTTAAAATATCTGAACAAATAGTTCTTTAAAAAATAAAATACCAGTCTTGGCATGGTCCTTTTGCTCTGATATTGACGCTGTTACATTCAGCGTCTCTTCAAGCCAGGAACCATGTCCTTGACACCTTTCTCCCTCAGGTCCTGTGTATAATCACTGACACCCTATCTATTTTCTGCCTCCAAAGTATCTCTTGAATCAGTCCCCCTGTCTCCACCCACACTGCTACTCAGGGAAGTGAACTTCTTGCCTAGAGGAGCCTCCTCATTGCTCTCCCAGCTTCCATTTCCTATAAATGGAATCATACAATATGTGGCCTTTTCTATCTGGCTTCTTCTACTTAGCATAATGTTTCCAAGGTTCATCCATGTTGTAGGATGTATCAGTACTTAATATTATGGTTCAATAATGTTCCATTATATGGATATGCCACATTTTATTTATCCATTTCATCAGTTGATGAATATTTGTGTTGTTTCTACTTTTGGTGGCTAGGTGATAAAGAATCTGCCTGCAATGCAGGAGATGTGGGCAGATGTGAGTTCGATCCCTGGGTCAGGAAGATATCCTGGCAAAAAACCCACTCCAGCATTCCTGCCTAGAAAATCCCAGTCCATGGGGTTGCAAAAGAACTGGACACAACTGGGCAACTTAACAACAGCAATGCTGTTAGGAATATTCATGAATGAGTTTTTGTGTGAACATATGTTTTCAATCACTTGGGAACATACTTAGCAGTGGAGTTGCTGGGTTAAATGGTAACTCTATGCCTAACTTGTTGATGAATTACCAAACTGTCTTCCACAGTGGTTGCACCATTTAATATTCCCCCTAGAAGTGTATGAAGGTTCATAGCCACACCAGTGGCACTGTGGCCACACCAGAAGCTTCATGGCCACATCAGTGGCTCACTTTCTTTTTTAGGTGGACCCTCTACTACCGCCTGACAATCCTGTTTCCCTCAGAACCACATCCAGCTGTGTGCTAGAGTTCGTCTGAGCCCACAAGAGCTGACTAGGCTCATCTCTTCCCAACTCCATGCCCAATGATACTGGTAACTTGAAACTGGCTATGATGAGAGTATTCATACTACCGCGGTCAGCAAATACTAAAAAGTAGGACTGCCCTTCCCCTCCCTAGAGAGTCAGTTGTTAAATATTTAGCAGCACACCACTAACAGCATCCACTTATTCCAAACTCCATAGCTTTCTCTGACTTGCTCTTATCTTCAGTTTGTAAATCCGCCCTTCTCCCTACACATCCTCTACTTCAATTAAAATCCTAGCCTTTCCTAAGGTTCAATTCAACTCTCTTACACAAAGCTATTTATGTAGTTTCAGTTGCCTTCATGGACTGATGACTCCAAGTTTTTATCTAGAGCTCAGCTCTTACGCTTGAGCTCCCAATCCTTATTTGTAACCGGCAGGATTCCTCAGGGACATCAGATCCAACTTTTATTTTTTTAGTTAATTTATTTTAATTGGAGGCTAATTACTTTACAATACTGTAGTGGTTTTTGCCATACATTGACATGAATCAGCCATGGGTGTACTTGTGTTCCCCATCCTGAACCCCCCCTCCCACGTTCCTCCCCATCCCATCCCTCTGGGTCATCCCAGTGCACCAGCCCTGAGCACCCTGTCTCATGCATTGAACCTGAACTGGCGAGATCCAACTTTTAAAAACAGTTCTCAGACGCTCCCCCCACTGCTGTCCTGTATCTAACTGAATTACACTGTCATCTGCTTCGTGGTGGCAATACTGATCTTCAGCACTTTGTTGTTGTTGTCTTTAAATTAATTTTTATTGGAGTATAGTTGATTTACACTGTAATGTTTCTTCTGTACAGCAAGTGAATCAGTTATATACATCTACTCTTTTTTAGATTCTTTTCCCGTGTAGATCATTACAGAGTACTGAGTAGAATTCCCTGTGCTATAGAATGCTTATTCATTATCTGTTTTATATATGGTAGTGTGTATATATCAATCCCAATCTCCCAATTTATCCCTCTCCCCTTTCCCTTTGGTAATGATAAATTTGTTTTCTACATCTGTGACTCTATTTCTTTTTGTAAATATGTCCATAGGTCCCACGTATAAGCAATATCATACGATACTTGTCTTTCTCTGTCTGACTTGCTTCATTCAGTATGACAAACTCTAGGTCCATCCATGTTGCTGCAAATGGCATTATTTTGTTTTTATCACTGTGTAATAGTTCATAGTATATTTATGTGCCACATCTTCATCCATTCCTCCGTCAATGGACATTTGGGTGATTCCATGTCCTGGCTATCGTGAACAGTGCTGCAGTGAACATTGGGGTGCATGTATCTCTTCAAATTATGATTTTCTCCAGATATACGCCAAGGAGTGGGATTGCTGGATCGTAAGGAAGCTCTATTTTTAGTTTTTTAAGGAACCAATACACTGTTCTCCATAGTCACTGTACCAATTTACATTCCCACTAACAATGTAGGAGGGTTCTCTTTTTTTCCACACCCTCTCCAGCATTTATTGTTTGTAGATTTTTTGATGACGGCCATTCTGACCCATATGGGGTGACATCTCATTGTTGTTATGATTTGCATTTCTCTAATGATTAGTGATGCTGGGCGTCTCTTCAAGTGCTCGTTGGCCATCTGTATGTCTTCTTTGGAGAAATGTCTCTTTAGAAATGCAATTTTTGGATTGGGTTGTTTGATATTGTTTGGGTTGTGTTTTTGATATTGAGCTGCATAAACTGTTGTATGTTTTGAAGGTTAATCCTAGGTTGGTAACTTCATTTGCAAATATTTTCTCCCATTCTATGTGTTGTCTTTTCATCTTGTTTACGGTTTCCTTTGCTGTGCAAAACCTTTTTAGCTTAATTAGCTCCCATCTGTTAATTTTTGTTATTTTTAATACTCTAGGAGTTGGGTCAAAAAAGATCTTGTTGCGATTTATGTCAGACAGTGTTCTGCCTATGTTTTCCTCTAAGAGTTTCAGAGTGTCTAGTCTTACATTTAGATCTTTCATCTATTTTGAGTTTGTTTTTGTGTATGATGTTAGAAAATGTCCTACTTTGATTCTTTTGCGTGTAGCTGTCCAGTTTTCCTGGCACTACCTATTGAAGAGATCGCCTTTTATCCACTGTATATTCTTGCCTCCTTTGTCACAGATTAGGTGACTATAGGTGCATAGGTTTATCTCTAGACTCTTCAGGATTTTTTGAATAACACTTTCTCTTCATTCCTTTTATCTAGCTAGCAATTTATATTAGATTGATAAGTAATGTTTATATTTTTATAAATGTACATTTTACCTGATGTTATAGAAAGTATACTTGAACCGCTTAGATATTTAGTTTTGCTTATTTCTTTAAAATATCTGAACAAATATTTCTTTAAAAAATAAAATACCAGTCTTGGCATGGTCCTTTTGCTCTGATATTGACGCTGTTACATTCAGCGTCTCTTCAAGCCAGGAACCATGTCCTTGACACCTTTCTCTCTCAGGTCCTGTGTATAATCACTGACACCCTATCTATTTTCTGCCTCCAAAGTATCTCTTGAATCAGTCCCCCTGTCTCCACCCACACTGCTACTCAGGGAAGTGAACTTCTTGCCTAGAGGAGCCTCCTCATTGCTCTCCCAGGCTTTGCTCCCTCCTCTTCTTCAAGCCACCATCTAGGCTACAGCCAGAGTGACCCATCTGAGATGCAAATCAGATTGAATCATTGCCCCAGTGTTGCCCTCAGAGTTGGCACCAGACTCTTTGCCAGGGTTACAAGGGCCTTCATTTCCAGGCCCCTGCTTACTTCTCCAACCACCTCTCTCCTTATACTGCCATAACACTTTGAGATGGAGCCTTCTTTATCTGAAAGTAATTCAATTAAAAATATTCACTAAGAATATGGTGAAAGGATACAAATATCATCAAAGCAGTCCTGGCATTTACAGGGACCACTGCATACAGCTGAGTAAGTTGTGCACTGCACAATCCCAGGGGATGCTATTCACATGATAGTCTGCTAAGGTACTAGAGTATAAAATACATACAAAAAGTAAGAATATTATAAATACATACAGACATATAGTATCAGGGAGAAAGCGACAGCTGAGAAATAACATGCTCTAAGAATCTAAAAAAGAAGTGCTTTCTTCAGTGCTTCCTAGCTTTCTTTTTACCTCCAATCCATGTCTATAATCTGGTTTATCATATCTGGCATTCAGTCCTAATCTGAATAATTAAAATGAAAGGAGCCCCATCATAACTTGCATGTGATACTCTGATTTTGTGACCAGCATGTGCCCTGAGCCTTCTCCCGCTTCTGATTTTATTCTCTTAGACTCAGGTTTGCCATTGTGTCTTCTGTGTGCCCCCGTGCTACAGGCTACCCCAGGAGTGCAAATTAACTTCAGCAGCAAGTCTGAAGGGAGCAGGGATCACTTCTGGCAGGAGAACTAGGTGGTGGGAGTCAGGGGGGTGAGGGACATTTACTCTTTATTCTGTATCCCTTTCTAATTTTTTGAATGGACTACCATGTGGATGAATTACCTGCTCAAAAAATTAAATCCAGTTTTTTGTTGGTTTGTTTGTTTTCACGTTAATGCCTCCCTTTGAGAGGCGTTGGGTTTTTTGTTGTTGTTTTGGTTTTCGACAGGATTCTTAGAATGGAGATGTAGGGAGTATTTGGCAGGGGAGGCTGAGGCCACATTTTACCACCTGGGCAGGAGCTGATGCTGTCATTGTGTTTCTCAGATGACTCTGACCCGTGGGAAAATGTTCTTTAGAGGTAAAATTAGGAAATCAGGAAGTCTCAGCCCACAGGTGGAGGGAGGGTGACAGAAGCAGTTTCTCTTATTATGTTTGACGTGTTTGGTGTGTCTCACCCAAGGGTCTTAGCAGCTGTGGGCACTGTGAGTGCTGAGAACCAGAGAGGCTGAGGAAGCACCTGGGCAGGTGCCTCTTGTCCTGTGAAATGAAAACTGCTGGTGGCAGGTGTAGCTGTGGGTGTACTGTTTGCAAAGATTCTGAATAAGAACCCCAGGCCCTTCTCTGAAACAGCCTGACCCTCAGTCATTGCCAAGTGGCACCAACAGAGACTCTGGCCCAGGCTTCTGCCATCACTGGGCAAACTGGAGATGGGTGAGTGGAGGATCAGCTCTAGAATGTCTGTTCTGCTCTGGTCAACCGAATCCTAAAGGCAAACAGACGCCTGGCTCTTGCTGAAGCAGACTTGGCTGTAGCCCAGAGCCAAGATCTGGGGCCAGGAGTGCCTGGAAATGTGCTTGGGCAGGTGGTGGGTTTTTTTTTTTTAAGATTTTTTTTTTTAATGTGGACCATTTTTAAAGTTTTTATTGAATTTGTTATAATACTGTTTCTGTTTTACATTTTGGTTTTTTGGCCACAAGGCATGTGGGATCTTAGCTCCCTTCACCCCCTGCATTGGAAGGCGAAGTCTTAAGCACTGGACCACAAGGGAAGCCCTTGGGCAGGTGGTTTTAGAAAAGACTCCTAGCAGTTGACCAAGTTTCTGCACCCATAGACTCCAGTCCCTGTCACATAAAGCTGGAATCAAGTCACCCCAGGCCTCCGTTAACTTAATCTTCATTCTAGAAATAACTAGGAAATCAGAAAAGTCTGTTCACATGTGAAGGAAGAGAATGCAGATCTTTCTCAGGTGTCCTTAAGAGTTTTTGAATTGCTTACTATGTGGCTGTATTACCTGTTCAGAAAAATAAATTTAAAAATAAAAAAATTTTTAATGTATCACCCTGCCATTGTCACTTACTCCTTCAGAGTGGCCTGGGTTTACAATTGACCCCCAAGTAAAAGGGTCAGAAGAGAGTATTGTACTGTCTCCTCTGATTCCACAGAATGCCCTGCCTCACCTTCTTCACCCCACCCATCTCTCCAGTCCAGGAAGCACCCTTTCCCAGGCCTTCAGGAAATGATCTCGATCCTTCTAAAAGGTGAGACCTCCACTCTTCATACCACTTATGGGGCAATGATCATCAATTGCCTTGTTCTGTTGTTACTTCTCAGTTCTCCGGTCCCAAGTGGATGGTAAATTCTCTGACTCATTTCTGTATGCTGCTGCTGCTGCTGCTAAGTCGCTTCAGTTGTATCCGACTCTGTGTGACCCCATAAATGGCAGCCCACCAGGCTCCCCCATCCCTGGGATTCTTCAGGCAAGAACACTGGAGTGGGTTGCCATTTCCTTCTCCAATGCATGAAAGTGAAAAGTGAAAGTGAAGTCGCTCAATCATGTCCGACTCTTAGCGACTCCATGGACTGCAGCCGACCAGGCTCCTCCGTCCATAGGATTTTCCAGGCAAGAGTACTGGAGTGGGTTGCCATTTCCTTCTCCACATTTCTGTGTGACAATCCCTAAATAACTGTATTTTGCCTGCAACAGACACTCCACAGGTATTTTGGAAAATGTCATATTGTTGTAAATTGAAGCAAAGTCTGCTAATCCAAACTCCAAGCTGGTGGAGACATCTCTGATTGACCTGAGAGATGGTTAGAGCAGTTGGTTAACAGAGATTCAAAAGATCTAGAGGCAGAGGTATGTACTCTTCAAATTATTTAGCAGACATTGTATCTATACTAAAATCATTATTTTATTTAATTTAGTTTAAAATCTTTTCATTATTAGCATGTGTATTTAAAAACTCAAATAAGGGGCTTCTCTGGTGGTCCGGTGGTTAATAATCCAACTTTCAATGCAGGGGACTCAGGTTCACTCCCTTGTCAGGGAACTAGGATTCCCACATGCCTCAGGACGGTTAAGCCCACAGGCCATAACTAGAGAAAACCTGTGCACGACAACAAAGATCCTGTGTGCCAAAGAGGATCCAGTATGTTGAAACTAAGATCCGATGCAGCGCATAAACAAACATTTTTTAAAAAATAAGAATTCAAGTAAAGATGCGTGGGATAAAACGTAAACATCCTCCTTCACCTTTTCTCGCTGCACCCATGAATGATGCCATTTGTCCTTCACAGGACCTGTGTCAGTCTGCTCGGGCTACTGTAACAAGGCACCCCTAGTGCTGTGGCTGAAACCACAGAAATCCCTTCTCTCACAATTCTAGAGGCTGCTGCTAAGTCGCTTCATTCATGTCTGACTCTGCGACCCCATAGACGGCAGCCCACGAGGCTCCCCTGTCCCTGGGATTCTCCAGGCAAGAACACTGGAGTGGGTTGCCATTTCCTTCTCCAATGCATGCAAGTGAAAAGTGAAAGTGAAGTTGCTCAGTTGTGTCCGACTTTTAGCGACCCCATGGACTATCAAGGTGTCAGCAGTGTTGATTCCTTCCAAGCTGTGAGGGAGAACCTGTTCTAAGCCTCTCCCGCCAGCAGTCGTCGGAGTTCTTCAGTTCATGACAGCATAACCCCAGTCTTCATATGGTATTCTCCCTGTGTGTGTCTGAGTCCAAATTTCCTCTTTTTATAAGGACATCAGTCATACTGGATTAGGGCCCAAACTAAATGACCTCATTTGAGCTCTACATCTGCGAAGACCCTATTTCCAAATAAGTCATATTGGTGAGGTGGTAAGGCTTCCCTGGTGGCTCAGATGGTAAAGAATCTGCCTGCAAGGAAGGAGAGCTGGGTTCAATCCCTGGGTTGGAAAGATTCCCTGGAGGAGGAAATGGCAACCCACTCCAGTATTCTTGCCATGGACAGAGGAGCCTAGCAGGCTACAGTCCATGGGGCCGCAAAGAGTCCGGGGATTGCAAAGAGCTCAGACACAACTGAGCAATACTAATACTTTCACTTTTCACTTTCAGAGTACTCAGGAGGTGCTCTAAGGTACATATGGATTTTTGGAGGACACCAGTCAACCCACAACAGTGCCCATACTTCAGATTTTCCATCTAGACAAGGAAAAACTCACAGCTTTAGGTTCCATGTTATGAAATTTGAGAAATTTCCCTTTTTAGACCAAAAAAAGTAAAAGCAGAATTATGTTGCCCCTTGTGAGGGATATAAAATTAATGCTTACTATGCTTCTTTCATGGTCCTCAGACTTTGTGAATTTCTCTCCTTAATCTTCACAACCACCCAAAATTCCTTGACATCAAAGACTATCCCATCTAAAGTCATGTCCTTACTGCACAGCTTAGAATCTGGTGCTGCAGCATTCGTAAACAAATATTTGTTGAGTCAGTGAACTCTGTGGGGTTAGATGTTACTGCTTCCATTTTAAGGATGAAGAGCCCAGTGCAAAGATACTCACGTACATCCCCCAAAGTCACATAGCTGGTAAGGAAGCTGAAGGTTTAGACTCAAGCCCAAGCCAGCCTTTCTTTGAAGCTCTTGTCATTTCCATTAAACTTAAGCCAATAGTTCTTAAAGTATGTTTGTAGGATTGGCAGTCCCAGCAGCACCTGGGAACTTTTTTTTTTGAAAGTCTCTCAGTTGTGTCTGACTCCTTGCAATCCCATGGCCTATATAGTCCATGGAATTCTCCAGGCCAGAATACTGGAGTGGGTAGACATTCCCTTCTCCAGGGGATCTTCCCAACCCAGGGATCAAACCCAGGTCTCCTGCATTGCAGGCAGATTGTTTCCCAGCTAAGCCACAAGGGAACTTGCTAGAAATGCTAATTCTTAGGCCTTTTCACGGAATCACAACCTCATGGATGGGGCCAGCAACCTGGGTTTTAGCAAGCCCTCCAGGTGACCCATTGCAGTTTGGCAGCCTCTGCACTAAACCAGAAAGTGGCTTAGAGAAGTCAAGAGTGGATGTGGACTTAGAGATTGACTTGGTCTTTTTTTTTTTTTTTTGAGTCACCTATGCAGTTCCAGGATTTCCAGAAACCTGGCCTTCCATTCCAACCATTGTTATTTTTTGATGCTGAAAAATTACTTTATACCACTATTTTTAGAAAGGAAGGAGGAGAGAGAGAAGAATGCCCAGAGGTAAGTATTCAAATCTGAACTCTTTCTTCCAATTTCTTTCCTCTGCTGGAAATGATGAGGCACCCTGGGAGAAATTCAGATGAAAACACCAGGAGAACTCTCAAGTTCATTTCAGCTCTTCCATCCAGAAAAGAGCTCTGACATCTTCTTGAGCATAAAGCTGGTAAGATGCTTTGAAAGCTGCCAAAGGACTTCCAAGTTTGAATGAAGTAATGATGAAGGTGGAATCAACTCAGCTTTGTAGAATTCATCTGCACAGTCGTGAAAGCAGAGACCAGAGCAGCAGGTGCAGTTTCTGGCTGAGCAGACATCCATTTCTTATCAGTAAACCAACAGGAGAGGGTCATAAAAGCCAGGTGTTCACTGGGCAGAGGGTCGGGACTCAGGCACGCTTTGCAAGAATGACCTTGCTCTCAAAGAATGGCATTTTTCTTCTTGAGGGGCTTGATGGCAGAAGAAGGTGGCAGCCAGATGGCAATGGGAAGGGAAAGGTCCGGGGCCCTGTGAGGTCAAGGCTTGTGTAAAGACCACACCAGGGTTCTGGCTCTGGGCTGTGCTTGGAGATGGTTCGGGGGCTTTGCGGCTAAAGCAAGAGGAGGGAACAGAGCTCCTGCCTCACCAGCTCTGTTCTCCTTTGGGAAAATGTAATTCTATCCACCATGAAAATGGGAGGTGGGGCTGGGGGGCGAGGGAGGGGGCTGGAAGAAAGCACAGGATCTAAAGCAGAAGGCTCAACTTCAAGCCTTTTGCCTAAGTTCACTTTCTTGGGTGGCTTCTGCTACAAGGTAGAAAATGAAATGCTCCTTGACGCGCTACTAAAATTGAGATGAGCATTCCTCTGGCCCCTCCCACAGTGCCCCCACCCCAGGGCCAGGCATCTGACAAGCCAGAGGCTCTGTTGCACAGTCATTTCCACAGGCTCCCCTGGGCCAGCCTGGGGCACCATCACTGGGAACAGAGTCCACGTCACCACCTCTTCCTTTGCCAAAGCAGAAATGGCCCGAGTCCAAGAGTAAAATTTGGTGGAAGAAATTAAGGCATTCTCTCTCATTTTCAGGAAGACCTCAGATGATCCTCCTGCTTTTTTAGCAGTCACAGGAGGAAATAGGACAAATCTTCCAACTTCTTTATTTTTAGACCTACTGATAAACAAATTGTCTCATTTTTTCTTCCACTCTGAGCTGTGCCAACTTCTCTAATGGTTAATAGATAGTAATTAAACATCAAGTTCCCTGCTATTTCAATTTAAGACCAAAAGAAATTATTCTGGCTTAAAAGGTAAGATTCTCATTCTCTCTCTCTTTCTGCTCAAGTCAAACCCCCTAATATGTGCTGCCATTGCAACACGTATCTTTCCTTTGTACCACCTGTAATTTTATCTGTGATGATTTCATATATTTATAAATATGTATAATATAAATGATTTCTATTTCATATATCCACGCTTTGTGTTGTGCCATGTGCTCAGTTATGTCTGATTCCTTGTGACCCCACGGACTGTAGCCCACCAGGCTCCTCTGTCCATAGGATTCTCCAGGCAAGAATACTGGAGTGGGTTGCCATTTCCTTCTCCAGGGGATCTTCCCGACCCAGGGATCGACCCAAGGACCCTATGTCTCCTGCATTGCAGGCGAGTTCTTTACCTGCTGAGCCATCAGGAAAGCCCATATATATATACATATATATATACATACATATATATATAAACAATACCTGCCACATAGTGAATCTGTGATAAAATTTGTTGAAGGGAGGAATGCACTGAATGAATGAGTTCATACATACATACAACTCTTTACTCTGGTTCAGTTTTTTCCTTTTTTCCAAAACATATATCTAAGCATATTACCATGCCACTCCAAAGATTTCTCCAGTGTGTTCAGCATCAAGTTCAGTCTTTTTCCCTAACACAATCTATTCTATAAAAGCCTCCAAGACTGGCCTCAATCTGCCTTCCCATTCCCTTTCCTCTTCCTTCCACTAAAGCCACCCTAGATAACCTGAAATTCCCCCATATAATCCCTGCACATTCCCGTCTCCTGGCCTCAGATGTTCTTCCGCAGTGATCTGCCAAAAATCTACTCTATACTGGGGGTGGGGGGCTGGGGGGGGAGCTAAGCTTTGAGATGGGCCTTCAGATGCCACCAGTATTCCCTTAAAGGCTTTTCTGTTTTCTTCTATTTCCTTCTGATAGTGCAAACACAAAGCTCTTTGTTTATATTCAGTTCTATCTCTTATATATGTGCATCCTATTTACAGACATATTCTCTCTTTCCCACTAAACTGTAAAGTCCATGAGGGCAAGCACCGGCCACTTAATTCCACATTCCTAGCTGCAAGCACAGTGCCTGACACATTTGGAGTGCTCAAAATGATTACTGTATTAATAAGTAATAATAATAATAACATGTAGATTTTGGAACATTAAACTTAGGAACAGCTAATGGAATGAATGATTTCATGATATACTGTGATGTGGCAGTTTTAAAACATGTCCATATATTCTCTGATGTTTCTCCCTTCAAGAGGAAGACAGAGTTTAATTCTCCTCCCCTGGGTACGGGCTGGACTCAGTGACTTGCTTGTAATAAACAGAAGATGGCAAAAGGGATGGTATATGACTTGTGATATTAAGTCAAAAGGGGTGTTGTGGCTTCTTCCTTGTTCTCTCTCTGATTACCTGCTCTGGCGGAAGCTGGCTGCCATGTCATAAGGACACCCAAGCAGCCCTATGGAGGGATCCATGTGCAAGGAACTGACTCCTGCCAATAGGCATTAGAGTGACTCATCTTGGAAGCTTATCTTTAAGTTCCAAACTAGCTCTTAGGTGGCTGCAACCCTGGTCGACATCTTGATGGTAACCTCATGACAGACTCTGAGCCAGAATCTCCTGCTAAGCTGTTCCAAAATTCCTGACCCACAGAAACTGTGAGAACAAATGTTTGTTATTTTAAGCCATGAAATTTGGGGGTAGGGGCTTCCCTTGTGGCTCGGTGGTAAAGAATCTGCATGCCAATGCAGGAGACATGGGTTCAACCCCTGATCTGTGAAGATTCCACATGCCGTGGAGCAACTAAGCCCGTGCACCACAACTATTGAGCCTGTACTGTAGCGCCGGGAGCTGCAATTACTGAAGTCCATGCACCCTAGAGCCTGTGCTCCCCAACGAGAGAAGCCTCTGCAATGAGATCCTGTGCGCTGCGACTAGAGAGCAGCCCCTGACTGCTGCAACCAGAGAAAAGCCTGGGTAGCAACAAAGACCCAGCATGGCCAAAGTAAATAAATAAATGAATAACATTTTTAAAAAAGAACTTTAGGGTAACTTATTATAAGGCTATTGCTTGATAATAGATAACAACAGATACTATATGTACTTATCCATTCCCCCCCAAAAAAAGATTATGGTTTTTAATTCTTGTTGGATCAAAGGAGCTTCCTGATTTTACAAGGTTAATGTAAAACCTTGAGCACTCCCAATGTGTAAGGCACTAAGTGAAAATACCGACATGCTGTTCTCTCCACTGATAGACCTACTGCATTTTCAGTTCTTATCTAATTTTACCACATCTGTAAAGCACTCCTTGATTCTCTCACTTCTTTTGTGAAGTTCTCCTTAACCATTCCAGCCCACATTGAAATAACCTGTGTATACTTTGGCACTTGATGCACTCGAATTCCCACCTGTGGAATCCTTACTATGTGCCCGTGTACCAGGCTGAATGGTGTCCCTTCAAAATTTGTATCTATCTGAAGCCTCAGGGTGTGTAAATCTCTTTTTTAAAAAGTTCATTTGGCCACAATGGGTCTTTGTTGCTGCATGCGGGCTTTCTCTAGTTGCAGCAAGTGGGGGCTACTTTCTTGCTGGGGGGCATGAGCTCTAGGTCACATGGGCTCAGTAGTTATGGCATATGGGCTTAGTTCCTCTGAGGCATGTGGAATCTTCCCAAACCAGGACTGAGCCTGTGCCCTCTGCATTGGCAGGTGGATTCTCAACCACTGGACCACCAGGGAAGTCCAGAATATTATCTTGTTTAAATATAGTCTTTGCAGATATAATTAATAATAGTTCAGATGAGGTCATATTAGATTAGCAGTGGTTTAGTCACTAAGTTGTGTCTGTTTCTTGCGACCCCATGGACTGTAGCCTGCCAGGCTCCTCTGTTCATGGGATTCTCCAGGCAAGAATACTGGAGTGGGTTGTTATGCCCTCCTCCAGGGGATCTTCCTGACCCAGGGATTGAACCCAGATATTCTGCATTGCAGGCAGATTCTTTACCGACTGAGCTACAAGCGAAGCCCATATTGTATTAGGGTGGGCCCTAAATTCAATGCTGCTGCTGCTGCCGCTAAGTCACTTCAGTCGTGTCTGATTCTGTGCGACCCCATAGACGGCAGCCCACCAGGCTCTCCCGTCCCTGGTATTCTCCAGGCAAGAACGCTGGAGTGGGTTGCCATTTCCTTTTCCAATGCATGAAAGTGAAAAGTGAAAGTGAAGTTGCTCAGTTGTGTCTGACTCTTAGCGACCCCATGGACAGCAGCCTACCAGGATTCTCCGTCCATGGGATTTTCCAGGCAAGAGTACTGGAGTGGGTCGCCAGTGCCTTCTCCGTAAATTCAATGACCGATGTCCTTATAAGAAGGCCTTGTGAAGACAGAGCGAGTCACGCAGGGAGAAGGCCATGTGATGATTCAGGCAAAGTCTGGTGGGATGCAGCTGCAAAGTCATGGCCCACCAAGGATTTCTGGAAACCACCATGAGCTGGGAAGGGGCAAGGCAAAACTGTGCCCTAGAGCCGTCCGAGAGAGCATGGCGCAGCTGACCCTCTGATTTCAGACTTCTAGCCTCCAGAATTGTGAGGAAATAAATTTCACCTGGTTTAAAGCACCCAGCATGAGACTTCCCAGCTGGTTAAGACTCCATGCTCCCAATGCCAGGGGTCCAGGTTTGATCCCTGGTCAGGGAACTAGATCCTGCTTGCAATTAAGACCTGAAACAGTCAAATAAATAAATATTTTTAAAAAAATAAAACATTCAGCATGTGGTACTTTGTTACTGCAGCCCTAGCAAACTAACACAGCTAGTTAATGTTCAAATCTTCTTTTCTCATTTTCACAACAATCCTTCATGTTAAATACGATTAGCTTCTTTGGTGAATGAGTCCCATAGCCATGAAAATTTCACCTGGGCTCTGAACCTGTGCTCTGCCCACTGTTCCTTCCTACGTGGCCTCCCTCCATCATGCACTAGATATCTACTTGTAATCGCTTGTTTCTTTAAAGGTTGTTTGTGTGTCAGCGTGAGCCTCAGATCATATAATACGTCTATGTCTCTTTTTTAGTCCATTATGTCCAATAAATTTGATGAACACATTATTTTAGATTTCAGTGGATTGAAATTTTAAATATAAGAGAAAAGAATAAGTCTTTGGTGTGGAAAGCATGACAACAACCTCCTCTTTCACTTTCATCAAGAGGCTTTTTAGTTCCTCTTCACTTTCTGCCATAAGGGTGGTGTCATCTGCATATCTGAAGTTATTGATATTTCTCCCAGCAATCTTGATTCTAGCTTGTGCTTCTTCCAGCCCAGCGTTTCTCATGATGTACTCTACATAGAAGTTAAATAAGCAGGGTGACAATATACACCCTTGACATACTCCTTTTCCTATTTGGAACCAGTCTGTTGTTCCATGTCCAGTTCTAACTGTTGCTTCCTGACCTGCATACAGGTTTCTCAAGAGGCAGGTCAGGTGGTCTGGTATTCCCATCTCTTTCAGAATTTTCCACAGTTTATTGTGATCCACACAGTCAAAGGCTTTGGCATAGTCAATAAAGGAGAAAGAGAAGTTTTTCGGGAACTCTCTTGCTTTTTCGATGATCCAGCGGATGTTGGCAATTTGATCTCTGGTTCCTCTGCCTTTTCTAAAACCACCTTGAATATCTGGAAGTTCATGGTTCACGTATTGCTGAAGCCTAGCTTGGAGAATTTTGAGCATTACTTTACTAGCGTGTGAGATGAGTGCAATTGCGTGGTAGTTTGAGTATTCTTTGGCATTGCCTTTCTTTGGGATTGGAATGAAAACTGACCTTTTCCAGTCCTGTGGCCACTGCCGAGTTTTTCAAATTTGCTGGCATACTGACTGCAGCACTTTCACAGCATTTTCTTCCATAATTTGGAATAGCTCAACTGGGATTCCATCACCTCCACTAGCTTTGTTCATAGTGATGTTTTCTAAGGCCCACTTGACTTCACATTCCAGGATGTCTGGCTCTAGGTGAGTGATCACACCATCATGATTATCTGGGTCATGAAGATCTTTTTTGTACAGTTCTTCTGTGTATTCTTGCCACCTCTTCTTAATATCTTCTGCTTCTGTTAGGTCCATACCATTTCTGTCCTTTATCAAGCCCATCTTTGCATGAAATATTCCCTTGAAGAGGGAATTTTCTTGAAGCAATCTCTAGTCTTTCCCATTCTGTTGTTTTCCTCTATTTCTTTGCATTGATCACTGAGGAAGTCTTTCTTATCTCTCCTTGCTATTCTTTGGAACTCTGCATTCAGATGCTTATATCTTTCCTTTTCTCCTTTGCTTTTCACTTCTCTTCTTTTCACAGCTATTTGTAAGGCCCCCTCAGACAGCCATTTTGCTTTTTTGCATTTCTTTTTCTTGGGGATGGTCTTGATCCCTGTCTCCTGTACAGTGTCACGAACCTGATTCCATAGTTCATCAGGCACTCTGTCTATCAGATCTAGTCCCTTAAATCTATTTCTCACTTCCACTGTATAATCATAAGGGATTTGATTTAGGTCATACCTGAATGGTCTAGTGGTTTTCCCTACTTTATTCAATTTCAGTCTGAATTTGGCAATAAGGAGTTCATGATCTGAGCCACAGACAGCTCCCAGTCTTGTTTTTTGCTGACTGAATAGAGCTTCTCCATCTTTGGCTGCAAAGAAGATAATCAATCTGATTTCGGTGTTGACCATCTGGTGATGTCCATGTATAGAGTCTTCTCTTGTGTTGTTGGAAGAGGGTGTTTGCTATGACCAGGGCGTTCTCTTGGCAAAACTCTATTAGCCTTTGCCCTGCTTCATTCCATACTCCACAGCCAAATTTGCCTGTTACTCCAGGTGTTTCCTGACTTCCTACTTTTGCATTCCAGTCCCCTATAATGAAAAGGACATCTTTTTTGGGTGTTAGTTCTAAAAGGTCTTGTAGGTCTTCATAGAACCATTCAACTTCAGCTTCTTCAGCATTACTGGTTGGGGCATAGGCTTGGATTACAGTGATATTGAATGGTCATGTATGGATGTGAAAGTTGGACTGGGAAGAAAGCTGAGCGCTGAAGAACTGATGCTTTCGAACTGTGGTGTTGGAGAAGACTCTTGAGAGTCCCTTGGACTGCAAGGAGATCCAACCAGTCCATTCTAAAAATCAGTCCTGGGTGTTCATTGGAAGGACTGATGCTAAAGTTGAAACTCCAATACTTTGGCCACCTCATGAGAAGAGTTGACTCATTGGAAAAGACCCTGATGCTGGGAGGGATTGGGGGCAGGAGGAGAAGGGGACGACAGAGGATGAGATGGCTGGATGGCATCACTGACTCAATGGACGTGAGTTTGAGTGAACTCCGGGAGTTGGTGATGGACAGGGAGGCCTGGCGTGCTGCGATTCATGGAGTAGCAAAGAGTCAGACACGACTGAGTGACTGAACTGAACTGAAGGGTGTCACCTTTATCTGCTCATGCTCATTCATGTCCCTGTCCTTCAGTTACTCATCTCACCAACATGAGAATGTATAAGCTATTTCTGTATTAGAGAGATAATCATACATAAATATGTCTCTACATGGGAAAAATGAGCTGGTGAATACAAGAATCAGGAGTAGTCTTTTAGATAATCCAGGACTAAACTTCTATATGTTCTTTTTAAAATATGACTCTTCCTCCCATAGTTCTTGGTTGTCTTCTGATGTTCTGCTAACCTGTTATTTATTTTCTGTTTGGGCACAGCTCCTTCTTTTTATAGATGATTTACACAGCTGAATTAATATTTGTAAATGGAGGCTCTGGCTCCAATCTTTTAAAATTTCTTTACAAGGAAAATAAGTTGATCCATTAACTGAAAATGTTAAGGAGTATGGGGTAGAAGGTGGGAGGAAGGTTCAAGAGGGAGGGGACACATGTATACCTATAAATGATACATGTTGATGTATGACAGAAACCAACACAATATTGTAAAGCAATTATCCTTCAATTAAAAATAAATAAATGTACAGAGCATCTAGTCTGTGGGTAGCACAGGGCTTAACATGCTGACTTTTCCCAAGTGCTATCCTGAGCCAAGGGCTTCCCTGGTGGCTTGGTGGTAAAGAATCTGCCTGCAATGCTGGAGATGTTTGATCCCTGGGTTGAGAAGATCCCCTGGAGAAAAAAATGGTAACCTACTCCAGCATGCTTGCCTGGAAAATCCCAGGACAGAGGAAACTGGTGGGCTACAGTCCATGGGGTCACAAAGAGTCAGACACGACTTAGCGACTAAACAATGCCAATCCTGAGCCAGAGCCATCCTTACGAGACTTTGAACAAAGTCAGATGAACAGATACAACTCATCCTCCCTTTATCTTTTCTCTTAGTGGCTAACTAGCCACTCTTATTGTCAGATGATTGGAGCTGGAGGGTGAAGTAATCAGTTTCAAGCAGAAAATTAGCCAATTTCAGTTTTCTTTTGAATTCAGAAACAGCTTTCCTTTATTGTTCAGCACGGGGTAAGAAGAGGGATGCTCCAGTTAGCATGTAGGCTTATTATATTAAAGTCTGATCATTTTTTTTTTGTATTTTATTTTGTATCATCAGTAAGAATCAGATAATCACAATCAGATAATCAGGCCTATGAAATGCAATTTATTTATTTTTCCTGCTGCATAGTTCTATGGGTCTTTTAAAAAGTGCCTTTAATGGTACATGACAAATTTAAGAAGAAAAATAGGTGATAAAGGAATTTGAACAGTGGAAAGCCTAGGAAGTATGAAAAATATACTTTCTTTCAGTGGCTGTCAAGCGCTAACTATAATTATCTGTTCTGTGCTTTATCTGCTGTGACATAAAAGGAAAGCTTAAGAAGAAATGTGACAAATGGCACAACTTTTATCTCTTACTGGAGGTACAATACAGACTGAGAAAAAGCTATGAGTTGGATCAACTTATTTTCAGGAAATTTAGCAGAATTAGCATCAGGCCCAGCTGTGCTGCCCAGGACCAGCTGCCAGCTTGGTAAGGCCAACAGGCTCACCAGTAGGGCCCTCCAGGTTTCTGTAATTTCCAGATGAGAATGAACTCTGACTGCCCTCCTCACAGCCAAAGCCTCCCTCCTCCTCCATCAACTGCAGATGGAGAAGCCTCATGCTCTTTGAAAATCCATGCTGCCAACTTGACACACATCAATCAAAATGTTAAACACTTGGACTCTTTGAACCATGATTTCTAGTTTTAAGAATTTATCTGCCAACAGACTCAAACAAGTATGCATCAGGAGGATGTTCACAGCAGCACTCTTGCCACAGACGCAGCTGGAGCCAACCTATTCACCAAGTTTCTGTTTCAATAAATCACGATACACACATGCAATGAATCACAGTGGAACTATAGTGATGAAAACAGTAAAATAAAGAATAGGACAAATATTTTGATCTGATTTGTACAGAAAGGGCAAAAGAAAAGCCAGATGTGCTTGAATAGGTGAAAAAACATTTTGAGAAGAATATATTTAAGCAAGTGTTGACAGAGGTGAGCCTTTGGGGATTTGCAGGTGGGAGGGGAAACTTGGACTTCTTAGCTTATACCCACAGCACAATTTGGATTGTTAGCTAGGACAGGCAGGGAATAGCAATGGTGATTAAGAGCTCAGCTGCCGGAATTCCTGCTCTTTTATAACAGCAGCCAAGTCACCTTGGGCAGGCTACCCTCTCTGTGCCTTAGTTTCATCATCTATAAAATGGGGATTCATTCAGGAAACTTTTTGAGTATCTACTACATGGCAGGCACTGGAAATATAGAAGTGAATAAAATATATAGGAGGAACTTCCCTAGTAGTCTAGTGGTTAAGAACTCGCCTGTCAGTGCAGGGGTCACAGGTTTGATCCCTGGTCTGGGAAGATCCCACATGCTGAGGGCAACCAAAGCCCCTGTGCCACACCTAAGGAGCCCCTGTGCCAGAACCCCTGGGGCCAGTGCACCTAGAGCCCGAGCTCCACAACAAGAGAAGCCACCGCAATGTGACGCCCACGTACCACAATGAAGAGTAAGCTCTACTCTGCACAACTAGAGAAAGCCCGAGTACAACCAAAAATAAATACCAAATAATGCCAAGAATAAAATAAATATATTTTAAAATAAATAAGACATACAAGAATATCAGCCCTCATAGACTTCACATTCTTGTCAAAAGAAATGGACAATTAAAATACATATATGTATGTATATGCACAGCTTCCCAGGTGGCACAGTAGTAAAGAATCCTCTTGCCAATGCAGGAGATGCAAGAGACGCAGGTTCTACCCCTGGGTCAGTAAGATCCACTGGAGGAGGAAATGGCAGCCCACTCCAGTTTTCTTGCTTGGAGAATTCCATGGACAAAGGAGCCTGGTGGGCTACAGCCTACAGGGTTGCAAAGAGTCAGACATGACTGAGCAGGCATGTACACATGTATATGCACACATATGTATATAAGTAAAATATATGTGAGATAGTAAAGAGTGCTGTGGAGAAAAATAAAGCAGGAAAGAGGAGATAAATAATGGTGTGGGGGAGGGGGGAAGGGGTAGGGTGTTAATATGACCTACCTCATAGAGACTCAGTGAGTTAATGAATGTCAGTCACTTAGAACACTCAATAAGTGTGAATTAGTATTAGTGTTATGAGCATATATTACTTTAACTTGTAAAAGTGAAAGGGTTGACAATAGGGATTAGCCAAGGTAGGTAGTTCATTCAATTCCTAATTAAAATGATGCCATTCAAGACCATCTAATGATTTAGAATAATGTTCCCATTATGTTTTTTAAAAGCAGATCATAAAACAGTAAGACGTCATAGGGACAGAGTAAAGGGGTAAAATAGGTGATTATATAGTTAATCCCACTAGGGGATTGTGAGTGGAAAAAATATGGGAGACCCCTGTTAGTTAATGATTACTCATGAGATTAACCACAAAACCAGGCAGGCTTAGTAACAAAACCACGCAACAGAAGCAAGAGACATGCTGCAAACAATGAAACGATGGTGGCAGGAGACCCACATCCTGCCCAGTGAGCTCACCAAGTTAATGATCCCTAGAACATGCTCTTTGCACACATGAAAAACAGTAACTTGTGGACCTAGCTTGTCCATGAGGGACAAGAAAACTCCCCTGCTCAATCTGGAGGAAGAGCTGATGATGGAAGCATGACATCTACTCAAGAAAGACAAAGAAGTTCTTCCCCCCTCTTCCCCACTTTTCCTTTGATTATAAAACTGTGTCCAGTAAGTTCTTGGGGTGTGGCATCTCTCGCCTACCTGCTTGTAAGCCTCACAAGCATCCTATTCTAATAAATCACTTCTTATCTATCACTTTGCCTCTCATTGAATTCTTTTCTGCCCTGAGACATAAATTGTGGTATGGAAGTTCTTTGGAGCCCTGAAACAATGCCAAACGGTTTCAGAAGCACAACATTTACTAAGCACTTACTCTACGCTATGCATTTTGTAAAGCACTTTAAGCATTATCTTGCCTAATCCTCCCGCCAACCCACTAAACTCCTTTGATCAGTTGACAAATTCTCTAACCTCTACCTTCAGCATGTTTTTCATATTTATGTCTTTCTTTTTTTTTTTTATTTTAAACTTTTTATTTTGTATTGGGGTATAGCCGATTAACAATGTTATGAGAGTTTCATGTGGATAACGAAGGGATTCAGCCATTCATATACATGTATCCATTCTTCCCCAAACTCCCCTCCCATCCAGGCTGCCACATAACATTGAGCAGAGTTCCCTGTGCTTTACAATAGGTCCTTGTTGGTTATCCATTTTAAATATAGCCGTGTGTACATGTTGATCTCAAATTCCCTAGTTATCCCTTCTCCCAGTCCTTCCTCTCCCTCAACCATAAGTTTGTTCTCTAAGTCTATGAGTCTATTCTTGTCTTGTAAATAAGTTCATTTGTATCATATCTTTTTAGATTCTGCATATAAGGGATCTCATAGGATGTTTCTGCATCTCTAACTTACTCCACTCAGCATGACAATCTCTAGGTCCATCCAAGTTGCTGAAAATGGTATTAGTCCATTCTTTTTGATGGGTGAGTAATATTCCATTGTACATATATACCACATCTTCTTTATCCATTCCTCTGTTGATGGACATTCAGATGCTTCCATGTCTTGACTATTGTAAATAGTACTACAATGAACATCTATGTCTTTCTATTTATCCCACTGCCACCATCCTAGTCCAGTTCCTTTGTTAGCTCCTCCTTGACCTTTGCAAGAGTTTTTGAACAGTCTCCTTGCTCATATCTCTCTGCTCTCACTTTTTGGCTTACCTCAACCTTACTTACTTTATTTTATTTATTTATTTTTTAAGATTTATGGACCATTTTTAAAAGTCTTTATTGAACTTGTTACAATAGTGCTTCTGTTTTATGTTTTGGCTTTTTAGCCACAAGGCAAGTGGGATCTTAGCTCCCTGATCAGGGATCAAATCCATACCCCTGCAATGGAAGGCGAAGTCTTAACCATTGGACCACCATGGAAGCCCCAACCTTATTTGCTTTATACTCAAGCTAATCCACTATCTCTGCTAGAAATCAATTCTTCACTTAGTTTCCCATTTTCCAGCTTTGATTTCTATTGTACCCCATACCTTCTCCACCTTTCAGCCACGTGGTTTACTTGCAATCCTCAGGATCTTTTCCTCCGACCCTTCTATCTAGAAAGCACTCTCTCCCTCTCTCCCTCCATCTCTGCCCGCTGAAATTCTACTAATTATTCCAGAAACAGGTCAAGTGCCAACTGTTCAAATATGTTTTTTTTCTTTTCCTGTAAAACTCTAGATTGCCACTCCTGCATTGCTTACCACATGTTGACCACATGTCATCATTTATATGTCATTATTTGTGGGCTTACCTTTCCTGCCAATCAATATTTCTCTAGTACCTATGACACGTCAAGGGTATATACTAGGCATTTTATATGTGTTGTCCTATTTAATCCTCACAACAGCCTTGTGAGATACCTGCTACCATCTTGATTTTAGAGATCAGGAACCTGAAGCTGTCAGAAGTTAATTAACTTGCTTGAAGTAGCATCCTCACTAAGTGGCAGACTCATCACCATCCATTTACCAAAGTTTATTTCAATCTGTGTCTTCCAGATTCTGAAGCCCTTTGGGCTCTTCAACACAGAATGGAAAATCCCTTTGGGGGCAATTAGCACTGAGGCCTCAGGACAAGACCGATCTGGGAAAGGCAGCTTTCTCCTCCTCTCTCATTTGATTTAGATTCACTGTGCTATAGGAAATGCTCTTTTGGTTCTCAGCACTGAGCCCAGGCTAGCACAGGGCTGAAAAATGATTCGTGAGGACAAACAGCATCCAGGATGTTTAGTTCCACTGGTGACCCTGATTATTTTAAAATTGTGAAAGGAATGCCAAGCCCCAGCACATGTATAGCAATCTAGAACTCCCAGCTCTCTACCTCCTCAGTTGAGGCTTTACCCTCAACCTCTGTTCCCTGATTCAGTCCAGATGGATGCCTTGAATTTCAGAAACAAAGCAGGAACAGCATTGCTGTCATTAGACTTGGCCTTGGCTGGTAAGAGTACTTGACTCACAATAAATTCATACGAAAATTAAGAACAGGGAAGAGTTAGTTTACGCTGAATTGGTTTTTCACCATTTAGGATTGGAAGCCCCCAAAACTTGTTGGGTCAGTTCACACTGTCAAACAAAGAATATTATAATAATGGGTTTATTCTCTTCCTTATGGTTTTGGAGTCCAGGGTGTTCAGCAGCCACTGTTTGCTCAAGAAGAGTGTAAACAAGGCTTGCTGACGCCTGTGGCCAATGAACAGGACTCCTAAGCCACTTTCACTCCAGAACGGGGTGTGGCTCTAATGGTAAAGAAGCTGAATGGGAAAGAGGGTTAGGTAACTCAAATTTGTGTTTTAACTGTATTTTCTCTTTCAGTCCTCAAAGCAATCTTTTTTGAGTTGGGCGTTACTGAAATACCCATTCTACAGATCTAAAAACTGGGTAGTAAGTGACAGGCAGGAACTGGAACCTGCCTGTTGAGTATGTTGAGCTCCATAGCTTTCCACTGCCCTCAATTTATGCTCTTGGCAAGGCCTTTTGCTTAAACAAATGTCAATCATTTTAAAAGGACTAAAGGCAAAATTTGTACACAAGTTAGCACTCTCAAATATCAGTATTCTTCCCTCCCTAGGAAGCAAGATGATACAATGTGTTTAATTTCTTAAATGTCTCATATTTTCCAAAGATCTCAACAAGAAGTGGTAGTTGAACTCTAAGATTCTTATCTTCCACTCAGGGGACTCCAATGTTAGGCAAGTGACTTTGCTTGGTGAAACTGGTTATCTTGATTGGTTAGACCACAGATCACCAAGGCCAGTAAGCCACATTCACTGACAAAATCATCCTGTTCCCAGCTGTCTTTAAAACAGGTCATGAAGTGGCTGAGTGAAAATATGGATGATCCAGGGCAGGGCATTGCTGGGACTGACACAAGTTACCAAAATTTCCATTGGTAAATTTTGGAGTGACTAGAGTCACTCGTTCACATTCATGAGTAAAGTCAAGTATATTTATTCACACACAAAAATCTCTCTTCCCACCTTCTCATTTCTTCATGATCTGTTGTGTTGTAGATAGTCTAACGGTTAGAATGTTGTTGTTGTTTAGTTACTAAGTTGTGTCCAGCTCTTTGCAACCCCATGGACTGTAGCCCATCAGGCTCCTCTGTCCATAGGATTTCCCAGGCAAGAACGCTGGAGTGGGTTGCCATTTCCTTTTCCAGGGGATCTCCCTGACTCAGGGATTGAACCTGTGTCTCCTGCTTGGCAGGCAGATTCTTTACCACTGAGCTACGCTGGAAGCTAAATTGTTAGAATACCTTCATAATAATACATTTCCATATGGGATGGGGTTGTTGTCGCTAATCAGTAGTTAATACTGACAACTTATAAATATTTCAACCTCTCAAAATCTTAGCCAAGTATGACACCTCAAATTAATTAAACAGGGCTAGACTCTTAATGTATTATGAAGTTTTTCACATTTCACATAGATAACAGTAATTTTTATTTCGCCTCCCCCCATGCCCTTCATGTAGTTCTTGTAAATATGTTGTTGCTGCCTCTGCCATATGGTTAAAAAAAGTTACTCAAAACACAACAAATTACTGTTATTTCAATACTATAGAAACCACTGAGTTTCATTACCCCTTCATACCTTTTTGTATCCCTCCAAAAGAATGTTCAAAGGCATTTTTGGTTGGGAGACATTCACCACTTATTCTCTGAATTATGTTGGCAACATTTTAGAAACACTTGAAAAAGACTTGCGACATATGTTAGCAAAAGTCCAGAGAAGGAAAGTAGAGATTGGCAGGAAGCAAGATATTAAGGAACTCAACCAAAGGTGGGTCATGCAGTGTCAGGTACACTGAAGAAAGCATACTGGGGGAGGCAACCTATAAACAGGATCCAGACTTAGCAGCCCACAAGGCAGCCAGATGTTGACTACCCAAGGGGACAGAGGGGACGGGATCCTCCAGTCCCTCTCGCAGACCTCCCACCTTTACCTGCCTTCCTTGAAGCCATGATACGATCACAAATATTCCCACTTCCATCCATTACTTTCCTCTAGCCTTCCAAACTCCTTTCTTACCCCACTTCTCCCCTTTTCCACTTTCTATTTTGCCCCTCTGTACATAATCTTTTGTTTTCAACCACTTTTAAGGTAATTTCATTTCAGCTGGGAAACAACTCCTGTCTTCTTCCCTCGTTCCGAGCCCAGGGACTCGAGTCCCTCCTGAGCTCCTTGGAGCTGGGACCTTTCCCGAGCTCAGCAGTCTAAGCTGTGAGGGTGATCTATTCTGTGAGTCCTCCAACGGGGTGGCCCCTCCATGACGCCAGTCTGTTCCTCTTCCTTCTTCCCCCTATCCCCAAAGAACCTAAACTCCGTGCCCTCTGAAACTGTCTGTGTCTAAGTCCCCAAGATCTCCGCCGTATCCAAGATTTTTTTGACCTAAGTGAGGTCGGGTCGGGGAAGACAGTACCTCTTTGCAGGCGTGAAGCTCCGGTCTTGCTCCCTGAGTCACCTGGAAGGCGGTCCCAACCCAGAGCAGCAGCCGCAGAAGCCGGAGTGTGCGCGGCTCAGTTCTTCTCCTGCCTCTGGCAGAGGGATGGAGGCTGTGGCCAGGCTCAGCCATAGTGTTGCTCCGAGCGAGCGGCAGCAGCGGCTCAGGTGCTGCGGCTGCAGCTACTGCTGGCAGAAGGCAGAAAAAAAGGGGAGGGAGATTCACAGGAGGCAGGATGAAAGGGGCTGGGCTCGCTTCAGTCACCTCCCTGCGGCTACACCAAGGCCGCCCATCCTTCCTCCTCCCTCCTTTCACTTATCCTCCTCCTACCCACGTCGCCTTGGCAACCGCCTCCTCTTTCCCTTCGCGCGGGTGGGGCAGGGACCACGCGCTCCTTTGCCGCTCACCTGCCGGTCGCCACGGCAGCCGCCGCCGCTAGCGCGCGCGGCGCAGAAATGCACACGCCCAGGGTCCGCAACCGGCCCAGCAGGCGCGCACAAGGCTCGTGCAAAGAACGCGGTGGAAACAACCTCCAAGCCATCACCAACAAATTCATTATTTTGGGCCATCGGCTACCTACGAGCATCACTAATTTTGCAGACGTGGCGTTCTACATATACTTATTAAACATCTTGTTAAAAGCAACAGAAAAATGACCGCGATGATATCTCTCCTCCAGGGATTATAGCCTGGAAGACTGGCCCGGGTAGGTGTTACCCACTGTAACAGCTGCTTCTGGAGGTCTTATTTCCACCACACCAAGCCCATTTGTAAATTTACAACCAGTCCTGTGCGAAGCCCTGGGACTCACATAGTCAAGCTGAGCTTAAGCAAGGCGAGTTTGCCTTAGCTGGGCAATTTTCCAAACACACCTGGACTCCTCTGTCTTTTGACATCCCCATTCTGTCATCGCTCTGAGAAATCCTCTCGTAAGATTCCAAGGAGAAGGACATTTCAGGGCTGGCTATCTTTTACGAACTCTTTCCTAAACTGAAGTCTTTTGCAGAAGATTTGTAAGATGGGAGGCCGGTGTTTTTCACCGACGGCTCACGAGTGCAAATCCAGGGCTCCCGAGCACACTCGGCGGCTGTTTCCGCTCTGTGATCCCAGTAGCTTCTTCCCGAGGGGCCTCCCGCGTTGGACCGCCAGGTGGCGCCCTTCTCGGAGGGAATTCGCCTTAGTCACAGAAGGCCGAGCAGTTGCCTGGCAACTGAAATTGGGCGTTCCAAACAATTGGGACCCGGGCTCCTCCGCGTGTTAGGTTGTGTGCGGCTGCGCGGGTCTCTCACCCCTCTTAAGAGCGCCTCGCTCGGTGTTTTGCCATGCCTCTCACCCGAGACCCTTTCCAGAACCCTGCGTTGGATCAAGATGATTCCTACTTGGGAAAGTCACTGGCTTCCAAGGTATTGAGGTTTCTTACGCAGGTACCCAGTAGGGTCGACCTTACTCTTCTGTCGGCCTGACCGGAAGAAGTGGTAACTTAACTCTGGGGAGGACACTGAGTCAGGTACGGGAGAGATCTGTTTTCTGCCTACCTCCATGATCCCATATTCAGGTCTCCCCACCTTTCACGGTGCTTTTGAGCAGAGGGAAGTGGCGCTCTAGTCCAGAGGAACAAGGGGCACTTGCGGACCTAAGCAATGATTGATCTGACGGAGCTTGCACAGGCCCAGATTCCACCAAGCAATGCTTTGCCCTATTTGGGAAACTCTTCTATAAAGAGACGTGAGGTATATAGAGTGGGAAAGAGGTATCAAACACCAGGTCATGCTTTATACATCTGTCTTTGATTCATGTTGGAATGTGTTTGTGTATATATGTGTTTCATGATGGTCCAGGAGGAGTAATGGACCCTAAAGCAGTGATGCAGGGGGTGGTGGTAAGATGCAAAGGGCAGGACTGATGGGGCTTTGTGGCTGACTGGATATGGGCCCAAGAGAGTGGCCAGTCTAGGAGGGCTCCTAGGTTTCTGAGGGCTTAGCTGATACCATTTACTGAATGAGGTGTCCAGGAAAAGCAGGTTTGGGGAGAACGATGTTGAGATCAATGATGTAGCTGTTGCTTTTTGGTGCCTGTGGGACACTTCTGTGGAGATGATGAGTAGACAACACAGTTAGGGCTGTGGGTTGACAATGTGTGGAAGCCACAGTATTCATAGAGTGGTACTTGAAGCCATAGGAGGGAATGAGCTCATCCAGTGAATGTGAGAGTCAGAAAGGCAGAAATGAAACCCCTGGAGAATCCCACTTAGGGGCAGAGAGAGAAAACAGAGCTGAGAAGAAAGCTGAGAAATAATAGGCAGATGCAGAAGAAAAACCAGGAGGAGCTAGACCCATGCAGGATGGAGAGAACATTTCGTGGAATCAAGAGTTGTGGTGTCAGAAACCACCAAGGTCAGATAAGATCAGGTCTGGAAATGATCCATTTGACCTAACCACAAAGGTTATTAGCAAGAGTAGTTTCAGTGGATGCTTGAGGCAGAGGTCGGACTGTATTGGGATGGAAAGGGGATGGAAAGGGGGTGGGAGGGAAAGTGGAGAGTAGTATGTGTTGACTCTTAAAGAAGGCTGGCTCGGTAGGAACATCATGGAGTCGTAGCCAGACAGTGACGAAAGGATGAGGAGAAGCTGGCTACAGGAGATGCCAGGATAGCACAGGTCCCTAAAGTACCAGGAAGGGCTGGGTTCAGGAAGGAAGAGTTATTCTTGAATAAAAGGGACTTCCCTTTCTCTGAAATGAAAGGAAAATGGATAGTGAAGATGGCAGCTCATGCTTGACAGGCCTGATTTTCTCAGTGAAAGACCATCTCACCCTTCTGCTTATAGAGATGATGAGGCTTAGGCAGCCTTGGAAGACTGGAAGAGCTACCTGTGCTTGCATCATATGTAATATTCCCATCTCCTTTTCATCTTTCTTGGTGATAACATAGTGCCTGGTCCACACCATTCAATTAATGGTGAGCTGAGTCATGCAGCACTGTGCCATATACCAGGGATGAAGAAGGTTCCAGCATCAGATAAGATGAATGAGAGTTCTACTAGGTTGTAGTTGTACTCACTGGAATTCAGTCATTGGTTCCATGAGCATCTCATTTTAGAACACCATGTTTTAGGTCACTGTGCTGGGTACTGGGGACACAGTGGTGAGCAATATGGCATTTTACATGTAATGAAGAAATCAGCTATGTGCCTTTCATATTCATACTTGTGGGGTTTTAATGAGAGAACCAAACATTCAATGAATTTTTTTGACATTCCCTCAGAAACAATGACCCGTCCTTGCTTACCAAAAATTTTTTCTCACATGTTTAGACACTATTCTCTCCTGATTCTCCTCTCCTGATTCTCTTGTCTCTGACTGTCCCCAGCCAACCCCATTATAATATTGTGCAGTCCTCATGAACCACCTCTTCCTTTTTGGTCAGATTCTTTTTGGGAGGCTTCAGCTGTTACTCCAACAACTGCATATTGCATTAGAATATCTTACCTCTTCTTCAAACTCAGGACTTCTGAACCTGAGCTCATCTTGCCTGTCCGCTCCCCATCCTTCACTTCATGTCCCACTTCACCCCTTTCCCTGACTCCTGGCCCATTTCTTTCAGTTCTAAGGGAAAACTTAGGAGGGTCAAAAGGCTGGGAGGCTTGCCCCATATCATCCTTCTCGTTTAGATGTCTCGATTCAATTAAAATGGAATGGCAGGAGGGGATGGATGTCACTGATGCTACCACATCAGCAAGGCCTTCGGTAACCAGTTGTGGGTGTGGTTTCTCTTTTGCAGAAACTGCCATATAAGAACCCAACTCACCTTGCTCAGCAACAGGAACCCTGGTGTCGACTCAGCTCAACTCCCACAGTTACCTCCATGAAACAGGATGGTTTTTTTTTTTATTCAGAGGTACCTAGCATTGAAATGCTATTTCTCATTATATCCACTTAGGACTAATGACTATCCTTTTTGAAAGGCAGTCTGTCCGTGACTGCTTTAGCAGCTTTATCTTGCCCCCAATCCAAGATCCTATCTCTGGGAAGGCAAAAGGCTTGAGTTTTGCTGCAGTTAATTATTTGGAGCAAATCATTCTCTCACTAGACTTCTCATTATAACCATGAATGAGGTAAGGCCCATTAAGCTCAAGAGGTTCCCATGTCTCCAGGAGAGCTTCCCACTCCTTAGACTTAAGCACGAGACAATTCTGTATGGACAAGATTTAAGAAGTCATCATGTACAGTAATTTGGTGTGTAAAGAGCTGGTGGGTCTCAGGCCCCAAAAGGGTTTACTCTGCTTTGGGAGAAGAGTAGAACCCAATAGAACCCAACTAGAATGGGTGCACGGTGGCAAGTTAACCCTGAGAGGGTTGGCTTCCTCTGTAGATACCAAAGGATGACCTGGATTTCCGCTTAGCAGCCTTGTACAACCACCACACAGGGACATTCAAGGACAAGAGTGAGATACTCACACACCAGGAGACCATCCAGGATACCCGCCGGTAAGTTGTGGAGGCAGAGCCTCTCCCTAAGAACAATGCCATCCAATCAAGTAAGGTAAACCGTCACCTGGGAAATAATTAATAGGTTCCTATTTGTATAGATTTTTGCATTTTTTAACTTCTGTAATACAATTTCTGTGGGTTTCTTTTTTCTAAAATGAAGAGATCTTCCAAAATTGGGCTCATCTGTATAATAAAACATTTGGTTAATTCAAGAGGCTAGAAAAGGCCTTTGGTTGCTGTATTTTTGAGGTTGTATGCAACTCCTTCCCTCCTTACCTTCTTCTCTTGATTGATTTCATTCTCCCCTGTTCTTCCCACATCATCTTCCAGAATCAAGACCCAATTCCCTGGAGAATTTTTACCCCCTCCCCAACCACCCCTCATCACTTCCAGAGCTAACATCAGACATTGGATCAACCCTAAGAAGGAGTCTATTCACAGCATACAGGGATCCATAGGTAAGGGTTAGAAGACTGAGGAATGGGAGGAAGATGGGTGGTGCAAGTTTTTCTCAATGGACACAGGAATCAGGGAGTTGAGGTGGCTGGCTATTAGGGAACATGAGGGATAACTGAGTCTGGCACATATCAGATGAATGCCAGGGGACATGCTGACTATAGGGCTAGGAAATGAATTCAATTTCAGAGCCTCTGCCTTAGCCTTAGGTCTAATGGACAAGAATTTTCAGCAAAGGACAGAAACCTGGGAAAAGACCTATAGCTACTTCCCATCAGTCTTGTGTTTCCCCAGCTGTTAGAACCTTCTCCATGGTCCCCATGAAAGTATGGGTGACAAATTCCCAGAAAAGGCAACAGATCTTAAACTCACAGCCCATTCCTTCTTCTTTTCTCCACAGTGTCCCCTCACACTGCAGCCACCAATGGAGGGTACTCCCGAAAGAATGATGGTGGCTTCTTCTCCACATAAGTGTTGACAGGCCCCTGGACTAATCATTGTGGAACATCCCGCCGACCACCTCCATTAAATAGATTTGTGTAAGCTGAAGCCTGGAGTATCTGTTACCCGCGGACTATAAGTTGCCACTTGACTACTCTTAAAATGTGGAAGTTTCTCAGTTTCTAGAAACTAATGCTATTGGGCAATATTTGCAATTCGGAGTCAACCTGCTGAAAAAGATAAGGATTTAGGACAGAACAGCACTGCTTTTGGCAGGAGACAGGTATTCACATTTTGTAAACTGGAGTCATTCCAACCATACAGATATATAGCCATTCAACCTTTCTTGAAAACTTTTCATGTGTCAGCTGTTGAGCTAATTGTTAGGGAGACAAGAATGGGCATTGTCCATTCTCTCAATGAACTTAGAGACACTAACTTTAGTAGCTCTTTGTAGCATTAATATTTATGCAGAGGTCACACTTAACAGATTTCAGACCTTCTGGATTTTGTCATTTTCTGGGCTCTCCTTCTCCATGAGAGCTCAGTCTCCCTGGTCCTTCTTCCTTTCCATTGTTCATTCTTTTAACTCTGCTGTCTCCTTGCCTGGGAGTCAATTCTTTTTTTCGTTGCCTAGATTTATAGCCCCTGATTCTTAGAAACAGAGCTTAACAATCTGATCCTAGGGTCTGAAAGTACCTAAAAACTAATGCATTAATGTGGTTTCTAAAATTACAAGCCACTCACAGGAACCTGCTGTCAGAATGAGCAAGAAATGAGACCCTTTAGAATATTGTACAATTAAGTTCCCATTTCTAAACTTGGACAGCATATGCACTGTTGAATAAATCAGACATGAAAGGGCTTCTATTTGGTAATTAAGTGCAGGGTCCTTAAATTCCACCAAACTAACAGTCCCTCTCCTATAGAGATACTCCAATTTATTCATAGTGTTTACTGCTAAGTGGCAATATTTTCAGTTCTCATTATTTAGAAGGGCTGAAAGTAGCAGAGAGGGGTGACTCTCTGGATAATCACCTCATGCGAATTGATACTGAACATTGAAAAATTTATTACTGCGATCCATGCATGGAGGCTTTAAATAATCCTGATTTCTAGACCTCTCTGATAATTATAATTCAGTAAATCTGGTGCGGGTCCCTGGAATCTGAATTCTTATAAGCTTTCCAAGTTCTCTTATGGATATATACATACATATTGTTGTTTAGTCACTAAATTATGTCCTACTCCTTCCCACTCCATGGACTGTAGCCCACCAGGCGCCTCTGTCCATGGGATTCTTCAGGGAAGAATACTGGGGTGGGTTGCCATTTCCTTCTTCAGGGGATCTTCCCAACCCAGGGATCGAATCACAGTCTCCTGCACTGCAGACGAATTCTTGACCACAGAGCCACCTGGGAAGTCCTTCTATACACAGGCTCAGAGGGTAAAGCGTCTGCCTGCAATGCAGGAGACCTGGGTTCGATCCCTGGGTCAGGAAGATCCCCTGAAGAAGGAAATGGCAACCCATTCCAGTACTCTTGCCTGGAAAATCCCATGAACAGAGAAGCTGGTAGAATACAGTCCATGGGATAGCAAAGAGTCGGACACGACTGAGCGACTTCAGTTCACTTCAGACGTGCGTATACACCTACATGCCTTCACGGGCAGGCGCTGTATAGTGTCTTTAGACCTAGGGCACCAGTGTTGGTATCACACGCGAGTCATGATGACAAAGCGGACCTAAAGAAAAAAAAAAAAAGGAGGCGCCTAGAAAAGTAAAACTGCAGCAGAGAACAAGGTCTCTGTCCCCTTTCAGCTTCGGCGCCTGCGGGCGGGGCGACGGCTAGTTCGACGGCCCGTCAAAGACCCCATCCGGCTGTCTACTGTTGACACGTTATCCCCAACGCCACGGGCAGCCGTGCCCTGGGGCCGGGCTCAGATCAGAATCGCCTCGATAATCAATGGCGCGGGACAAGCCCGGCCTCGTCTATCTGATCAATTCATCACTTCTGAGCGCCGGACCCCACAGGACCGGCTCCGGAACCTCCGGGGCCACGGCGTTGCCACCGCCCAAGGGGCCTCGCTGCACAGCGCCCCGAGGAAGGGCTTCGCAGGAGGGAAGCTTTTCATTTCGGGTCGGACCGGCGGGGCTGGAGTCCCAACCCGATCAAATAAGATCAACGTGTAGGCCGGGGAAGGGGTGCAGGGGCGAGCGCACGCACGCACACATTCACGCACCCACTCAGACATTCACGCATCCACTCACACACTCGGCCTACACGCGCACCCCCCCCACCCCCCCCAACACACACAACACCACACAGCAATTTACAGCAACCTCACTTCCAGCCCGCTCTCCCTCCGGTGAAGGAGCGGAAGTTCGCACCCTCTTTTATAGCCCTCGGCCCCGGAGACTTTTGGGAGGAACCACCAAGCACCGGCCATCTCCGAGTGTGCACTTTGCTGCCCTCGCGTGGTTCGGAGAGGAACCAAGGGCCCTAGTTGAGTTCAGTTCAGTCGCTCAGTCATGTCTGACCCCATGGACTGCAGCACGCCAGACTTCCCTGTCCACCACCAACTCCCAAAGCTTACTCAAACTCATGTCCATTGAATCGGTGATGCCATCCAACTATCTCGTCCTCTGTTGTCCCCTTCTCCTCTAGTCTTCAATCTTTCCCAGCATCAGCGTCTTTTCAAATGAGTCAGTTCTTCGCATCAAGTGGCCAAAGTATTGGAGTTTCAGCTTCAGCATCAGTCCTTCCAATGAATATTTGGGATTGATTTCCTTTAGGATTGACTGGTTGGATCTCCTTGCTGTCCAAGGGACTCTCAAGAGCCATAGTTCAAAAGCATCAATTCTTCGGCGCTCAGCTTTCTTTATAGTCTAACTCTCACATCCATCAGTTCAGTTCCGTTCAGTTCAGTCGCTCAGTCGTGTCCGATACTTTGCCACCCCGTGAATTGCAGTACGCCAGGCCTCCCTCTCCATCACCAATTCCCAGAGTTCACCCAAACTCATGTCCATCGAGTTGGTAATGTTCTCCATCCATCTCATCCTCTGTTGTCCCCTTCTCCTCCTGCCCCCAATCCCTCCCAGCATCAGAGTCTTTTCCAATGAGTCAACTCTTTGCATGAGGTGGCCAAAGTATTGGAGTTTCAGCTTTAGCATCATTCCTTCCAAAGAACACCCAGGACTGATCTCCTTTAGGATGGACTGGTTGGATCTCCTTGCAGTCCAAGGGACTCTCAAGAGTCTTCTCCAACACCACAGTTCAAAAGCATCAATTCTTTGCCGCTCAGCTTTCTTCACAGTCCAACTCTCACATCCATACATGACCACTGGAAAAACCATAGCCTTGACTAGATGGACCTTTGTTGGCAAAATAATGTCTCTGCTTTTGAATATGCTGTCTAGGTTGGTCATAACTTTCCTTCCAAGGAGTAAGTGTCTTTTAATTTCATGGCTGTAATCACTGTCTGCAGTGATTTTGGAGCCCCCAAAAATAAAGTCTGACACTGTTTCCCCATCTATTTCCCATGAAGTGATGGGACCAGATGGCATGATCTTAGTTTTCTGAATGTTGAGCTTTAAGCCAACTTTTTCACTCTCCTCTTTCATTTTCATCAATATACTTTTTAGTTCCTCTTCACTTTCTGCCATAAGGGTGGTGTGATCTGCATATCTGAGGTTATTGATATTTCTCCCCACAATCTTCATTCCAGCTTGTGCTTCTTCCAGCCCAGCGTTTCTCTTGATGTACTCTGCATATAAGTTAAATAAGCAGGGTGACAATATACAGCCTTGACGTACTCCTTTTCCTATTTGGAACCAGTCTGTTGTTCCATGTCCAGTTCTAACTGTTGCTTCCTGACCTGCATACAGGTTTCTCAAGAGGCAGGTCAGATGTTCTGGTATTCCCATCTCTTTCAGAATTTTCCACACTTTATTGTGATCCACACAGTCAAAGGCTTGGCATAGTCAAGAAAGCAGAAATAGATGTTTTTGTGGAACTCTTCCTTTTTCCATGATCCAGTGGATGTTGGCAATTTGATCTCTGGTTCCTCTGCCTTTTCTAAAACCAGCTTGAACATTTGGAAGTTCACGGTTCACGTATTGCTGAAGCCTGGCTTGGAGAATTTTGAGCATTACTTTACTAGCGTGTGAGATGAGTGCAATTGTGCGGTACTTTGAGCATTCTTTGGCATTGCCTTTCTTTGGGATTGGAATGAAAACTGACCTTTTCCAGTCCTGTGGCCACTGCTGAGTTTCCCAAATTTGCTGGCATATTGAGTGCAGCACTTTCACAGCATCATCTTTCGGGATTTGAAGTAGCTCAACTGGAATTCCATCACCTCCACTAGCTTTGTTTGTAGTGATGCTTTCTAAAGCCCACTTGACTTCACATTCCAGGATATCTGGCTCTAGGTGAGTGATCACACCATTGTAATTATCTGGGTCGTGAAGATCTTTTTTGTACAGTTCTTCTGTGTATTCTTGCCATCTCTTCTTAATATCTTCTGCTTCTGTTAGGTCCATACCATTTCTGTCCTTTATCGAGCCCATCTTTGTATGAAATGTTCCTTTGGTATCTCTAATTTTTTGGAAGCGATCTCTAGTCTTTCCCATTCTGTTGTTTTCTGCTATTTCTTTGCACTGATCACTGAAGAAGGCTTTCTTATCTCTCCTTGCTATTCTTTGGAACTCTGCATTCAGATGCTTATTATATCTTTCCTTTTCTCCTTTGCTTTTTGCTTCTCTTCTTTTCACAGCTATTTGTAATCCCTTAGTATCTCTAAATTTTCTTGAAGAGATCTCTGTTCTTTCCCATTCTACTGTTTTCCTCTATTTCTTTGCATTGATCGCTGAGGAAGGCTTTCTTATCTCTCCTTGCTATCCTTTGGAACTCTGCATTCAAATGGGTATATCTTTCCTTTTCTCCTTTGAGCCCTGCTAAGGCAGGACAAATTCCCACAATGCTGAATTATAATTACCTTTGAATCTTTGTGTGACATATTTATAACCATATCTATAGTGTTTCTTTGATCTTTGATCCAAGTTCTGGATATAAGATGATATAACCTCAGGATCCCTCTAGGTGAATGAGTTCTTTCCCCAGGAGAAAGCAAATTCTAATCATTCCAACACCAGCTTTCCCAGGATCTCCTCCCAAGGGAGAAGGCAAACATCATTTTACCAAAGGAAAAGGGTGAGAATAGATGACTTAAGTCCAAGGACGAAGTGGTCAGAATATCTAATGAGTAAAGGAAGGAAGTCATATACCTGTCCACACAAAGCCCTCTGCTACCCTTCACTTGCTTTTTCTATCATACCCACTAAAATCTTTCAACCTCTAAAATCAGTGAAAAAAGGAATGATTATGTAAATTACAATTAGCTCCTTTCACATCAGAGAGTATAATGTCTCAGTTGTTTCTTTCTCCTTTTTCAGTGACATGTATGTGAAGGGGGAAGACAAATCAGAATTTTGTGAAGTTATCATTTGTGAGTCCCATCATGCACTTGGAATAAACAAATAGGGGGAAAGTACCCACTGTATGTGTCAGAAGCCCAAGAAATTTCTAGGTATGTGGCTGGGTAACCTGAAAACCTCATTTCACAGAAGAAATTTAATGACTGGTAATGGCAGTTGACACCTGTATTTTAATAGCAGTAGTAGGTAAAATACATTGGAAAATGTTATCTACATTACTTAATACAGCTCAAAATGTATTAATATATTTGCTTATATATATATATGTAATATATAGCTGGTATAAACATATATTGTGTGTGTGTGTGTGTGTATATATATATATATAGGCTTACCAGGTGGCGCAGTAGTAAAGAATCTGCCTGCCAATCCAAAGCAAGAGACTCAGGTTCAATTCCTGAGATGCAAAGATCCCCTGGAGTAGGAAATGGCAACCTGCTCCAGTATTCTTGCCTGGAAAATTCCACGGACAGAGGAGCCTGGCAGGCTATAGTCCATGGAGTCACAAAGTTGGACGTAACTGAGCAAATATACACACATATGTATATATTCAGTTCAGTTCAGTTGCTCAGTCGTGTCCCACTCTTTGCGACCCCATGAATCGCAGCACGCCACGCCTCCCTGTCCATCACCAACTCCTGGAGTTCACCCAGACTCACGTCCATCAAGTCAATGATGCTATCCAGCCATCTCATCCTCTGTCGTCCCCTTCTCCTTTTGCCCCCAATCCCTCCCAGCATCAGAGTCTTTTCCAATGAGTCAACTCTTCGCATGAGCTGGCCAAAGTACTGGAGTTTCAGCTTTAGCATCATTCCTTCTAAAGAAATCCCAGGGCTGATCTCCTTCAGAATGGACTGGTTGGATCTCCTTGCAGTCCAAGGGACTCTCAAGAGTCTTCTCCAACACCACAGTTCAAAAGCATAAATTCTTCGGCGCTCAGCCTTCTTCACAGTCCAACTCTCACATCCATACATGACCACAGGAAAAACCATAGCCTTGGCTAGACGAACCTTTGTTGGCAAAGTAATGTCTCTGCTTTTGAATATGCTATCTAGGTTGGTTATAACTTATATATGCATGTACACACACACACACACACACACACCCTCAAAGGAGAAAGCTATGCCTTCATTGATTCTGAACTGTATCATACATACATCATACATTCGATGACCATCACATGGGGTTAACAGGACTGACAGTATTCACTAATGCAAACTAACAAGGTATACTATAGGCAGAACCCAGGAGGGTATTAAACAAAGTTCAACAATTCAGTATGCATGTGACAAAAATGGACAAAAATGGTAGGGAAAAATTTTATTTTCAAGGACTGTGCAGACAATGATGAATAAAAAAATTTTATTTCAACTATAAAAAGCTGACTTCATTCCACCCTGGCATACAACATTTATGGTGATGCCAGTTTGAATCTGAGACAATACTGCTATCCCCATGCTTCCACCCCTAAAAGACTCTCTTAGAGGAACAACTTCCTACAATTTTCAGTCAAAAATTTATGATACATCAATCAAAGTAATGAATAAAACAAGTTTCTGCTTATATAAAGAAATGAAACAAGCTGTGTATTTGTTTCTTGCTGTAAATTACCTTCACTCCATACACTTTTTGGTATGTTCTGGTATGAAAACATCTCAAAATATAACAATTCAAGAGTTCAGGTCAAGATGACCCATGCAGGAAGCTGTAAAAATTGATTTGAACTGTGAAATGGAACTAGTTTAAAATATGAAGAAGCTCCAAGTTATTAGCCCTATTAGGAAACAAAAGTCATTAAAGCTACAAAATAACAAGTGCAAAACACGCTGAACCTGTATTTCCAGGGAGTGACATTCCTATTGGCCAACAGGTTTCAAATTGACACCCACAAGGTGTAACTCTTTCAGTTCCACTAGCTTTCCTTTCTCTTGTGTGAAAAAGTCTCAGAAATGACAATGAAAATATAGGAATCATTGAAATTTACCCTGTAGACCAATTCTGGAGATAACAGCCAGAGATGATGATTAGACATGTAGTGTTTACTTGATGACTTTCTATACGTCTAGGAACCCTCAAAGCACTAAACTGAGTGTTTCAGAATCTAAACTTCCTAGCAGCTTTTGTTCTTTTGGAATAAGACAAAAGACAATTTACTACCACAAAGGGATCAACCACAGCCAACTTGTCCATAGTCAAGTTTTACTTTAATGAGCAATTCAACTGGTAGACCTATGTCTATGCTTGCTCTTTACAATAATTTTAGACCAATTTTTTTTTAAGAGAAATTCTAGGCTTCATAAATGTGAGTTAATCCTTTTGTAGATATAAGAAGGAGGGAATGGAGAAGTCTTCCCTTCAAATGTAAGAATCATCTAAAACTATTTGCTCAGGAGTACCCATACTCCATGGAAAAGCTCGTCCATCAATCTCAATTGGAAACCTGGGTTTTCCTTTACTTTAGAAGACACTCTCATTTTATTCATGGATTGTATGAACTGTACAAACATGCATATGAGTGCCATCAATTTCTCATTAAAATTTCTAATGTTCTTATAATTTCCAAGAGACAGCTAAAGAGTACTGCAACATGAACAAAATTTAAAATGAACCAAAAAACACAAGTAATTGACTGAAAATTGCCATAATAACCCAGATTTAAACAAAAAATAAGTTTGTATCTTCGGTAACATGACAAAACTTCCATCTAACATCCCAATAAATTCTAGATGACTTCACTAGTATATGAATTAATACACTAAATGTATTTATTTCTTATACCCCAACTGCAAATATATTAAATAATTATTTCTTCAATAGTTTCTCTTTCCCTTAGTGGTGGCATTTAAAACTGAGTAACAGTATTTAGCACTCAGTCATTTAGAAGAGTTTTAGGAAAATAGCAACAGTTTCCATATACCATTTGAAGGGGTGAAGTTTCCTTTTGGGAATATTGCTGAATGGAACATTTTTTCTTGTCTAAATCACTCCTTTCAGGTCTCACCAGAGACAGATAATTTCCAAATCTTATGTAGGCCCAGATTGTTTTGGCAAAACTCCTGAGCTCCAGCACACAGAAGAGCTATTTTCACCGTTTCTTTTTGCAGTGAGGATCTTGCCTCTCTCTGTTCCCAGGTGGGTATGTGAAAGATAAATTTCCAAAGCCAAAACAATGTCTTGGCATTGTTTAACTACTATTTCCCACTCAGCCTCCCAACCCCACCCTCCCAGCACTCCTGCAATTTATCACATCCAAATAAAACAGTAAAAATAAAAGTCAAGTCTTAAAAATTATCTCTCTTTCCAAGAAGTTTGAACACAGCCTATATCCTCCCCTAATGAGCCTCAGTTTGAAAAGAGCCTGATGAGGGGCTGAAGAACAAAATAGGTAACAGTTTTTCAGCAGGAGGTATGGAATCGTATCACCGAGGGGAGTAATTTATCTGGACATTATATGCTCTCTGCTGAGGACTGATTTATAAGCAGGTCAAAGTAAGTTTGCTTTCTGTAGTCCCCGGAAGCATAAATAATGTTTGTAATCATGAGGAGTTTTCCCCACAGGAAGTAGGGGAAGATGCTGTGGTGTCATCCTGGGGACTTTGACGATTTTAGCTGAGCTTTCCTATGCTGGGCCCAGGCTCCCGACAGGTTCTTCACCTTTGTCCCCTTGGCTGGCGGTTGATGAAATGGATGCTTCAGAATTCATTTTATAAACAGGACGTAGAAGGCCATCACAATGCAGGCGATTGCCACAGCAGCATGCAGCCTGGTTCCAATTACAGCAGCTAGCAGGAAATAATAAAAAGAGAAAAGGAATCACACCTTGCCTGCCGGGGTCCAGCCCCGGCTGATCCAGGGTATTCGAAGGAGAGACGGCTTCGGCGACCTATTTATTTATTTATCAAAGATATAAAGAGTAATAGAATGAGGATAGCTCAGTAGGAAAATTCAGTGGAGAAAAGAAGCTGAGTAGCTTGGTTTACGCGGAAAATCAATATAACCTATGACACCAGGTTAGCTCTGACCACGGAGGCCGCAGGCGCCCTCTCGAATAGCGGAAGGTGCCCCACCTTAGACACCTTCTCGAGTGGGTCTTAGAAGCCCAGGCAAATAAATGGTTGCAGAGGATTTCCGCGCTCCAGATGGAGACTCAGCTGGAAATTGAGGGGAAGAATGACATGGGGAGACCAAGCTTTGGTGAGCAAGGCCCGTAGCTTTATTTTCAACAGGGGCTTATATACCCTAAGTTACACATAGAGGATAATAGGGGATGCAAAGTCAGCAGTCTTTGATCCTTACCAAAAACCAGGGTTTCTTTCCTGCAAATTTATCGTATACAAATGGTTTAGGTGATTTACATCATCTTCTGGCCAGAAGGCCTATTAACATTTTATGACTCTTGACAAAGACTTATTTTCTCTAAGAGTAATTATTTTAAGGTTTGGCGCCATCTTTCGAAGGTGTTAGATAAAATTGCATTCCTATAGGGCGGATGTGTAATGGGTTTACAACAAAGGAAAGAATTTATTACCTTAAGGGTCTAAAGTTACTAACACCAAGGCCACTACTTATTTTTTCTATGTACCAACTATTAATTAATACATATTCAAGGATACAATTCAGGGGATGTGAAAAACTTGGCAACAAGCATTGGCTCATCAATGAAATCTTTTACTAGTTTCATTCTGACAGGTTCTAACTCTCTGAGAGGCTCTAAGCTATTTGAATATCTTAAGCTTCCCGTGCCTCTCCCTCTCGAGGCTGGGAGACTGTAAATAATCGTATGCATAGCTGTAGGAGTCCAGGTAAACTTGTCAGGCTAGTTAGAGAGCCATCTGAGGGGTTTGGATTTAAACACTCCTAAATGCCCAGGAACTTTATTAATTGGAGCTGTAAGTTAACTCTTTGACAGAGAGAGTGAGATGGTGGTGGGGGACAGCCCCCAGTAAAGTCAGAGGTGAGAGCACAAAGCAATAAAGTAGGCAGACTCTGGTTTTTTTGGGGGTAGATGCTCGAGAATATCCAGGGGGACTCCTGAGGCTGGATCCCGCCTTTGCATATGCCGAGCCTCCTTCCTCATGACCTTTGTCCCGAGTGGAATGTCTCTCGCTGGCTCCCGGCACTTGCCCCTTATATAAGTCCTCACTTTCAAGGTGATATTTTGAAATCTTTAGTCACAGATAAAGAGACCTGTTAAGGATCTCAATAATCAACCCATCCAGGAATGTATTTAAATACTACTCAGGACTTCCCTGGTGGTCCAGTGGTTAAGAATCTGCCTTGCAATGCAGGGGACTTGGGTTCGATCCCTGGTGGAGGAATTAAAATCCCACATGCTGTGGGGCAACTAAACCCATGCCCCGAAACTACTGAGCCCATGTGCCACAGCTGGAGAGCCTGTGTGCTGCAACTCTCGTGACATAACTAAAGCCACTCAGCAAATTAACAGAACTGCAGTCTATGAGCTGCAACTCACATGGCACAACCAGGACTTGACTCAGCAAATTAATAAGTAAATAAAAATATTAAAAAAAAATAAATAAGTACGACCCTTATGCCCTAGGTTTTACGTGAATATATCATTAGTTTAAATTTTGCCCTATTTTGAAAAAATACTTAGGTAAATAAGATTCCAGATGAAGGTGCCCAAAATAAAAAGTAAAAAAGCATCTGAGTTAATAAAATCAATACTTAAAAAAAAAAATCTCCAATATATTCTTTCAGAAATTCGGGGAAAAAAAACACACAAAACTTTTCACTGGGAAAATATTACTCCCAACAATTCCAGTCCAGTCTAAAATTGTTTAAATTATACACTTTTATGCCATGGAGAATATTAAAATTACTTTGTAGCTAAAACAAACAATTACGTAAAAGTTGAACCAAATATAATCCCAGCCTGTCCCACCTTCACTTGGCAGCACCTCACTGTCCAGAGATGGCAACTTCCTCTCCCTGAACAGATATGATCTTACCTTTGTAAAACACACCCCAAACTCCCTTCTTTTCTGAGAGCAGCCAGGTTTTGAGACGAGGTACTTTCTTGAAGTAGGCACAGGTGCAAACAAACAGCAACCCAAACACCAGAATCCCATCCAAGGAGTACACTGTTACAGGAAGAGAAGAAAGCCTTAGGTGCTAATCCAGCTTGGGAGAAGTAATGCCTCTGGAGAACACAATGTGATATAATACCAAGGTGGTGATCTCAGCGGCAGTGCCAACTCTGACAAGAGGGAGCCAGGGTCCTGGGACTAACAAGGTTACCTTTTTGTCCCCTCAAATCACGGAGAAATGCCCCTTACAAAGATCTCACTGCCTTCTTCCCTCTCCTTTCAAGAACTGCAAGTTCTGAGAAGAGTGTGCCAGTTAATGTGGAATCAGCCTGCCAGGAATGGCCAGTGTGGGCAACATGTTGAGAGAAGTATAAGAATCCTTGGTGCCTGAGCTAAGAGATTGAAATGTGCTCTTACTATAAATCACTCATGTGATAAAGAAGAGCTAGATATTTAGCCAAGTCTTTCAGAGCTTCATCTGTTGGTAATGAATATGATAAGGCAAAAGCTTAATGGAAACTGCAAGAGTTAGAAATCATATGACTATAATTTTCCTGTGTTTTATCTTACACTTCATGCATCATACACTACTTACAAACCAAATTTCTGCCAGAGTAACAGATTCTTGAGAACTAACAAGCCAAAAAAAAAATTTGAGGCTTCATCATGGTGGAACAAGTGTGAGAAAAAAGTTTGAACACATAGTTCTAGTTCTTACATATGTAAACTGAGCTATGTCTGGTAAGCACAATGAATCATCTAAGTGGAAAAAAAAAACAATCAGACCACAAAGAGGGGAAGGGTGACTAAAATTTATTCAATAATTACTATGTGTTCAATTGCTTCCTTATTTCTCAGTTCAGATTACTTTTTCCTCTAGGTGATGACCCTTCCTGTACTGTGTCTAGTAACCTTAGACCTCTGACTGTCCAGAAAGCTTCAAAAGAATATTTGACACAACCAGCATCTCCCAGTTCTGGACCACTCTCCCAGTTCTGGACCACTCTATCTCCCTCTCTCCCTCCAGTAAAACTATCTCACAGCTAGATGTCACACAGCAACAGTCCAGTAAATTAATACATATACCAAGTTTTTAAGATGAACAATACCTTTACCTGCTAATCTTCTCCTCCTGTAAGTTTTTGCAAAGCCAAAAGTCACGAGGTGAAAGGCTTATGGAAAAGTACTTTTTGAGAAATACTCTCCTATGCCTCTCTAATCATACTAAGAGGCCTTGTCATCTTTTTTCCAGTAAGATGGACTCTAAAGAACACAAAGGCCTCGTTTCCTGTCCTTCGCTGGAATGTGGAAATCGTGTCTATATAATCGTGTTCGAAGAGGCCTGTAAAATTAGGTCAGATAAACAGGGCGGCAACTGCCTCAACTTTAGAAGAGGCAGTACCCAACCCTTGCAACTTTCGCTACGGTCTCCAGATGGGATCGCCCAGGCAAGACTTTAGCATCAAATAAAAGAAAACTTTCTGGTATTTTAACAAAATAAGAACTTTTTTTTTTTAGGATTCACGTTCACCCCCCAAAAAATGTGGGCCTTAAAAACCCTCTATGATTTCTTGGTCTTCCCAAGATGCCTACTATCCTAAAGTATGAGAAAACAGAGGGCTGTGAGGAGGATTCTCTCATTTCCCTGGTGCTACAGCAATAGCTCGGGCTTCCCTGGTGGCTCTGACAGTAAAGACTCTGCCTGCAATGTGGGAGACCTGGGTTCAATCCCTGGGTTGGGAAGATCCCCTGGAGAAGGGAAAGGCTACCCACTCCAATATTCTGGCCGGGAGAATTCCATGGACTGTATATTCCATGGGGTCGCAAGAGTCGGACACGACTGAGCGACTTGCACTTCACAGCAATAGCTCAACCAGGACTGGCCTCGCGAAACGGCTTGTAAGGGCCAAAACGAACTTCTAGAAGAGAGAAGTGAAAACACAGGCTAGGGACCAAGGACTCGGGGTGTGGGCACAAGAGGCATTGGGGGTTCTAGATGTGCACGCGACGGGGGAACCCGCGAAGTAGTACAGGAAGCAGGAGTTAGGGACACGGAGAGGCCAAAGGGAGGACTCCGATGGGAGGGGGCGGGGAGAACGGCCACGTCAATCCGGGCTCCGCCCGCCACGTTTTCCCTAGTGTACTGGACTCCCATCCTTTGCTCTGGGCATTGGTTCTCACCGTTCGTCATGGCGGCTGGGCCCGGTCCTGGATAGGGAGTCCGGGGGAGAGGTCAGTGGCGGTAGCGGCGAAGACCGGGGGAACCCAGCTCCCACCTGACACTTCCCGATCCGGGCCGCGGCAACGGGCAGGAGCCGTAGTACGCAGGCGCAAGGGAAGGGAGGCGAGCGCCAAACGCAATCAGTCGTGGCTAGGAGATTGCCGAGCTAGGGGAACCTGCGTGGGTGGAACTCTCAAGAACAGGTGTGGGTGAGAAGAAAGCTGTCCAGAAGGCGTCCTTCGTGGCCATGGTAAACAATATCTTCTGGGTGCCCCTGCAGATTTAGTGCTGGGGCTAATCTGACCTGCTCCCGTCGTTGTGTTTGAAAAAGTAAAGTGAAAGAAACTGAAGTTGTGTCCGATTCTGCGATCCTATGGACTGTAGCCTACCAGGCTCCTCCGTCCATGGGATTTTCCAGGCGAGAGTACTGAAGTAGGTTGCCATTTCCCTCTCCAGGGCATCCTCCCGACCCAGGGATCGAACCCGGGTCTCTTGCATTGTAGGCAGACGCTTTACGGTCTGAGCCGGAAAAGGTAAAGGCTTGCAGTATTGCACTTTATTTTTCGCTGTGGCAGCTGCTCTGGTTGTGTGTGTGCAGCAGCCCACCTGCAATGGAGAAGTCTCTCAAGCTTCCACGTAGGAGAACGCAGACAACTGGGGTCCTGAGGCTACGCCTGCAGCCTCTGGGACTGCGTTTGCTGCGCGGATCGTTCTTACTCCGTATGGAAATCTGGATAATGAGCCTGCATCTGAACTTTCAAATGAAATTAGGAACCTTATAACAAAAACAAGTTGCGTATTTCATGTGCTAAAGCTCCACGTTGTCGGGAAACGTTTTGGTAATTGCCAGTTTGTATGAATTTTTCTTTAAAATATCAGGATGGTCTCGGTTATCTCCCGTATTTAGATAAAGTGGGGCCGTCTCGGTCACTTTAGCCAGGAAACGGCGATATTGGGGCAGCCTTTCTCACATTTTCACAACTTGACGAAAAACACCTTCAGTTTAACGGTGGCGCAGAGCGGAGGAGACAAAGCTACAGATACCGTTTCTGCATTGAAATCCTTAATTCCACACAACTCGATCTTCTTTATTAGAGTCAGGGCGAAAGTGCGACTGAATCATTCGAAGTTGAAACTGTAAGGTTACAGCTGGTCCGCGGTTGTCGAAGTCCTGAAGGGACCCTCTGCCCCTCTTGCTGCAGTGCCATCTGGTGGCTGCGACCTGCTTGGTTACGCCGAAGAAAAGGTACCAAAGCCTCCTAGGAGCTGGAGTAGAGGGGCAAGTCAAAAAAGGCCTGTTGGAGGACAGACTTCTTGTGAAAATGTGCTTAAAAGGAGAAACAAAGGAACAAAAAACGAAGACGACATACAGAACAAATAAGACAAAGCAAATGATTTTGTGCCCATACACACAGACAAATCCCCCTGCCCCAAAGAACTGCTAAGGACTACTCAAAAGCAAAACAAAACCGAAAAGTCCGTAATTGTCTTGGCCTTTGAACTTTTCATCAACAGTTATCTAAAACAGTATCAGCACCATCATCACTGGCCACGAACTGTTAGTTCCCTACACCAAAGCTGGATAAAAGCCCCAAACTATTCTATATTCCAAACAAATTCATGTTCACTAACTTAGACTGAACCATGTAGTTCATCTTCATCTTGAATAATTCTCCTGTGTTACATACTATGGAATTGTGCTATTCTCCTTGACCTGCAACTTCGTTGTTCTCTTTCAGTCAGTTCAGTTCAGTCAGTCGTGTCCGACTCTTTGCAACCCCATGAGCTGCAGCATGCCAGGCCTCCCTGTCCAACACCAACTCCCAGAGTCCACCCAAACCCATGTCCATTGAGTCGGTGATGCCATCCAACCATCTCATCCTTTGTCGTCCCCTTCTCCTCCTGCCCTCAATCTTTCCCAGCATCAGGGTCTTTTCAAATGAGTCAGCTCTTTGCATCAGGTGGCCAAAGTATTGGAGTTTCAGCTTTAACGTCAGTCCTTCCAATGAACACCCAGGACTGATCTCCTGTAGGATGGACTGGTTGGATCTCCTTGCAGTCCAAGGGACTCTCAAGAGTCTTCTCTTTACCCAGATTCTTTTTTCCATGTAAATATAGATGTTCCTAAGATACCCACACCCTGTTTTTCTCACTATTAATTCTTACTTAGTGACCTATTCTGTTCCATGGCTTCAACTATCACCTCTATGTAGAGTTTTGTTTTGTGTTTCATTTTTGGTTTTTTTTTTTGTCACTTGGCACAACTGGGCTCTCTGCAATGAAAGCGTGGAGTCTTAAACCACTGCACTGCCAGGGAATTCCCTGTATAGAGGTCTTAAGTTGATGTCCTATCCAAGTTCCAGTCCTACATTTCTAGTAGATTTTCTTCTGACATCTGAAAGGTTGAAAGTCAAACTTGCCCCGTTCTGACTTTCCTGTTTCTGTGATTAATATTCCTTTTTCCCTAATCACTGACTTTAGAATTTGTAAATTATCTTTTAATCAGTTAACTCCTCTTTTTTTCCCCCCCACAAAATGTTGTTCCGACTCCCCACTTTTCAATTCTACATCCATCACTATAGTGGATGTTATCATTTCAGTCTTTAAGCATCAATTAAATCCTCATAACAGTGAAAACTTACATTTGTATAACATTTTTGACCTTTTTGAAGCAAACACACCTTGTCATAATATTTAATCCTCACAACTGTGTTATCACCCCTATTTTAGAGATAATCTAAGGCTTAGGGTAAGGACTGCTCAGTATCAGATTTGAACAATAATTCTGGTCTTCTGAACTCAGAACTAGAAAATTTTGCTTCAAACCATGACTGTGGTTTCCTTGAACAGCAGCCTCTGCCTCCTGAATATGTATCTAATTCCTTACCCTGCTATTCACGGCCTTCCTGTATGCGGACTTCAAGCTGCAGCTGTGAAAAGACTTGTTCTGTGTTCTTCAGATGGACTCTTTGCTGTCATATTTTTGCTCATGATATCTACTCTTTTGGAGGTAACTTCATCTCATTTTTCACTAGATGGAACACCACTCCAACTCTGAAAGATAAGTCTTTTTTTCCCAGTCACTCTCAGAGTTTAAGAACAAAGTTTTAGGATAAAGAAATCATAGTTGAAGAACTATGAAGAGTAATTAGTTGTTTACTTATTATTTCAAAAGACGATATTCCACAGCATCTTATTGTTTCTTTTTTTCCCATGTGTGTCTGTTTTTATTTCCTACCCTTTCTTCCCACTCTTACATTTACTTCCTTCCTTCCTTCTCCCTCCACCATATTTTTTCGTTTCCATACTCAAAGTGTTCTACCTTTTTTATTGAATAAAATGAGCTTCACCAGATTTTTATTTCAAAATTAGTTATACCAAGAATTTCATATTTTTTAAAATTATATTCTGCTTTCTCTCTGTAAAATTGGGTTATAATGATTGCTCCTTTCTAGGGTTATTGAAAGATTAAATAAACTACTGTTTACAACAATACGTGGCATGAAATATGTTCTCCATAAGTGTTAGGTATTACTGTTGTTCTTTGGTTTAAAAAATAATTATGATTGTCTACTCTGTGTTGGGCACTTTGCTAAATTTTGCAAGATATAGAGGCAAAAAAAAAAATGGATCTCTGCCCTCAGGAAACAAAATATATTGGGGAAGATAGATGAATAAACACCTTTTAGTAGAGCACAGACATTGTGCATGATAAGACATTATCTTTGATCTTCACAACTGCTTTGCAGAATAGTTATTCAGTGAGAAATCTGAGGCTCAAAGAAGGCACATGAGTGAGGTCACAGAGCTAGTCTGTCTGACTTCAAAGTTCCCTTCCCCTTGTTATCACACTGACTCACATTAGGATGCTGTCCACTGATTCTGATCTTTAACAATCATGTTCCAAGCATTAGTGTTTCTGTTGTCCTGAAAAGTCCCAAAGTCTCATGCTGAAGTCTAGGTCACTGGCTCTTGCAGCTCAAATGCAAGCAATAAATAGAGCCCCACTGCCTGGGGACTCAATTCAGACAGTCCTTCGTCAGTTCATTTCAGCCTGCACTGGAGGATGGGCAGTTGTTGCCAAAGACCTGTCAGTCAAGAACAGTGGCCCATTTGTTAAGACTGTTGCAGTGCCTGTGGCGAACACTAATCAGTCATGGGGACCATGACTGTGGCATTCTGGTTTAACCAAAGAGTAAGTCCAGTCCCAAAGGCACAGCTTGCAACAATAGCTTCATTTGAATCACAACGTATTTGAAAAGGGATGTCAAACAGGCATTAATTTATGCTTCAAATATTTGTTCTGGAACTTCTAAGTCTAAGGAATGTGTGAGTCTTTGGGAGCTCAAAGGTGAATAAGAAACAGACTCTGTTCTTAATAAGTTTTAAGATTTAGTGTATGAGACAAGCTGTGTGTATAAGTAATCAGAAAATACAGTAGAAAGAAGTATTGAAGGAAAATGAAAAGTGCTGTGGGAGTGTAAGGAAGTGCTTTCAGCTGGAGAGCTCGAAAAGCTTGAGGGAGGAACAGACAGTTTAGCTGGACTTGAAAGGCATGTAGCATTTCAATAGAAAAGAAAGGTAGCCTAGTGGGAAAGTAATGTAAGCAGAGCTTTGAAGATGGGCCAAGTTTGGGGCACAGGACCCTTTTCCCTTCCTCTTTCACTGCCAAACATCTCTCAGGACTCAGCTCAAACATTATTTGCACACGGGAGGCTTTGCTGACCTTCTTGAGTCCCTTTTCCCCATCATATACTTCTAAAAGCATACAGAACCTATTTCATTCATGTCTCCCTCCTACACTGTAAATTTCATGATTTTGCCACAGTCCCATTAAAGTGCTGTTTATCACTTGGTAAATATTTGTTGCATGAATAACTGAAAGTGGCCTTGTGGAACTGGATTATAGAGTTTGTGAAGGTAATGCTGAAAAATAACTTACTGCTGCTGCTAAGTCGCTTCAGTCGTGTCCGACTCTGTGTGACCCCATAGACAGCAGCCCACCAGGCTCCCCCGTCCCTGGGATTCTCCAGGCAAGAACACTGGAGTGGGTTGCCATTTCCTTCTCCAATGCATGAAAGTGAAAAGGGAAAGTGAAATCGCTCAGTCGTGTCCGACTCTCAGCGACCCCATGGACTGCAGCCTACCAGGCTCCTCCATCCATGGGATTTTCCAGGCAAGGGTACTGGAGTGGGGTGCCATTGCCTTCTCCGAACTTATTGCAGCAGGTATTTATTGAGAAAAATCCACATATAAGTAGACCCACACAGTTCAAACCTATGTTGTTCAAGGGTCAGCTGCATATTCTTCATCTTCATTTTTCTTCTTTTATCTTTTGTTGCCTGGTAGACCATTTCTTTTCTCTTTGTCCCTTGAAGTCTGTTTCTGAGGACCTACCCAATGCCTCCCTTCTCTCACTTTTGTTTCTGTGCAGTGTCTAACTATCACGGCTGTGTTCATGTCCCCCATGCCATTTTCTTTGTCCTGATTTCTCTGTGGATCTCCAGACCTGCACCTCCATTTGCCTACAGGACACCTCTGGACTCTTAAGTTCAGAGTGAATTCATTTCCTTCCCTCCCCAGTTGCTTTTCCATTTTACTTTCCAATTCATATTAATAGCGTTCCGTCTGGATATAAACCTCTCTCTCCATAGCTCTCAGATTGATTCAGGTGCAAAGTCCTGTGAATTCTATTCCTAAAATTCCTCCATCTTAATTCAGGTTCTAATCAGCTCTCATCCTAGGTGGTCTCCCTGCTAACATGATCTCTTTTTTAAAGATGGGTCATGTGACTCTTCTGCTTAACAGTCTCTCAGGGACTCTGCACTTTGAATGAAGTTCAGTCTCTGAAGAGAACATTCAAGGCCACTCACAAACTCAAACTCCAGTTTCCTTCCAGCCTCATTTTCTGCATCTCCACCCAACAAACTTGACTCTGGCAACCCACCTGAAACATCTTGTAGACGCACACCTTGCCTTTTCACTCTCTGGGCTTTTTGTCTTTTTAAAATTTATTTGTGTTTCACACTTTAAACTTTTTATTTTGTATTGGGGTGTAGCCGATTAACAATGTTGTGGTAGTTTCAGGTGAACAGTGAAAGGGACTCAGCCAGACATATACATGTATCCTTTCTCCTCCAATTACCCTCGCATCCAGGCTGGCATATAACAGTGAACAGAATTCCACGTGCTGTACAGTAGGTCCTTGTTGGTTATCCATTTTAGATATAGCAGTGTGTACGTGACCTTTCCAGATTCCCTAACTAATCCTTCTCCCCAGCAACCATAAATTCTTTTTCTAAGTCTGTGAGTCTCTTTCTGTTTTGTAAGTTCATTTGTATCATTTCTTTTTAGATTCCACATGTAAGGGATGTAAAAGGATATTTCTCCTCTGTCTGACTTATTTCACTCAGTATAACACTCTAGGTCTATCCATGTTGCTGCAAATGGCATTATTTCATTCTTTTTAATGGCTGAGTAATATTCTGTTGTGTACATGTACCGTATCTTTATCCATTTCTCTGTCGATGGACATTTAGATTGCTTCCATGCCTTGGCTATTGTAAGCAGTGCTGCAATGCACACTGGGCTGAATGTATCCTTTTGGATCATATTTTTCTCCAGATGTATGCCCAGGAGTGGGATTGCAGGATCATATGGAAGTCTGGGCTTTATTTCTGCTCTATTCACAACACTGCATTTTTCCCCTTTACATTTTGGATCTCAGGCTCAGAATGCTGGCTTATTCACACAGCATTGTTGATGACATAGTATTGTAATTGACTCTGCCCAAAAGTCCTTCCCTTGTCATGTGTCTTATGTATTCTCTTTATCCCTAGTCTCATTCCTCCTCCCCTGCAACTGTTGCAGGAAGGGGGACTCCTTCTAGGGCCCAAAACTGGGCTCTTGTCTAACACTCGGAAATGAATTGTCTGAGGAGACATATGTGTTGACAAAGCAAGACAAACCCTTTATTGGGAAAGGGTGCCCAGGCAGAGAGCAGTAGGGTAAGGGAACCCAGGAGAACTGCTCTGCCACGTGGTTCAGTCTCGGGTTTTATGTTGATGGGATTAGTTTCTGGGTTGTCTTTAGCTAAGCATTCTGACTCTGAGTCCCTCCTGGTGGCTCACACATTACTCAGCCAAGATGGATGCCAGTGGGAAAGATTCTGGGAAGTGGTTGGACATGTGGTGTCTCCTTTTGACCTTTCCTGAACTCTTCCGGTTGGTGGTGGCTTATTAGTTCCGTGTTCCTGGGCAGGACCTCCTGTCGTAAGACAACTCATGCAAATGGTTACTAGGGTGCCTGGCCAGGGTGGGTGGTTTCAGTCAGTGTGCTTCCCCTAACACAACCTTTCTAATGTATTTGATGTCTATGCTTTTTTTTATATGATCCTATAAAAATATGTATTTTGTATATGTATGTGTGTGTTTGGTCTTTTGTTATACTCTTATTGTATTTCTTACATTTTGAATTTAGCACTATATTTCTAAGCTCTATCTATGTTGCTAGTCTGTTGCTTCTGATTGTTGAATAGTATGCCTTGGTGCATATCCAGCACATTTTACCTATCCATTTCCCTCATAATGAACACTGTGGATATTTTATACATGATTCCCTGGACAAGGCTAGTGTTTCATCTATACCTAACATATCAGTTCTCAACCCTTTCAGATGCAACAATCCTCCTTAAACAAAAAATAGAATGTCTTCTTTATTATTGTGAAAATGAAATTCACAATATAACTTACTGCGGTAGGCAGATGTTTGCCTCCTGCTAGTCGGAGAAGGTAATGGCAACCCACTCCAGTACTCTTGCCTGGAAAATCCCATGGACGGGGGAGCCTGGTAGGTTGCAGTCCATGGGGTCGCTGAGAGTCGGACACGACTGAGCGACTTCACTTTCCCTTTTCACTTTCATGCATTGGAGAAGGAAATGGCAACCCACTCCAGTGTTCTTGCCTGGAGAATCCCAGGGACGGGGGAGCCTGGTGGGCTGCCGTCTATGGGGTCACACAGAGTCGGACACGACTGACGTGACTTAGCAGCAGTCGCATCCTTGTGTAATCCCCTTTTCTTGAGTGTGGGCTACACTTATCGACTTCTAGTGAATAGCATAGAAGAGATGGAATGTCATTTCCAAGGTTAGGTTGCTGCTGCTGCGAAGTTGCTTCAGTCGTGTTCGACTCTGTGCGACCCCATAGACGGCAGCCTACCATGCTCCCCCATCCCTGGGATTCTCCAGGCAAGAATACTGGAGTGGGTTGCCATTTCCTTCTCCAATGTGTGAAAGTGAAGTCGCTCAGTCGCTCAGTCGAGTCCGACTCTTAGCGACTCCATGGACTGCAGCCTACCAGGCTCCTCTGTCCATGGGATTTTCCAGGCAAGAGTACTGGAGTAGAGTGCCAGTGCCTTCTCCGAAGGTTAGGTTACCAAAAAACTGTAGTCTTGGGTGTTCTTCCTGGTTCTCTCCCTCACCTGCTCTGAGAGAAGCCAGCTGCTATGTTGTCAGCTACCCTAGGAAGTTGACATGGCAAGGAATGGAGGGAGGGCTCTGGTGAAAGCCAGTGAGGAACTGAGGCCTTAATCTGACAAACTGAGGTAACTGAATCCTGCTGACAACAATGTGCGTGATTTTGGAAGTGGATCCTTCCCCATCAATACTTCAGATCAGACTGAGGCCCAACCAACACCTTGACTGCAACATAAGGACCTTGAGCCAGAGGCATCCATCTGAATTGCACTCAGATTCCTAATCCACAGAAACCGTGTGATAAATGGTCACTGTTTCAAACCAAGTTTAGGGATAATTTGTTTCACAGTAATAACTAACCTAACTACTCACATAACTACAAAACTACAAAATGTAATGTCCTCACTATTAGATAAAGGTAAAATAAAGATAGTCAATTATAATAACATGTGTTTCAATAGGGTTTCCCGGCTGGCTCAGTGGTAAGAATCCACCTATCAATGCAAAAGATGTGGGTTCAATCCCTGGGTCGGGAAGACCCCTCCTGGAGGAGGAAATGACTACCTGCTCCAGTCTTCTTGCCTGGAAAATCCCATGGACAGAGGAGCCTGGTGGGCTAAAGTCCATGGGGTCGCAGAGTCGGACATAACTGAGTAACTAACACTTGCCCTTTTTTTCAGTGTCAGACCCCACTGATCAAGGGGTCAGTCCTACAAGAGTGCTCCTAACTTTAGATGCCAATGGATAGTCGTAGGGCCCCAGGCTACCCACAACTTCTGTGTGACCTGGCTACAAATCAGAGTCTTGCATGACCTCCTCCCCCTTGGATTTGGTTATTTCCTAGAACAACTCACAAAATTCAGGGAAACACATTTGTCAGTTTATTAAAGGGTATCATAAAGGATACAGATGAAGAGACACATGGGGCAAGGTCTAGGAGGGTCCTGAGCACAGAGCTTCTGCCTCCATGAAGTTGGGGGTGCATCATCCTCCAGGCAAGTGGATGTGTTCCACAACCTGGACACTCTCTGAACCTCCTACCACTGGAACTGTGGTGCTCTGTATAGGTATGATTAATTACTAATTCCATTTCTAGTTCCTATCCCTTCCTTTGGAGAGGGCTGACAATTCCAAGCTTCTAATCATGGCTTGGTTTTTCTGGTGACCAGCTCCCATCCAAGAGCCATCCAGGAGCCCACCCAGCGTTGCCTCATTATAACAAAAGATGCAGCATCTTTTGTTATAATGAGGCAACGCTGGGTGGGCTCCTGGATGGCATCACCAGATGATCAACACCGAAATCAGATTGATTATAGTCTTTGCAGCCAAAGATGGAGAAGCTCTATACAGTCAGCAAAAACAAGACCAGGAGCTGACTGTGGCTCAGACCATGAACTCCTTATTGCCAAATTCAGACTTAAATTGAAGAAAGTAGAGAAAACCACTAGACCATTCAGGTATGACCTAAATCAAATTCCTTATAATTATACAATTGAAGTGAGAAATAGATTTAAGGGCCTAGATCTGATAGATAGAGTGCCTGATGAACTATGGAATGAGGTTCATGACATTGTACAGGAGACAGGGATCAAGACCATTCCCATGGAAAAGAAACGCAACAAAGCAAAATGGCTGTCTGAGGAGGCCTTACAAATAGCTGTGAAAAGAAGAGAAGTGAAAAGCAAAGGAGAAAAGGAAAGATATAAACATCTGAATGCAGAGTTCCAAAGAATAGCAAGAAGAAATAAGAAAGCCTTCTTCGGTGATCAATGCAAAGAAATAGAAGAAAACAACAGAATGGGAAGGACTAGAGATCACTTCAAGAAAATTAGAGATACCAAAGGAACATTTCATGCAAAGATGGGCTCAATAAAGGACAGAAATGGTATGGACCTAACAGAAGCAGAAGATATTAAGAAGAGATGGCAAGAATACACAGAAGAACTGTACAAAAAAGATCTTCATGACCCAGATAATCATGATGGTGTGATCACTGACCTAGAGCCAGACATCTTGGAATGTGAAGTCAAGTGGGCCTTAGAAAGCATCACTATGAACAAAGCTAGTGGAGGTGATGGAATTCCAGTTGAGCTCTTTCAAATCCTGAAAGATGATGCTGTGAAAGTGCTGCACTCAGTATGCCAGCAAATTTGGGAAACTCAGCAGTGGCCACAGGACTGGAAAAGGTCAGTTTTCATTCCAATCCCAAAGAAAGGCAATGCCAAAGAATGCTCAAACTACCACACAATTGCACTCATCTTACACGCTGGTAAAGTAATGCTCAAAATTCTCCAAGCCAGGCTTCAGCAATATGTGAACCATGAACTTCCTGATGTTCAAGCTGGTTTTAGAAAAGGCAGAAGAACCAGAGATCAAGTTGCCAACATCTGCTGGATCATCGAAAAAGCAAGAGAGTTCCAGAAAAACATCTATTTCTGCTTTATTGACTATACCAAAGCCTTTGACTGTGTGGATCACAATAAATTGTGGAAAATTCTGAAAGAGATGGGAATACCAGACCACCTGACCTGCCTCTTGAGAAACCTATATGCAAGTCAGGAAGCAACAGTTAGAACTGGACATGGAACAACAGACTGGTTCCAAATAGGAAAAGGAGTACATCAAGGCTGTATATTGTCACCCTGCTTATTTAACTTCTATGCAGAGTACATCATGAGAAACGCTGGGCTGGAAGAAGCACAAGCTGGAATCAAGATTGCGGGGAGAAATATCAATAACCTCAGATATGCAGATGACACCACCCTTATGGCAGAAAGTGAAGAGGAACTAAAGAGCCTCTTGATGACAGTGAAAGTGGAGAGTGAAAAAGTTGGCTTAAAGCTCAACATTCAGAAAACGAAGATCATGGCATCTGGTCCCATCACTTCATGGGAAATAGATGGGGAAACAGTGGAAACAGTGTCAGACTTTATTTTTGGGGGCTCCAAAATCACTGCAGATGGTGACTGCAGCCATGAAATTAAAAGACGCTTGCTCCTTGGAAGGAAAGTTATGACCAACCTAGACAGCATATTGAAAAGCAGAGACATTACTTTGCCAACAAAGGTCCGTCTAGTCAAGGCTATGGTTTTTCCTATGGTCATGTATGGATGTGAGAGTTGGACTGTGAAGAAAGCTGACTGCCGAAGAATGGATGCTTTTGAACTGTGGTGTTGGAGAAGACTCTTGAGAGTCCCTTGGACTGCAAGGAGATCCAACCAGTCCACCCTTAGGGAGATCAGTCCTGGGTGTTCATTGGAAGGACTGATCTTGAAGCTGAAACTCCAATACTATGGCCACCTGATGCGAAGGGCTGCCTCATTTGAAAAGACCCTGATGCTGGGAAAAATTGAGGGCAGAAGAAGGGTACGACAGAGGATGAGATGGTTGGATGGCATCACTGACTCAATGGACATGAGTTTGGGTAGACTCCGGGAGCTGGTGATGGACAGGGAGGCCTGGAGTGCTCTGGTTCATGGGGTGGTGAAGAGTCAGACTGAGCGACTGAACTGAACTGGACTGCAGCCCTCCAGGCTCCTTTGTCCTTGGGATTTCCCATGCAAGAATACTGGAGTGGTTTGCCATTTCTTTCCCCAAGGAATCTTCCCTACACAGAGATCGGACCCAGGTCTTCCACTGAAAGCAGATTCTTTACCAATGAGTCACCAGGGAAGCCCTGGCAATAAATCATAGTAGAACTCTTAAGTTGTTCAAATTGTTTAAATTCACCCCTGGCTAGCCCCTCAATGATCCAAAGCTTCGCAGTACCGCATCAGGAAGCGGTGATCTGATACGCAGAAGTAAGTTCAAGGTGACAACGAGATACACTCCATCTAGCTCATCCCTTTTCTATGCTAAGATTTAATTCCTACTTTTCGAGACTTCATCCTTCGCTGTTCCGGTGTCACCGCTGGGCGGGACGTGCTTGTTCCTCTTCCACAGGTGGGGCTCAGCTAGGCCCTGCCCCGGCCCCGCCCGTCACCGGAAATGAGGCAGCGGAAGTAGTAAAAAGCTCTCCGAGGGAGGCGGGCGCGCCGTGGAGGTGGCTGGCTGGTGGGATGGCAGATGAAGAAGAGGATCCCACCGTGAGTGACTGCCTCTGTTCCAACCCGCTTTTTAATTTACTATCTCGAGCACAGTAGCGGAAGCACAGTGGAGAATTGGGCTTCTTTACCTCAGTGATTCTGCCGAGAGTATCGGGGACTTCTCCCCGGGCTAGCCTTTTGCTTCTGATTCATCCTTTTAGTAAGCGGGGCAGGAGGAATAGGTGGCTCCCCGCCCTTTACTTTTGGTTCATATTTGCCAGAGACCCTTTGAATCACTTAGAGAATCATCAGAGGGCAAAGCTAGCATTTGTTAGGGCTCATTATGCAACAACAATTAAAGTGCTAAGAAAACTGTACACTTACTGTAAAATGGAAAAATAATGAACTCAAAGTCATTGAGCAAGTAATTGAGCCTCAGGTTTCATGTCATAAAATAGGATTAAGGTTTACTTGAGGAAAGTTCTTAGTACTGTGTAAGAAATGATTAACAAATACTAGTTTTGCTTGCTTTCATTCAATATCAACTCTTTTAATAGTAAAACTATCTAGAAATAGACCAACTTAGTTTTAAAAAAAAGAATGTATGGTCGTTGGAACTCCCTCAGGAGAGGCAGTACGATTGTTACGGGCATTGTAGAAGCCACTCCTGCGTGAGTCTGACGTTGGGCGAGATAGTTTTAATGCCCCCCCCAAATGCTAAAGTTTCATTGTTTTTTGCTGCTTGTTTTAGGCTTTCTGGCATTATACTGGTGTTGAAGATGTAAAAAAAAAATGTGAATTGTTAAAATGTCAGAAACAGTATTTGACATATCTATACATTTTAACTTCCAGTTTGAGGAAGAAAATGAAGAAATTGGAGGAGGTGCAGAAGGTGGACAGGGTAAAAGAAAGAGACTTTTTTCTAAAGAATGTAAGTAGTACTTGACAATGATTTTTTAAGAGTTTCCTTGCAGGGACAGTATTCTCAGACTTGCGTATAAATTCTGTTTGACCTGTGATTCATAGATAGTAATGATCCTAACCCCAATTTATATATTTATATATGTGGGTGTATATATGGGCTCACACAGACATACGTTTTTAAATTTTTTAAGTAAATACATGTGATCAGTGTTTCAATTCAGGTCCTAAGTAAGAATGTACCTCTGTTACTTTACCTGTCCCTTATCTTTCATCAGTTGGAGCAGGGACTCCTTTGACTGTAAGCAGAAGGTTCTGTTGGATCCTGAACAGGTCTGAGGGTAGGAATTAAGTTGAGGCTTTGAACTAAGGCAATGGACAAGGCAGGAAGATGGTGAACAATGTGAGGCAGTCCAGTGGCATGGAGATCATAAGATTTGTAATCTTCACCTTTTGGGTCTATTCTCCCTCAGTAGACAGGTTTGACCTTTATGGCAGTGGCAAGAAGAGCTGCTTCTACTACTGATGATTCAGGCCAGCCCCTGAAAGGCACCATGAGAACATGCTCTCCATCTTCCAATCCTGGTCCTTTATACATAGTTATGGCTGAGTGTAGATTAGGCAACACATGGAACACTTGGTTTACTTATGCCAGTTCCGACATAAGCAGTTCCTAAATGCTCTTGAAACTACAGAGTCAAGTAGTTTGGTTTTTTTTAAGCCATTCAAATTCTTTCCTATATCTCAATTTCTTACCTAAAGTTGACCACTCATTATTCCATTTCTGATGTTATTTACTCCATTCGTATATGGTTTTACTTATGGAGACTTCCCCGTAGCTCAAACGGTGAAGAATCTGCCTGCGAGGCAAGATACCAGGGTTTGATCCCTGGATTGGGAAGTTCCTCTGGAGGAGAGAATGGCACTCCACTCCAGTATTCTTCCCTGGAGAATTCCATGGACAGAGAAGCCTGGTGGGCTGCAGTCCTTGGGGTTGCAAAGAGTCGACATGACTGAGTGACTAACACAGTTACTTCCTAGGTAGGCATAAGAGGGTTACTACACCAGAGCATCGCAGAGTGATGCTTGGATACTTACCAGAGCCTTTGTTCCACTTGGATTTCTTTATTTTTGTGATGACAAGAATTCGGAATCTTCACAGCTCTTTCTTTGTCTTACCTGAATTTTCATGTATCTTACTTGACCAAGATCTGTTCTCCTAGACATTCTTTGTTTTAAAAAATTTTTTTTGCTAATATAACACAAAATTTCAAAGCATTCACTTCTCTATTTATGTCTTTACAGACTCTTTAACCAAATACAGTTTACATACTTCCTATCTAATAGGTTTTTCCTTTTCCAGTGAAGTATATTTCCCTACTGATGAATTCTCCCCATCACAATGTTAATGACAGAGTATTTTCTTCAAAATATTTAAGAGAAAATATTAAATTTATAGTGGAGAATCCAGTCCTGGCAGACATTACTTTAGCCAGGTGATCAAAGTAAGTATCACCAGTAATATATGTTGACATTAGGTACCCCTAATATGGTGCATTGAGAGGTCCATCATCACTGTGATTCCCTTTCTAGTAATGCATAAGCACAACCTAATCATGAGGAAACATCAGACAAACCGAAGCTGAAGGACACGCTACAAGATAACTGACCAGTATTCTTCAGAAGTGTCAAGGTTGTAAAAGACAAGGAAAGTTTGAGGAACTGTTACAGAACAGAGGAAACTAAGGAGACACAACAACTAAATAGTGTGGGATCCTGGAACAGAAAAAGTACACTAGTGGAAAAACTGGTACAGTCTGAGTAAGTTCTGTACTTGTACCAGTGTTAATTTCTTAGTTTTGATAAATGTCTTTGGTTGTGTAAGATGTTAACATAAGGGGAAACTGGATATAGGGATTCTGGAACTTCGTGCTATTTTTGCAGCCCTTCTTTAAGTCTGAAATTATCTTATGCCTCTTGTGTTTGTTTTCTCCCTCCTGTATCTGAACCTAAAGATTCTTGCCAGGATAAACCCTCCAGGGCACTTCTCTATCCCATACTGGCTTCTGGGTCATCCCTTTCTTTTCTTCCATGGGCCTGGTCTGCTTTCTTCTTAGTTCAGCCTGCTTTTGCTTCTCCTAAGTAGGAATTACTCTTTTTTTTTTTTTTTTAGGACTTATTCTTAATGTACTCCTTCCTTCTTTTAGAAGTGTTCTAGGAATCCCTTCCTTTTTTTTTTCTTTCTTTTGTTGTTTATATATTTGGCTGTGCTGGCTCTTTGTTGCCGGATGCTGGATCTTTAGGTGCAGCATGTGGGATCTAGTTCCCTCAACAGGGATGGAATCTGGGCCCCCTGCATTGGGAGCATGGAGTGTCTTAGTCACTGGACCACCAGGGAATTCCTCCCCACCCCCCTTTTTTAAACATAAAACTTACATACAGTGAATTATACTGATCTTTACTGAACGGCTTGATGAATTTTGTATATACTTACAACCAGCAGTCAGATCAAAATAGAAAACATTTCTAACATGACAGAATTTCTTAGTATTTATATACCCCTTTTGGGCTTCCCTGATGGCTCAGATGGTAAAGAATCTGCCTGCAATGGGGGAGACCTGGGTTCAATCCCTGGGTCGGGAAGGTCCCTTGGGGGAGGGCATGGCAACCCCCTCGAGTTTTCTTGCCCGGAGAATTCCCATGGATGGAGGAGCCTGGCAGGCTACAATTCATGGGGTTGCAAAGAGTTGGACATGACTGAGCGATTAAGCACACACACATACACATATATACCATACCCCTTTGAGAATCTGATACAAATTGATTTTCTTCCAGAAAAAGTGCACACACAAATAATGTATAAAATTTTTCTATATAATAGTAGGGTTCCAGGACTTCTCAAAGCTTATCTGTGGACTGATTGGGAATTTATAGACTATAGGATAAGAACCCTTATGGATCCCATCTGCCCCAAATTACAAAGAAATGTAAGTGTTGTGGGTAGGAGTATAGATTCTGGAGCCAGATTCTCTGAGTTTAAATTCAAGTTCAGTCTCACTAGCTGTGTGACCTTGGGTAAATCACTTAACTTTGTGCCTCAATTTTCTCATCTGTATATAATGGGGATAATAGTGGTTTCTATTTCACAGAATTGTCATGAGGATTAAATGAGCTTACAACAATGGCTGGCACATAGTAAGGGATATATAAATGGTTGGGGCAAAGACTTGAATTACTGTGATATTGAATGGTTTGCTTTGGAAACAAACCAAGATCATTCTATTGTTTTTGAGGTTGCACCCAAGTACTGCATTTTGGACTCTTTTGTTGATTATGAGGCCTTCTTGATTTCTTCTATGGCATTCTTGCCCACAGTAGTAGATATAATGGTCATCTGAATTAAATTCGCTCTCTCCCGTCCGTTTTAGTTCACTGGTTCCTAAGATGTTGGTGTTTACTCTTTGCCATCTCCTGCTTGACCACATCCAGTTTACCTTGATTCATGGACCTAGCATTCCATGTTCCTATGCAATACTGTTCTTTACAACATTGGATTTTACTTTCATCACCAGACACATCCACAACTGAGTGTTGTTTCCACTTTGGCCCAGCTGCTTCATTCTTTCTGAAGCTATCAGTAGTTGTCCTCCCCAGTAGTGTATTGGATACCTTCCGACCTGGGGGACTCATCTTTTGGTGTGATATATTTTTTGCCTCTTTATACAATTCATAGGGTTCTCAGTGGCAAGTATACTGTGGTAGTTTGCTTTTCTTTCCTCCACTGGATCACGTTTTGTCAGAATTGTCCACTATGACCCATCCGTCTTGTATGGCCCTGTGTGCATGACTCAGCTTCATTGAGGTATGAAAGCCCTTTCACCAAGAGAAGACAGTGATCCATGAAGGGGTTTACCTATTAGCAGTTACTTTTATTACTTTGCATTATACTTTTCTTCTCTTTTGCATTTTCTATGAAGCCTAAAAGGGCTTCACTGGCAGTTGCTTTGATCCAGGGAATAAAATGTCAAGATTCTGTATTATAAGCTTTTGCTTTCTCCTTTTGATTAACCAGTTCTTCCTGTAAGAAGGTAATTGGAGCTTTCTCTTATGTCCTCTTCCTTATAGTTATATCATAAAGGATTTTGCCTTCTTTTTTCCAGCCCTCCTCCCCCCCAAAACATAACTAAACCATTGCTACTCATCCTTTTCCTGCCAAGAAGTTTCCTACTTAAAGGTATTCTGGGGTTGTTGGTGAGTAGATAATGGAGGTTAGGGAAGAGTATTGATATCAGGGTTCAGTAGCTAGGCGAGAAGGGGAGTTTCTACCCTAGGGAAGGCTAGGTAAGAGCAGTTGCTTATGAGCTAGTGATTAATACCTTTCACACCAAAATTCATACTTGGAGACAACAAATATAATGTAAATATACATTTTTACCAATATCTTCTATACCTTGGTTCAATTCTAATATGAAAAAGGTATAAGTCAAGTTCTTTTAAGTAAACAAAAATGATTGTTCTTTGTACAGTACGGTGTATGATGTATGGGTTTGGAGATGACCAGAATCCTTATACTGAATCAGTAGATATTCTTGAAGACCTTGTCATAGAGTTCATCACTGAAATGGTAAGACTTTTTTTTTTAATTGGCCTTAGTTAACTGAGGAATGGATTTGAAATTCTAACTTTTAGAATAGAACTGTGACATTCTTTTGAAAAACTATTCATTTGAGTCCCTGTTTTGTGGAAGTTTCTGGTTACTGTTTATCATTAAGGATGGAGGGAGATATATATGCATGTATATGGGTATACGGAGCTTGGCTGTGTTCAGTTCCTGTGAATTTTTACCCTTTGTTTTGGATTATTTCCTTCATAAAGAATAATAGAAGTAAAATTACTGGGTCAGAGAGTATACATTTTTAAAAATCTTTTTCTGCTTATAAAAGTAATATTAAATTTAGAAAGTATTAAAGAGTGCCCAGAAGAAAATAAAAAGCTATAACCCTTCTATCAAGGGATAACTGATGCTGAGATTTTTGTGAATATTCTTTTGTCTTTTTACACATATTTTAAAACTTTACAAAACTGAAATCATGTAGTACATACAGTCATAGAGCCTGCTTTCTCACTTGGGTAAGTCTGCCACGTTTCCCTGTGTCACTGCATAATACTTTAATATTTTTGATGGCTTCAATATTAATTGGCTACATATACTCAAATTTGTTCAATGCCTTATTAAATATTTAGTTTCTTTTTTTTCAGTCATTAGAAATAATGCTGCAAGGAGTTTTTGGTTTTACACAGTATGACTATGTAATGGTAGGGGATGAGATTTGTCTAAAGGAAAGCCACCAATATTTATTAGTTACCAAGATGGACACAAAGTTTAAATGAAGTGGGTGGTTACAGAGAAATTACAAAATCATTTTATACAAATGAAGATCAACTATGTATATCAAAATACAAAAAGAAACATCAATGGATTTGATAGTTTTAATGTCTTTAGTGTAAAAAATGTCTATATAGCACTGAAACATTGCTAATAATGGTAGAAAGTGGAAAAAGAACATTAATAGAAAGACAATTCACAAATGAATAGCTATAATAATTAGAAGAGAAGGCTTCAAACTCATCAGCATTGTAATTAAAAAAATAAAACGTTAGATTTTTGAAAAATTAATTGAATTTAATATGTTTCTTTGTAATAGACTCATAAGGCAATGTCAATTGGAAGACAAGGTCGGGTACAAGTTGAAGATATCGTCTTCTTGATTCGAAAGGACCCAAGAAAGTTTGCTAGGGTTAAAGACTTGCTTACTATGAATGAAGAATTGAAACGCGCTAGAAAAGCATTTGATGAAGCAAACTATGGATCTTGACACCTTTTGTACTTTCTGAAGCTTCATTATCTTCTGGAGAAACCATACTTAATAACTGTATTTTCCACAGTAAGGCTCTGATACCTAACCATGTGAATGAGAAATGGAGAACCACGAAGTTTTCAGGCTTTATTTTCATGTTTTCAATTTTAGAGTGATATATGAGCCTTTAATTCCCTGCCATTATATTACCCTACTTGAATTACATATTAGATTTTAATGACCACATGTAAGTCAAAGTACCTTTGGTTTGCAAACCATTCAGTTTCTTCTGACTCTTGACCCTCTCAATGATGAATTAATATTTATGTATACTTGTGCCATTGTAGGTTGTACTGTAGCTGTTTAATATGTGAAATCTAAATGGCACCTTTGACTTTGATAGCTAAGATGTGTTTCATATATTTCTAAAGCTTTTAGACCAAAGTAGTGTAAGTTATTAAAAGATGGTAAACTGGTTTGTGTTTCTTTTAAGGAGAAAACAATATTAGAAAATACAGCGTTTTGTAGGAGTGTTTATTTGTCTTAAGATGATTTGTTTTAATACTCTTCTTTAGATAAGAGTAATTTTTTTATTTTTTGAGAAACTAAGCATTTCCTATGAATGGTTCTGTGTTGGAAGACATACTGGATTAAAAATCTTTGGGGTTTATACTATACTGTTTGTCAGATTTTAAAAGAACTCATTTTCCCAGGTCAGATTAAAACTTCTGAAAGTGCTTTCAGTAGCAGGAATGGCATTGCTGAAAAGTTGATGGCAGGTAAGCATTTGGGGTAGTGTTTTATTAACATATTTGTTAGTATTTATTTATTCTGAAAATGCATACTTGACTAAAACCATGTGTGGCTATGGAAACCACTTCTGTAGTTCACAAGTTTTGTGTGTATTTAGCTCATTGTATTATTCTTGCACTTAGCTGAAAGTAAGGATTAAAATTGCATTTAAAGGGATCACTGGATATTACTGTTTGTGAAACTGAATGTATTGTGTGCTGCTTATAAGCATTATCTATGAATCAGTACTTAGGAAGATTTTACTTTCTTAACCTATCAATATAGAGAATAAAGTATGAAAAATTAAAAGGATTACTGCTTGAGTTTGACTATATGATTTATCAGCTTTTCTCTCCCTTATAATTCACTAAAAACTTTTTTTCTGTATTCTTGTAATGCTCCTGAATTGATTGTGAGATTCAAGATACCTGGGCTGACATTTTTATTTGAAAAAGCAAAAACCAGATAAAAATCTACTTTAAACTGAAATCGAGATTGAGCGTGGAATAATAAAAGATCAGTATATTACTATTTTTGCTAGTCAGAGTCTGCTTGACCCTGAAGAAGGACCTGGTGGTAACCTGCCATAGGGGAGTTATACTGGGTGCCTGTATTAGTCAGCTTGGGCTCCATAACAAAAATGTCAGACTGAGTGGCTGGCTTAAACAATGGAAATTTATGTTTTCACAGTTCTGCAGACTGGAAGTCTTGAGATCAGGGTGCCAACTGGTCAGGTACTGGTAAGGAGTCTTCCTGGACTGCAGATAGCTGCCTTCTCCCTGTGTTCACATGGCTGAGAGACACCTCTGTTGTTTCTCCCTGTTATAAGGCCACCAGTTCTGTGGGATAAAGGTTCTACCCTTCGGACCTCATTTAACCTTAATCACCACATTAAAAGTCCTTTCTGCAGGATAGTTATTTGGGGATTCAGTTCAGTTAAGTCGCTCAGTTGTGTCTGACTCTTTGCCACTCCATGAACCACAGCATGCCAGGCCTTTCTGTCCATCACTAACTCCCAGAGTTTACCCAAACTCATGTCCATCGAGTCAGTGATGCCATCCAACCATCTCATCTTCTGTTGTCTCCTTCTCCTGCCCTCAATCTTTCCCAGCATCAGGGTCTTTTCAAATGAGTCAGCCCTTCACATCAGGTGGCCAAAGTATTGGAGTTTCAGCTTCAACATCAGTCCTTCCAATGAAGACTCAGAACTGATCTCCTGTAGGATGGACTGGTTGGATCTCCTTGCAGTCCAAGAGACTCTCAAGAGTCTTCTCCAACACCACAGTTGAAAAGCATCAGTTCTTTGGCGCTCAGCTTTCTTTATAGTCCAACTCTCACATCCATACATGACTACTGGAAAAACCATAGCCTTGACTAGATGGACCTTAGTGGACAAAGTAATGTCTGACTCTTTGCCACCCCATGAACCACAGCATGCCAGGCCTTTTTAATATGCTGTCTAGGTTGGTCATAACTTTCCTTCCAAGGAATAAGCGTCCTTTAATTTCATGGCTGCAATCACCATCTGCAGTGATTTTGGAACCCAGAAAAATAAAGTTAGACACTGTTTCCCCATCTAATTGCCATGAAGTGATGGGACTGGATGCCATGATCTTCATTTTCTGAATGTTGAGTTTTAAGCCAACTTTTCACTCTCCTCTCACTTTCATCAAGAGGCTCTTTAATTCTTCTTCACCTTCTGCCATAAGGGTGGTATCATCTGCATATCTGAGGTTATTGATATTTCTCCCCGCAATCTTGATTCCAGCTTGTGCTCCTTCCAGCCCAGCGTTTCTCATGATGTACAATGCATATAAGTTAAATAGCAGGGTGACAATACACAGCCTTGACGTACTCCTTTTCCTATTTGGAAGCAGTCTGTTGTTCCATGTCCAGTTCTAACTGTTGCTTCCTGACATGCATGTCTTACTATTTTGCTAATGACCCTGGCATTAAGAAATTTTTTGAGAATTTGTATTAAAACTTTTTAGGTTGTGAGTGTTAGGACTTAAAAATAACATAAGCAGAAAAAACAATTTATTGGCTTATCCAATTGAAAGGAGAGAAAAAAAGGATGGAATTGACTTCATTTTTCACTGGATCTAAAAGCTTGAAGAGAATCATGACTCTGCCCATCTTTATCCTAGTTTTGGTTTTACTCTTAGGAGCCTCAGTGTATCAAGGAATAAGATAGATAGCAGTTCTAGGGCTCCATCTGTACAACTGATCAAGAGAGTACTTTACTTCCAAGTACCGAAGATTTCAAGCAAAGGCTGTGGTTGTCCTGGCTTTGGTCATTATTCTTCGGCTAGGAAGAAGCTGTGTTATAGCCTGGATCTCATGCCCTACCTCTTTGTGAAGAAGGGCTTAGAGTGGGGCTGGGAGCTAGGTACTGCTATTAGCAAGAAAGGGAAAGAGAGATTGGGCAGATAGACATAACAAGTGTGCACTGACTTGATTCATGAGCTTGCTTATTAACTGAATTCTAACAGTAAGGCATTGTGGCTCTTTTTCAGTATATAGAGCTGCACTGTGTAATATGGTAGCCACTAGCCATAGGAGCTGTTTAGTCAATTAAAATTGAAATTAAAATTACTCAGTTGGGAGAAGGAAATGGCAACCCTCTCCAGTATTCCTGTCTGGGAAATCCCATGGACAGAGGAGCTTGGTGGGCTACAGTCCATGGGGTTGCAAAGAGACGCGACTTAAGTGACTAAACAGCAGTAGCAGCAAGCCTTTAACAGCTCATTCACAGCTCATGCCACGTGCAGATATGCATTTAATGTTTTGATGAAAAAGGCAAAAAAAAAAAATCTTCTGTTGCACTACTTATATTTCAAATGCTCAATAGCCCCATGGCTACCGGCTACTGCACTGAACAGTGCTAATACGTTTCATTACAGACGAATTTGGATAGTGCTGACCTATTGCATTCTGGTGCACTCTCCTAAGTTAATTTACGTTTTTGTTTTTTTTTAATTTACTATGAAAAACCTCAAGCATATACAAAATAGTATCTTGAGCCCTGAGCTTCAACAGTTAACCAATCTAATGTAATATCTTATCTTGTGGGAGGGGTAGTGTTATTTTAAAGCAAATCACAGGTACTGTCGTGTCATTTCATGTATAAGTACTCCAGTATGTTTCTCTAAAAGGCTAAAAAAGCCGAAATACTGTTACCATACCCTAATAAAAATTAGCCTTAATTCCTCAATATTCCAACTCATGCCCAATCAATCCCTGTTTAACTCTCCTCATTTGTCTCAAAATAGCTTTCAGTTTTATTAGTTTTCTATTGCTGCTGTAACAAGTTACTGCCAATACAGTGACAAGACAAATTCATTATCTTTCCAGCTTTCAAGGTCAGCAGTGTTTGACGTAGTCTTTACTGGGCTAAAATCAAAGTACCAGTGTGGCTGCATTCCTTTCTGGATGTCTTAGAAGAGAATCTGTTCACTTGCCTTTTCCAACTTTTAGAAGCTACATTCCTTGACTTACCGTCCTCTTCCATCCTCAAAGCTAGTAATGTTGCATCTCTCTGACCCTTCTTCCATCGTAGTAACTCCCCTAACCCCCAGCTGGGAAAGATTCTCTGCTTTCCCATGTGATTATACTGGACCCACCTGGAGAGACCAGGCTGCTCTCCTTATTTCAAGGCCTTGATCACAGCAAAATCGGTTTTACCGTGTAACATTCCCAGATTCTGAGGATTAGCACATGGACATCTTTGGGGGGCTGTTACTCTGCCTACCACAGTTTCTTAGTAACAGGATCTAAACAGGGTGTCACGCATTCCATTTGGTGAGTATGTCTAAATTTCTTTTAATCTCTAATAGCTCCCCTCCCCCATTTTCTTTAAAGTGAAGCTCTTTAAAAAGAATTCATACCTTTTTTTTAAGCAAGCATGTTTATTAGTTGCTCAAGCAGAGTGTCGGAGAGCAAGCTATGATTCACTTGAAATTGTTGGTTTTACTGTAACCTGGTTTCCTTAGGTAAAAACTGAAATATTAATTCTAAGTGTAGAAATTTTAAAATGAGGGAAATAGTTCACTTGGCCTCTCTCCACAGTGGAGAGAGGTGCTGTCTGAAGAGTCATTTGGCTGCTTCCCAGGAGGCCTCAGGAGGTTACTTGGGAGAATGTATTGTAGCTGAGTTTGATTTGCAGCATGGCAGGCTTGGAAACTGATTTCATCAGCAAATAGAGAGCACATCAATCTCTTGGGGTGACTCAGACTCAAAGAAACCAAATTCATAAGACCATGGTTTGTAAATGGATGCTAATTTACAGATCTAACGTAAAACTTGCATTGTGTGGCCAACAAATTCTTCCCTTCTCTAGGCAGTGGGAAACAGAAACATTAATTATGAGGGTGAACCAGAATTTGGGGAGTTACATGAATGCTTTACTCAGAGCATCTGGTAAGATAAGGTTAGGGCTGATACAGAAACATGGAAAAATGGCTCCCCAGGGCTTGAAGCAATACAGAGTGGGCATGTTGCTTGGGATCTACCTTTAAGACTGCCTTGTGGGACTTCCCTGGTGGTCCAGTGGTTAAGACTATGTATTCCAATGCAGTGCCTTCAAACCCTGATTGGGGAGCTGAAATCTGACATGCCTCCCAGCCAAAAACCAAAACATAAAACAATATTGTAACAAATTCAATAAAGACTTTAAAAATGGTGCCCCCTGCCCCCACACCACCCCCCCAAAAAAAAAGACTGCTTTGTTACTGACACTGGAAACTTGTCTTTGAGTTTTCACTTCCATTGACAATACCCATCCAAGCATTATCTGTTTGTCAGCTTTAAGGTGACTTTGTGTTTCTACTCTAAGTAGTTTAAATGTTCATCTTAGTTCAAAGGGGGCAATTTTATTTTTAAATTCTTCAGGGAAGCTTCATAGTTGCCCGTTAGAATTGACAACACTGAGCATTGTGCCTGACAATACTTTTTCAAGAGCCCCACCTGAGTCCCAGAACATTCCCAATTCTCTAGGCCTGATTTTCTTAGGATCTCTATGCTTCCCTTCTTAACATAAATAGAGACTGAGAGTGGATGACCAGTGAGCAAGATGTTAAGTGTGTTGTTGAGGCTTTTGCTTTTCCTGGGTCCTAGTGATGGCTATATGAGCTAGTCAGACTTAGGTTATGGGTTGGATCAAGGAAAACATTTTGATGTATCAGACGAGTATTAATTAGGTACCTATTATACTTGAGGCATAGCACAGATACCATTTTGCTTTATGGTATCTGGATAAATGGGATTCTAAAGTTATAGAAATAAAGTCAGGAGCATATTTTTTATGTTATCAGTAGATTGATCAGAGTTTCAATTTGAACTTTTGTATAAAATCCAAATTCATATGTTATTTGTAGCACTGAGTCTTTGCACATGCTGTATTATACTTAACACAGAAAGCCTGGTAAACTGTTACAAAGTTGTTGGGTGTATTCTTTAAAATAAGAAGAACAATAGCTAAAAGAGAATTCATTTTCTCATTTGCCTTTGTGTGGCCATTTTAGATAAATAAAAATTTATTAGAAAAGAGCCTGATTAGATATGGATCAAACTCTAAAGAACTATTACTACTATACTTAATTTTTCTGAACTTGGGTTTTTGTAAGTATTTGGGGGACGCATGAACTTATAATAAGACACTTACATAGATTTTGGTGAATATGCTTTTCTTCAATTTCTATAGCAAGTTCTACTAAACATGGTCTTAAGCTTATTCAGTTCAGTTCAGTTCAGTTCAGTCGCTCAGTCGTGTCTGACTCTTTGCGACCCCATGAATCGCAGCACGCCAGGCCTCCCTGTCCATCACCAACTCCCAGAGTTCACTCAGACTCATGTGCCTCGAGTCGGTGATGCCATCCAGCCATCTCATCCTCTCTCGTCCCCTTTTCCTCCTGCCCCCAATCCCTCCCAGCATCAGGGTCTTTTCCAATGAGTCAACTCTTTGCATGAAGTGGCCAAAGTATTGGAGTTTCAGCTTCAGCATCAGTCCTTCCAATGAACACCCAGGACTGAGCTCCTTTAGGATGGACTGGTTGGATCTCCTTGCAGTCCAGGGGACTCTCAAGAGTCTTCTCCAACACCACAGTTCAAAAACATCAATTCTTCGGCGGTCAGCTTTCTTCACAGTCCAACACTTACATCCATATTGCTGGAGACTAACTAGCTTTATCCTGAAATACCCATCTGAAATTACAATGTTTAGTGTGCATTACGTATTTGTAGGGGAGCAAAATTTGCCACAATGAAATGTATCTCTGGCATGAGGATTATTTTAGGTTGATTATTTTTAAGAAACAAAAGACTCAGGAAGTCTTTCTTATCTCCCCCTTAAATACCTAGAGGAACTTAGATAAAGGACCTGGTCCAGGAAGAACACTATTGCCAGTGATGTCTACACAGTGTGGGCTAAGTGTGGGGGAGCTCTGCAGGGCCTGAAGACCCATTTCCCTTTGTGTCCTGCTGTCACTGCATGACCCAGCAAACATTTGTTTACCAAACATTTCCCTTCTTCCTATAAATTGTTTTCTTTCCATTTGAAGTCCCAAACCCTAACCCCTTCTCTTTCTCAGATGGCATATAAGCCTCAATTGCCTAACTTGGTTTGGAGTCTCATATTCTTATGGAGCCCCCATACATAAGTAATTCAGTTCATTATTTTCTCCTGTTAATCTGTCTTGTGTCAATTTAATTATTAGGTCAACCAAAAGAATAAGAGTAGGGGGAAATATCCCCCTCCCCAACAGTTGGTGCAGTCAAGATAATCTTCACTGGCTGGAAAAAACTGAAAAAATCTCCCAAAACTGCTACAGATGAAGAGATACTGGGACCTCTGACAAAAGCCAGCAGGAGGTAAAACTTTCTCACCATGTCAGCCTCCCAGATCTCTGTCTGCAGGTTCCAGTGAAATCGAAAGTGATGAGAACCTTTTTTCCCTATTTCTAAATTTAGATTAGCAGGAGAAAATATTTGTGAATCGAGTCCCTTGGGCATAATAATTTCATTAGAAATTTGGTAAATGAGTTCTCTCAGCTTTTATTGATCCTTTTCCTCTCAGAGATGGTCACTGCTTTTCTTTGTGCGTTGTGTCCTTTGTTTTGTCTAGGTCTTAAGAGCTTGGCTTTATGACCAATGAGAGTGTTCTCTGTGGTCTCCACCATCAGGAAGATGTATGTATCGGCATGCATTTGGCAGTCAGACAGTCAAATAGACTGGGATTCTGAGCATCTGTAGCCTGTTGGTCAGAAGTCAAGGTTTCAACCTAGCCTTGCAACTGGCTTTTCTTTTTTCCAACTGTGCCAACAATTGGGAATCCCAGTCAACAAGGAGCCTTTGTCTTCTCAACGTTAGTTGTAGTGCTGGAAAAGTCCAATTCCTGTGGCACCTGCATGGTGTCACAGATTAGTGGGTCTTTGACTGGAGGCATTTCACGTTCTCATGAGAAACTGGAGACACTGCAGTATATCATTCTTACCACCCATGATAACAGAGGCCTTTGCTTTCTTGATGAACTCTGGTAATGAACTTTCTGTATCTTATGAGGGCTACATTCTTTGTGCCTCTTGCATTTTTGGTTAAGCCATAAAAAGGTTTACTGGTTTGAGTCATATTTGAGATTATTAGATCCTACTCATCAAAGGCCAGAGGGTGAATCATTTGAATTGGCTATATTGAAAAGGAAAGATTTTAGAGAACTCCCATTCAAAAACCAAGTTTAAAAGTGGGTTAAAAAATATACATATATAATGGCTACCTTAAGGGACTCCCTTAATAAGATGGAAGGACAGAAATTAGAACAAAAATCAGAAACTGCTCAGATTCCTTCTTATTTGCCTTCAGCTATTTGCAGATATTATAAAAAATTAGGACATTTGAGGTTTAATTGTTCTATACTTAAGAAAAAGAAGGAAAAAAAGAAAAACGATTTGGAAGTTGGGGTGACAAAACATTCATTCAGCTCAGTCGTGTCCGACTCTTTGCGACCCCATGAGTCACAGCATGCCAGGCCTCCCTGTCCATCACCAACTCCCGGAGTTCACCCAAACTCACGTCCATCGAGTCGGTGAGGCCATCCAGCCATCTCATCCTCTGTCTTCCCCTTCTCCTCCTGCCCCCAATCCGTCCCAGCATCAGGGTCTTTTCCAATGAGTCAACTCTTCACATGAGGTGGCCAAAGTACTGGAGTTTCAGCTTTAGCATCATTCCTTCCAAAGAAATCCCAGGGCTGATCTCCTTCAGAATGGACTGGTTGGATCTCCTTGCAGTCCAAGGGACTCTCAAGAGTCTTCTCCAACACCACAGTTCAAAAGCATCCATTCTTTGGCGCTCAGCCTTCTTCACAGTCCAACTCTCACATCCATACATGACCACAGGAAAAACCATAGCCTTGACTAGACGAACCTTTGTTGGCAAAGTAATGTCTCTGCTTTTGAATATGCTATCTAGGTTGGTCATAACTTTCCTTCCAAGGAATAAGTGTCTTTTAATTTCATGGCTGCAGTCACCATCTGCAGTGATTTTGGAGCCCCCCAAAATAAAGTCTGACACTGTTTCCACTGTTTCCCCATCTATTTCCCATGAAGTGATGGGACCAGATGCCATGATCTTAGTTTTCTGAATGTTGAACTTTAAGCCAACTTTTTCACTCTCCTCTTTCACTTTCATCAAGAGGCTTTTTAGTTCCTCTTCACTTTCTGCCATAAGGGTGGTGCCATCTGCATATCTGAGGTTATTGATATTTCTCCCGGCAATCTTGATTCCAGCTTGTGCTTCAGCAGCCCAGCGTTTCTCATAATGTACTCTGCATATAAGTTAAATAAGCAGGGTGACAATATACAGCCTTGATGTACTCCTTTTCCTATTTGGAACCAGTCTGTTGTTCCATGTCCAGTTCTAACTGTTGCTTCCTGACTTGCATATAGGTTTCTCAAGAGGCAGGTCAGGTGGTCTGGTATTCCCATCTCTTGAAGAATTTTCCACAGTTTATTGTGATCCACACAGTCAAAGGCTTTGGCATGGTCAAGAAAGCAGAAATAGATGTTTTTCTGGAACTCTCTTGCTTTTGCGATGATCTAGCGGATGTTGGCAATTTGATCTCTGGTTCTTCTGCCTTTTCTAAAACCAGCTTGAACATCTGGAAGTTCACGGTTCACATATTGCTGAAGCCTGGCTTGGGGAATTTTGAGCATTACTTTACTAGCAATTGTGTGGTAGTTTGAGCATTCTTTGGCATTGCCTTTCTTTGGGATTGGAATGAAAACTGACCTTTTCCAGTCCTGTGGCCACTGCTGAGTTTTCCAAATTTGCTGGCATATTGAGTGTAGCACTTTCACAGCATCATCTTTCAGGATTTGAAATAGCTCAACTGGAATTCCATCACCTCCACTAGCTTTGTTCGTAGTTATGCTTTCTAAGGCCCACTTGACTTCACATTCCAGGATGTCTGGCTTTAGGTGAGTGATCACACCGTGGTGATTATCTGGGTCGTGAAGCTCTTTTTTGTACAGTTCTTCTGTGTATTCTTGCCACCTCCTCTTAATATCTTCTGCTTCTGTTAGGTCCATACCATTTCTGTCCTTTATCGAGCCCATCTTTGCATGAAATGTTCCTTTGGTATCTCTAATTTTCTTGAAGCGATCTCTAGTCTTTCCCATTCTGTTGTTTTCTTCTATTTCTTTGCATTGATCGCTAAGGAAGGCTTTCTTATCTCTTCTTGCTATTCTTTGGAACTCTGCATTCAGATGCTTATATCTTTCCTTTTCTCCCTTGCTTTTCACTTCTCTTCTTTTCACAGCTATTTGTAAGGCCTCCTCAGACAGCCATTTTGCTTTTTTGCATCTCTTTTCCATGGGAATGGTCTTGATCCCTGTCTCCTGTACAATGTCATGAACCTCCGTCCATAGTTCATCAGGCACTCTATCAGATCTAGTCCCTTAAATCTATTTCTCACTTCCACTGTATAATCATAAAGGATTTGATTTAGGCCATACCTGAATGGTCTAGTGGTTTTCCCCACTTTCTTCAATTTAAGTCTGAATTTAGCAATAAGGAGTTCATGATCTGAGCCACAGTCAGCTCCCAGTCTTGTTTTTGCTGACTGTATAGAGCTTCTTTATCTTTGGCTGCAAAGAATATAATCAATCTGATTTTGCTGTTGACCATCTGGTGATGTCCATGTGTAGAGTCTTCTCTTGTGTTGTTGGAAGAGAGTGTTTGTTATGATCAGTGGGTTCTCTTGGCAAAACTCTATTAGCCTTTGCCCTGCTTCATTCCGTATTCCAAGGCCAAATTCGCCTGTTACTCCAGGTGTTTCTTCGGAGAAGGCAATGGCATCCCACTCCAGTACTCTTGCCTGGAAAATCCCGTGGACGGAGGAGCCTGGTAGGCTGCAGTCCATGGGGTTGCTGGGGGTCAGACACGACTGAGCGACTTTCACTTTCCCTTTTCACTTTCATGCATTGGAGAAGGAAATGGCAACCCACTCCAGTGTTCTTGCCTGGAGAATCCCAGGGACGGGGGAGCCTGGTGGGCTGCCATCTCTGGGGTTGCACAGAGTCAGACACGACTGAAGTGACTTAGCAGCTTAGCAGCCAGGTGTTTCTTGACTTCCTACTTTTGCATTGCAGTCCCCTATAATGAAAAGGACATCTTTTTGGGGTGTTAGTTCTAAAAGGTCTTGTAGGTCTTCATAGTACTGTTCAACTTCAGCTCCTTCAGCGTTACAAAACATTAAATGACTATAAACTAGTCCTGGAAGCCATAAATAGCCACAAAAAATGACTGGACAAAAATATGGGTTGTACCCCATTTGCAGATAGATATGGCTGGAAAGAAAATGTGGGTTATGGGACTTCTTAGTGATCCATGGGGTTGCAAAGGGTCGGGTACAACTTAGCGACTGAACAACAAGAAGAAGAAGCGATTCAGTGGTTAAGGCTTTGCGCTTCCAATGCAAGGGACAGTTTGCAATCCCTAGTTGGGGAACAAAGATCCCACAGGCTGTGCAGCATGGCCAAAAAATTATATATTAAAAAAAGGATCCCGCCAGCTCCGGCTTGCTGCCTGCCTACTCCCAGGTGTAGGGTGTGTGTGTATGGCGGTGGGCCGGGGGGACGTTCCTGCTGCTGCCGCCACTTCTTTCACACTTTAGTTGGAAGCCAAGTGCCCGTTCTCAGTTACTGAAGAGCTGGCCGCGCGCCGCAGTCTCCAGCACGGAGGCACTCCGGCCGGGCTTCCAGCCTCTTACCTTACCCCCGGACTCTGGGAGGAGGGGGAGACAGGGACTCACCGTGGGGAGGAGGAGGGAAAAAGAAAATCAGAGAGGAGGAGCGGGTGTGTGTGTGGAGGGGGCGGGGACGGCGGCGAGAAGCTTGCCACCTTCGGGCACCGCCGCCCCACCCCACCCCCCCGCGCCCCCAGCCAGCCCCACTCCCCCCAGTGAGCGCCCAAGTTGGAGATGGATTGAAATTTCTTTCAAAACTTGAAAACAAGAAACAAAGTGTTGTATGGATAGAAGGTTAAGATGCATCATGTCGGGACCCCGAGTGCTTTATACTAAATAATATACCACGAGCAGCAGATCCATAAGGAAAACTCTAGAAATTGCATATAGGGTGCATACGTCTTGACCGACTCAGCAAGAAGGTGGATTTATGTCCCCATGTCTGTAGAGATGGTTTACAGTTCAGCCCAGATGAAGCTGACGGAATGAGACTACGGGCTGTGCCTCCGCCAAGCATGTTGCCACTGTTCAAAATGAAGGGGAAGCCCAGAAAGGGAAGAACTACCAGAACGGAGATGTGTTTTGCGCTGAGTATAGGATCAAACCGGTGGAAGAGTTCAAATACATGAAAAACGGGGCAGAAGAGGAGCAGAAGATAGCAGTCAAGAACCAAGAAACCTTGGAAAAAAGTGAGAGTTCAAATGTAAGACTTTAATAAAGCGATTCCAGGATTAGTTCATCAACCCAGAGCAAACATGTACATCTCTGAAACCCAACAAGAATTCTTCAGAATGTTGGATGAAAAAATTGAAAAGGGTCAAGATTACTGTTCGAAAAAAGAAGATACCACATAAAGCGGGAGCTGCTACTGTGTAAATAGGTTACACCCCAGTTGAAATCTTTGCAGACTGTTTTCTTCAGCCAACAGCACTATAGCAAAAGATTGTTCCATATTGTATGCCCCATTAAATTACAGTGTTTCTTAATGAACTTGCAAAGGAATATTGCTAAAAACAAACAAAAACTGTTATCAAACTTTCTTTGTTGCTGCTAGTTAAAACTTGTAACTTTTCACTTCTCTCAGTGTCCAGGTCTGCGGCAAAACCCTGCAATTTCGCCTTAAAGATACCGTTTTACAGATGCTCTCCAACCTGTTTTCTATAAGATGAGGTAGTGGTGAACTCAGATATCCAACTTCTGTTCTAGACTGGTTCTGCTTCTAAGACAAGCGCCTCCTTACCCCCTCCCTCCTCTCTGCCCGGAGCAGTCCAGAGTCTTGCTTCTCACTGGCAGTGTTGTGCTTTGGAGATGGGATGGTTGCTATGGCAAGACTAGCTTTTTTGCTAAGAAGAAGTAGAGACGCTATTGTCGATTCAAAGCATGTCATGACATGACTCCTGAAAGTGACATAGGAGTGAGCGGCAGGTGATTTCATTTCTTGGGTCTCTTAAAGATCAAGCTTGCAATATCAGTTTTGCTCAGATACAGCAGAAGTGCCATCACAATCATTTAGAATCCTTCTTGCCCACTTTTTTTCTAAGAAAATTAAACATTTTACTGTTTTTATATTAAAAAAAAGAAAGAAAATGTGTGTTACCCTCCATTTGTGACTAGCAAACTGCTGCCAGTCTTAAAGGAAATTACAACCTAGGATGACAATGGCATTATGAGGAATGTTCCAATTAGATAAGATCATTTAAAAAGTGTACTTAAAAGCAAGGGCTTCCAAATCAAACAAATAGAATTGGATACCTATTTTCATTGGTATGCAGGAACTGCCAAGAGGCCTCCAAATTCCAAAATAGCTTCATTGAAAAATTTGTTGTAAAGGCATAAATAAGATGGGAGGCCAATGGTCTGACTGAACTTGTTATTTATAACTCAAATTCAGAGCATAATAGGAAATTTTTTTAGACCTTTTCCCCTAAGCTAAATGTACCCAGATAGAAAAGCATTGCAGCATAAGTGGGTGGACAAATCATTCCTATGATAAGCAACTAAACTTACTGATTTCTCTCAAAAGGTTTGTAAGTATTCTAGCCTTAGAAAATCAAACTCCTTCTTGGAGGAACTTGCTTTCCTTCCCTCTGCCTTTGGGATGTAAGTGTTCTACAAACTTTAGGGAGGTTTTTTTTTTTTTTTTTAATGTAGTATAGTTGATTTACAATGTTATGTTAGTTTCTGCTGTACAACTAACTGTTCTATATATAGAATATATATTCTTTTTTATTATGGTTCATTATATGACATTGAATATCCTATACTATACAGTAGGACCTTATCATTTATCTATTTTATATATAGTACTTTGTATCTGTTAATCTGTATCTCCTAATTTATCCTTCTCCCACCTCCTTTCCCCTTTGATAACCATAAGTTTGTTTTCTATGTCTGTGAATCTGTTTCTGTTTTGTAAATAAATTCATTTGTTTCATGTTTTAGATTCCACGTATAAGTTTTATCATATGGTATAGATATATCTTTCTCTGTCTGATTTATTTCACTTAGTATGATAATCTCTTGGTCCATCCATGTTACTACAAATGGCATTATTTCATTTTTTTATGGCTGAGTAGTGTGGTGTTGGAGAAGACTCTTGAGAGTCCCTTGGACTGCAAGGAGATCCAACCAGTCCATCCTAAAGGAGATCAGTCCTGGGTGTTCATTGGAAGGACTGATGCTGAAGCTGAAACTCCAATACTTTGGCTACCTCATGTGAAGAGTTGACTCATTGGAAAAGACCCTGATGCTGGGAGGGATTGGGGGCAGGAGGAGAAGGGGACGACAGAGGATGAGATGGCCGGATGGCATCACCGACTCGATGGACGTGAGTTTGGGTAGACTTCAAGAGTTGGTGATGGACAGGGAGGCCTGGCGTGCTGTGATTCATGGGGTTGCAAAGAGTCGGACATGACTGAGCAACTGAACTGAATTGAACTGAGTGTAGTATTCCAGTGTGTGTGTGTGTGTGTGCGTGTGTATCTTTATCCATTCATCTTTTGTTGGACATCAAGATTGCCTCTGTGTCTTGGCTATTGTAAACAGTGCTGCTAAGAACTGGATATTTCCCAGGTGACTCAGTGATAAAGAATCTGTGTGCAATGCAGGAGGTGCAGGTTTGATCCCTGGGTCAGGAAGATCCTCTGAAGAAGGAAATGGCAACCAGAGCTTGGAGGGTCACAGTCCATGGGATTGCAAGAGTCAGATTTGACTTAGTGACTGAACAGCAACAAATAGTTGTTTTCACAAGTTCAGTAAGAATCGGTTCTTCTTGTAACAGGACACAATTGGACATATTAGCTATATTACCAAGTCTATGGTTGGATTATCATATTTAAGAGAGACATACATAGACCAGAAATATGATCAGAATGCTTTAAGAAACTAAGGTTGACTTTATGTAGCCAATAAAATCTCAAGGAGAAACAGACTGCTGTCTTGCTTACAGAGTTTTCAGCAACCATACTGAGTAAGGAAGATCAATTCCTGACAGGTTACAGGAACTTCAGGTTATTGGGGGACCTTGAAAGACAAGAATTCACCCCAATATATATGAATTAAAGGCAGTTCTAATGGTAAGTTGTCAACTTGACTTCTTGGCCTCAAGAAACGTTTAAAAGTCCAATCTTAAATTCCATATGAAATTTTCCAACAAAGCAGTTTAGGAGAGCCTAGATGGTCAGTTCCTATTCTTGCTGTATTTAAGTAGATTAAATAGGCCAAGTTATTGAAACTAAACTTACTTTGCAAACAGGTTTGTTTTAAGTTGGTAAAAATGAGGGTGATTTTAGAAAAATTATGTTTTAGTAATACACTGTGGATATTAGATTCTAATACTATCCATTTTCTTTGAGGTTTGTTTTATACCAATAAACTGGACTAGATCCTCATATCTAGCTATAACTGGACTAGTCTCCTCATATCTAGCTACAACTCTCTGAACTAATGTCTGATTTTTCCCATTCTTTTGATTTGGGGTTATTGAGAACTGCCCTTGTTCCTGAAGCCCTGAACACTAAAACTAGAAAACTTGATATAAACTCCAGAGAAAACACCACAGTTGCTCATGTTTAGAAAATCTTTTTTTGCCTCTTCTTATGTGGGCCACTCAAAGTTTACCAGTATATTTGATGACATCACCAAAGACATTCAAATGACAATTTGAAAATCTATCAAGTTGTCACTGCCTGCCCTATTCTGTCTGAGTATGCTTTGAGCCAGACATCTAGAAATCTCTATTGGCTGCTTTCAGATCTCAGGAATTGGTATTATGTGTCTGCTCCAATCATTAATCATTGTTTTTATTTTGTCCCCATAGAAACGCCTTAGTAAATACATGATTGCTTCCACCATAGCCCTAATTTAGGGAGCCCACCTGATCACATCCTCCTGAAATTATTTAAAGGTGGGACTGTAGGGGAGCAAAATTTGCCACCCTAAAATGCGAAATGAAAGTCACTTAGTCGTGTCTGACTCTTTGCCATGGAATTCTCCCAGCCAGCGTACTGGAGTGGGTAGCCTTTCCCTTGCCCAGGGCATCTTCCCAACCCAGGGATTGAACACAGGTCTCCCGCATTGCCGGCAGATTCTTTACCAGCTGAGCCACAAGGGAAGTCCTCTCTTTGGCATAAGCATTATTTTGGGCTAATTATTTTTAACAAATAGTTGACTCCAGAAGTGGTGGTTTTTTTTGTTTTTGTTTTTTTTTTGTTTTTCACCTCCAGCTTAGCTGCTTAAAGAATTTAGATAAAGTTCTGGTCCTGGAAGAGCACTGTCACTGGAGATGTGGACACAGAGTATGGGCTAAGTGTGGTAAGGGGAGCTCTGCAGGGCCTGGAGACCCGTGTCTTCTTTGTGTCCCATTGTCTTTGCATGGTCCAGCAAACATTGGTTTACCAAACATTTTCCTATCTTCCTGTAAATTGTTTTCCTCCCCTTTAGAGTCCCAAATCCCTAACCCTTTCTCCTTCCCTCAGATGGTGTATAAGCCTCACTTGGCCTAACTTGGTTTCAGGCCTCCTATTCTTGTGGGGCCGTGCTCATGCTCACAGCTGTGTCCGACTGTTTGTGACCCCGTGGATTGTAGCATGCCAGGCTCCTCTGTCCAAGGAATTTTCCAGGCAAGAACACTGAGTGGGTTGCCATTTCCTCCTCCAGGGGATCTTCCCGATTCAGGGATGAAACCTGTATCTCCTGTGTCTCTTGCTTTGTTAGGCAGATTGTTTACTACTGTGCCACCTGGGAAATCCCACCATATAGAGGTAATTCAGTTCATTTTTTCTCCTGTTGATCTGTCCTGTACCAATTTAATCATTAGGACAGCCCCCCCCAAAAAAACTCAAGAAGGATGGGGGGGGAGATTTCTCCCTTACAAACATATTATTAACATTTCCTTACATAAAGTTTCTAGTTTCTAAAAAATGTTGAACTATTAATTTAAATAGATTATTTTCTTTCCAAAACATGTTTTAAAATTTATTTTTGTTTTCAATATAACATTCAGATATTTGCTTATTTACTTTACATCCTTGCTTCATGTATTCTTTTGTTTTTTCCTTTCTCTGGCTCTTTCTTTTTTGTTGTTGTTTTTAAAAATTTATTCTTTAATTTGCCTTTATTTTTTTATGTCGTAACAAGAAGGTTTTTTACAAGGTTCAACCATCCACATACAATTTAAGCTTTTATTTGGGAGTATGGAGAGGAGCTCTGGTAGATGCGGTATTCTTCGTTCATAATCTTGGAGAAGCAGCCATGGTGTTACTCTGTTCTTCTAGAGCCACTGCTGGTTCTAAAGCACACAGCTCTGTGGTATGTATGTATGAGTGTGCATTCTAATGAGAGTGGAACTTTTAAAACAAATTCCCTTACACCCACTGATCATTCCCTGTCTAGCCGAAGGCAAGATTTCTTAGGTTTGTACTCTGCTTCCTTCCAACTTTTGAGGAAAAACTAAAAACCTTTATTTCCCCCCATTTGGAAATGAGATTTGAGAATCAGATTAAAAGGAGTCCACCTTAGCCTATAGAGTTATTTGAGTCACAAGACATCATGAATCATTCTGTCAAGTTAGAACCTGCATTTTCAAATGATGCTTAGCCTAGTTGCTGATCCAGAGGAGGCACTGTAAATATTTGGTGAATGATCGAGGCAGTACCTTTCCAACTAAGGACAGCCTTTCATCTCAGAAAGCCTTGTCCTTTCTGAACAATTCTCTGCTTTTCAGCAACTAGAGTGAAAGACAAGAAGATCTAATCTTAACCAGGGTGGCTGAGTGTAGAAGGAAAGGTGGTATCTTAGGCTAACAGCTATTAAGGTTGTAGTGTAAAACTTGATGTTACATTAGGAAGCAAATGTACAGTCAATGCATTTATCAGTGTAGAAGTAATAAGATGTGCCAGATGTCTTGTATTTCAGTGCCTGGTTCTTTTCCTCTCCATACCCTCCTTTTCTGAAAATACAATGGCTGTATACTGCTTCCAATAATTTTGACTACCCTTAACTAGAAACTTAAATGCAAATAACACTATGTCCTAGGGCATGGGGGATATAAACATTAATGACCTCTTATTCCCTCTGCCTTATCAAAATAAAGTCCATTTTCTTCAAGCTAAAATTCCCAGTTATTACATGGTGGAGTAAAAGTAGATAAAGAAGGTTTTAAGATTCAGAATAGTTAGAATCTTGGCTCTGCTACCTATCAGTTGTTAGATGACCTTGGGTGAGTTATTTCCCTTAATCTCTAAAATGGTAGTAATTAACAGGGCTTCCCTGGTGGTTCAGAGGTTAAAGCGTCTACCTCTAATGCAGGAGACGACTGAGCGACCTAACTAACAGGCGCTTTAAGGAAGATGGTGAGGCTTAAATGAGAACAAAAACAGGACATTTTGGTTTTTACTTGATGAATACCAAAGTTATCCAGTGCCAGAAAGTCAGGTTATTCCTTTTTTTTTTTTTTAATACCACTCAGCTGCTAATAAGTGGTAAGATGTTTTACAGATTGTTCTTGATTTGTAATTCTTTTGAGATTTACATGAAGATTTAAATGATGCTCATTCTAGCAACTGCTGTTCTTTGAGAATTAAGGTTGAGAAGCTGCTTGCCGGGTAAACTATACTGGTAAAATAGTCAATAGACTATTTCCAAGATATATTTAACCCCTTTTTCATTTTATACATTCTGCAAAGTTGTTGTTGCTATTGTATTTAACATCAAGACCCTTTGTTGTTTAGTCGCTAAGTCGAACCCTTTAGGACCCCAGGGAGTGCAGCACACCCGGCTTCCACGTCCTTCACCATCTCCCAGTTTGCTCAAACTCATGTCCGTTGAGTCCCTGATGCCATCAAGATCCTAACAGGTTAGGGTAACACTAACTTGTGTTTACATTTATTTTTCTGTCACTTATCATTGAGAGGGTTCTTAATGAAGACTTTCTTCCAAGAGTTAATCAAGGCTAGGCAATTGAAGTTTGCAGTTAAGCGTCTGTGCTTAAATTGTTTTCTATCAATTTGTAAATATTTTCCTAGCAACTTTTCCTCAAGCTATCGCTTCTTTTATCTTGAACTGGCTCAAATTCTTCCTTTCCAGAAATGTTTTTTATGTTTATTACCAGCCTCTTTTATCACATTTTCCTCACTTTGGGAGACCCAGGTTACTCTTTTTAGCCTTTCTGAGGACTAAGTTCTTACGGGTTTACGACGCTGATTTCCTGAGTTCTACGTGATTATACCCCTGAATGCTTCATTCAGCTTGGCTAAGCATCAGATATATTTGTGGAATGCTGCTGTATGATAGGGTAGAAAGTGGTGAGGTAGTGCGGCTTACTACCAAAATGGGTAATGGAAAACAGAGAATGTGTTGTGTTAAATAACAAAAATGCTTTAAGCATCAAGAAGGGGGTAATTAAACTGCTGGAATTTTCAGGAAGTAAGTGGGACGTGAGAGTGAAGAGCGAAGAGAAGGTGGCGAGGTTTTACTTCGTTATCCTTTATTAATAGACCATCAGGGAGGAGTCTTAAGAGTCATGTCTAATGCGCGAACGACTCATTCGGAGGCGACAACCCCCTCCGCTCTACTTTGGGACGCGGGGTTACTGGCCGCCAAAGGGTCTGCGTCCCAGCTGCCGGTCTCTCACGCAGTCGCAGCGCCGAGTCTTCCTCCGAGTCCAGCTGCTCCTTTGAACTCTAGCAGGGAGCCGGTCCACCAGGCCTGTCCCCACCGCGCCCCGGGTTGGGGCCCGCCCAGCCTACTCTCCCTTCGGCGCAGGCACCTGCCTGGCCGCCCCGCTCGGCGGGGTCCTGAGGCGCCTCGGGGAAGCGCGCTGATTGGCTGCGGCTCGGGGCTGGTGCTTGGCTCCGGCGCCGCTTGACAACCGCAGTGTGCGAGAGGCTTAGCCGAGCTGTAGCCGGCTTCAGGAGGGGCAGACGCGAGGAAGGACGGACTGACGGGCTGATGGATTGACGCGCTGGGGGCAGGAGGCAGGACCGACGCCGAGCCCAGACCGCCGCCCTCGCGCTCCCTCTCCAGCCCGGAACCCGCCTTTGCGGGGCCCGGTCCTCTGGCCTCCCAGCCGCTTTCTCCTCCGTGGTTTCTCCGGGCTCGACCCGGAGCCCTCAGGTGAGCGACTCCGGGAGGCGGAGGCGGGGTCGGGTTGCGCCTCGGGTTGTCATGGTCACCCGTCGCCGCCGGTCACCACCTGACAGGGCGGCGACCCTGGCGACCCCAAGGGCGGCGTTCCTGGCACGGGAGAAGGGTCTTGGGTAGGCTGGGGTGCTGACTGGGTGGGGACTGGGGTCGTGGGTGAGGCCCTGGCGCCGACGGGTGGGGGCCAGGCCGCGACTGGAAGCCGCCGCTCCTGAACCACACCTTTGCCTCGCTGCCAGTCCGGCTTTGCCGACCGAGCCGACGCTCCTCGCCCTGGCACTGTCCGCCTTTGAGCACGGTGGGTGCCCACCTCGCTGCTGCTCTGGAGCGGGAGGGCGGCTGACGACGCTGATTCTTTCTTCCTCGCCCCTCTGCCAAGCCCGAGCGACAGCCGAGGGGCGCGCTCCCGTCCCTTTCTGGGCACGCCTTGGCCCGGAGAAGGGGAGGGCGCTGCGGGGCTGGAGCAGCCCCGCGGGGGCCGGGTTGGGCCTTCCTGACGTCAGTGGTCAGTGGCTGCAGGCCTTTGGGGGTCTGGGCGGAGTCGCGGAGAGGGGCCGCGACTAGATTTGGAGCTGGGGTTGGACCGGAGCCCCGGGGGCGCCTGCGTGGGAGAGGAGAATAGGAGCTTGTAGAACTCATAGTGTTAAGCCGCTTACTTATGTTGGGGAGAAAAGAGATTGGGGCTCCAGCTCTGGAGCGAGGCCTTGGCCGAAAAGGGGCAGGGGGAACAGGGGAGGCATTTGACCAGCATTTGATTTTTTTTTTTCCCTCTCTGTACCCAGACGTGCAGTTAGTAACTACGCATAGTATCTGAGCAAAGCAATTTTGGCAACTTGGTTCTCTCTGCATAATGAAAGGAGAAGTCTTTGTTCCACCCAGATTCATAGGTTGTGATCCTAACACTTATTTCCCTCCCCTTGTTGCTGACTTAGAGTGCTTCAAGAAGTTAATGGCACAAAGATGAACATGTAAGGCTTGAATATGCTGTAAATATTTTTTTTTTCCACAGTAAATCCAAATAGATTTTTTTTTGTCTCCAGTGTTGGCATGTATTGCCTTGAAATTTTACTGTAATAGAATGGAGAAACGCCTAAGAGCCTATTTTCCTTTATATAGCATATTCCTGGGTCTCATTTAGAAGGAAAATGTACTGAACAATTTTACCTTAGATTTTAGTGAAATGATTGCTTCTGCATAGGAAGGAAAAATTATTATAGTGACCAGCCAATTAAGCCATAACAGTGTATTGTTAGGGGAACACACACACACACACACACACACACTTGAATTTGATGCCATTATAAATATGCAGTTTTTTTGTGAAGGAATTTTAATCTGTTTTCCACCCACTTTCCCACTTCCTAATTGTCTTTTTTTCTTTCTGAAGTCAGTACTAGGATTATATCAACAGAGAGCAGGGTACTATCCATTCCTAGTTACATAATGTGTTCAGTTTTTCTGTTTGTGAAGCCCCGTTATCACTTACTAAATAGCGTTTGATATGCTTGACATACGCTGCAGTTTGAGAAACACTTCAAAATAAGTGTGAAAAGATGCAGTTTTCCTTAGTAGCTTAGTAAACTGAAAATCAGATTGCCTGGATTTAAGTTTCCCTTTGCTACTGATTGTAATCTTGGAAGAGCTGCTTACCCGACTGTTGACTAGTCTAATTTCCAAATGATAATACCTGCTTTTGTTTTAGTCTGGGAATGAGCTATGAAGCTGAACAAAATAAAGTATTTGAAAGCAGTTTGGAAACAAAATTTAAGACATCTGTTGATTACCTTTTAATAGAATGAAGCGTTGACAGGATAATTAAAAATTTCTGAATGATCTATTTAGTATTTCTAGGTCCAAGACCTTATTTCTTACAATGGCCTTAAGGGGCTTATAGAAACTATTAAAATACATCTTTACTCCTTGGCAGAGGTTCTTTATTACTGTGGTGACATGGCGAAAGGGTGTGTTCTTTCTATATGTGGGTCAGGATTGCTTTCCTGGTTTCGGTAGGATGTTTTCATAGTTTAGAAAATAAGGCTATGGCCAATAACTCTTACTTGAATTTCATTTGGTATTAAATAATTCTTAGTGTACGTCATTGATTCTTGATCAAGAAATAGCTTACTTTATCCCCTCTGACCTATGGTTTTCAAATAGGAGTATTCGAGATAAGCTGAAATATGCCAAGAAGTAAATCTGTGGCCACAGAATATGACACATATTTATGGAATTGTAATCAGTTTCACTTGAAGACTTGGATAAAAAAATTTTTTTTTAATATTTAACAGAAGATATATGAAGAATGTAATATTGACATTGATTTCTAAGGTAAAATTCAAAGAAATTTTATGTTTCTAGGCTCTGTGGGGATGGGTTCAGTTTCTTTTGTCGTTTTAGAGAAAAGTTTTAGAAGAATTGCCTTAGGCTTACTCAGCTAATGAATGAGAGATTTACTTCATAGGACAGGAAATAAGTTGAGTTCACTTTCTGAAGCTTTGACATTAGGCTCCAAATTACTGGAATCCTAACTATGCTCTCTTGTCTTCACCCCTATATAGGCCTGAAGGTTGTAATGGAAAGGTCACAGGATTTTAGACCCGGTTGTCGCATTCTTGCTTCTGCACTTTTTGCAGTGTGACCTGAGACAAGTAACTAACGTCTCAGAGTGTTAGTGTAATCTTAGGTAAACTGAAGTTGGAAAGTTGTGAGAATTAATATAGATGATGTATGGGAGTGTTTAGCACAGGACCTGACATAGTGGCTGCACAGTAAATGTTAGCATGTTTTTCCCTTCCCATCTCTGCATGTTAGGATATTAACAATCCTTCAGACACATTCTTAGCAAGATACCTCATTATTCCTCTGTACTTCCATGAAATTTTGTCATTTTTTTATGTTACTCTTTACATTTTATGTATAATGGTTTTGTACAGAAGACTTTAATCCACGTCTTCAGGTTATAAATCCATTGCTGACCCTTGTCTGAGAATACTTTTTTTTTTGCCATTTAATTTTGAGACCATTACATTGAATAGCCAAAACTTACATATTTCAACTGATTTTTCTTTTTCTTTTGAATTTGTTTTTGTTTAAGTAAAAAGATACCGTCACAAAACACCACGCCCTCCTTTATAAGCCCTTCTTTTGTGTTTTATCTTCTTTTCACTGTAGTAACTCAATCATTGTAACTCAGGGGTGCAGCATGATGCTAGCATATGTACACAAGTATTTTTAAATGAGTACTTCAAACGTGTTTCTACAAGTAGGAGTCTCTCTATGTAGCATCTTTAACATAGTTGGTCTAATCAGGATTCCCAATGTTTTAAAATTACACCTAGCTTTTTTTTTAAAAAACAAGGTAAACTTTTTCCAGATTAAATTTTTTTTTTAATTTTATTTTATTTTTAAAGTTTACATAACTGTATTAGTTTTGCCAAATATCAAAATGAATCCGCCACAGGTATACATGTAGTAGCTCTTCCAGAAAATTTTCCAGAAGATCCTCTGGAGAAGGGAATGGCAACCCACTCCAGTATTGCCTGGAAAATTCCATGGACAGAGGAGCCTGGCAGACTACAGACCATGGGGTCACAAAGAGACATGACTGAGTGACTAACATACATAACACACAGCTCTTCCATAGCATGTTATTAGCAGCCCTTTTGACACATTGTCCGAGGACAGTGTCCTTACCTTATGAGTTCTAAAGGGGGAGAAATTCACATTGCACCAGTCACATTCATGTCACTCTGTTAGGAAGTTGATCTCATTTTACAAGTCAGCACTATTTTAGAGAAAAAGTACTACATGAAAAATGGCATAAAATTTTTGTACTATTTATAGTTGATGCATTTGATTCAAATAATGAATTCAAATAACTCATTCGAGAAATGAATGAAATTCTGTGACTAGGTTCCAAGTTTTGTGAAACCTATTGAAAATGGAACTTATATAAAAATCTTTGAGAAAGCTTTATAGAACTGAGCTAAAATTGGTGCCTTAATGTCCATTTTGATTTAACATTTTTCCTTTCTTCGCTTCCAATTTTATTGAGATATCATTGACAAACAGCACTGGATAAATTTAAGGTGTACATAATAATTTGACTTGCATACATTATGAAATAATTATCATAAGTTTAGTGAACATCCATCACTTCATATAGATACAAAATTTTAAAAATAGGAAAAAATATTTTCCCTTGTGATGAGAACTCTTAGGATTTACTCTCAACAACTTTCCTGTATAATATTGTTGTTGTTTAGTTGCTAAGTTGTGTCTGACTCTTTGTGAATGCATGGACTGTGTAGCCCTCCAGCCTCCTCTATCCATGGGATTTCCCAGGCAAAAATACTGGAGTGCGTTGCCATTTCCCTCTCCAGGAGATCTTCTGCCCCAGGGCTCAAACCCAGGTCTCCTGCATTGGAGGCAGATTCGTTACCATTTGAGCCATCAGGGAAGCCCCCTGTTTAATATACAGCAGTGTTAATTATTTTTATCATGTAGTACATTACATTCCTAGTACTTGTTATAACTGGAAGTTTTTACCTTTTGATGGCCTTCATCCAATTCTCCTTTCTCCTGCTCCTTACCCCTGATAACCACAAATCTGGTCTCTTTTTCTAAGAGTTTGTTTTTGAAGACTGTGTAAGTTCCTGTTATATAACATAGCGATTTGATATTTCTATACATTTCAAAATAATCACCATGATAAGTCTAGTCACAATATGTAACTCTATAGAGACATCACATATTAATAGTTATTGTCTTAGTCCCCACACTGTACATTTCATATCCATGACTCATTTATTTTGAAACTGGAAATTTGTACCTCTTAATTTCCCTCACCTGTCTCTTCCTCCCCTTACACCTTTCCTCTCTGGCAACCACCTGTTTGTTCTCTGTATATATAACTGTTTCTGTTTTGTTTGTTTTTTAGGTTCCACATATAAGTGAAATCATTCAGTATTTACTTTTCTCTAACTTATTTCACTTAGCATAATACATGGCAAGATTTCATTCATCTTCTTTTTTTTAAAGATTTATTTATTTTATATTTGGCTGTGCTGGGTGTTTGTTGCTGCTCGAGGGCTTTCCCTCGTTGTGGCAAGTGGGAGCTAGTCTTCACGTGGTGCATGGGCTTCTCTTTGCAGTGGCTTCTTCTGTTGCAGAACACAGGCTTTAGTGCAGGGTCCTCAGTAGTTGTGGTGCTTTGGCTCAGTAGTTGTGGCTGTGGGCTTAGTTGCTCCACGGCATGTGGAATCTTCCCTGACCAGGGATAGAACCCGTGTCCCCTGTATTGACAGGTGGATTCTTAACCATTGGACCACCAGGGAAACCTTTCATTCATTTTTTTGGGTAATATTCTATTGTGTATATGTGTGTGTATACCACATCTTTCTCCATTCATCTATTAGTGTGCACTTAGGTTGCTTTTGTATCTTATTTTTGTAAATAATGCAGCAATGAACATAGGGGCTCTTATATTTTTTCTAACTAGTGTCTTCATTTTTTTCAGATAAATATCTAGGAGTGGAATTGCTGGGTCGTATGGTAGTTCTATTTTTAATTTTGGGGGAATCTGTTTACTGTTTTCCATGGTGTCTGTACGAGTTTACATTCCCACCTGCAGTTCACAAGGGTTCTGTGTTTTCTGTATCCTTGCCAACAGTTGTTATTTGTTGTCTTTTTCAATAATAGCCATCCTAATGTGTGTGAGGATGTTACTGGTTTTGATTAGTATTTCCCTGATGATTAGTTGAGCATCTTTTCATTGCAGTCTGTATGTCTTTAGAAAAATATATTTAAATCTTTTTGCCCATTTTTTAATTGGGTTGTTCATTTTTTTTGATGTTTTATGAGTTATTTGCATGTTTTGGTTATTAACCCCTTGCTGTATATATTGTTTGAACATTTTTCCAAATTTTGCTTTTTAAAAAATATTATTTTGAGTGCTTGGAAATAGAATTGGGTTGGTTTTCTTTCTAACTTTAGGAAAAGCTTTTGAAATGAAATTCTGGGAAGTACAAAAAAACAGTATCTCACAAATAGATGATGTAAAGCAACTTTAGGTGTCTAGTTGTGCTCACTGTATAGTACCCACATTATGGGAATTGTTAAATTTCATTGTGTACAGTTGTTGACCAGACCACAACTGGAGGGAGAATTGTGTTCTATTTCAGGTGCTTTAAATGGCAACCCACTCCAGTGTTCTTGCCTGGAGAATCCCAGGGACAGAGGAGCCTGGTAGGAGGCCGTCTATGGGGTCGCACAGAGTCCGACACGACTGAGGTGACTTAGCAGCAGCAGCAGCAGCAGCAAAGTGAGGTTAACAATTGTTCAGAGGAGAATGACTAGTATTGTAGGGAATCTGGAAGTTATATGAAGATTGGTTGAAGGAAGTAGGCGAATAAACATGATGATTGTCAGACTCAAATGTGTAAATTTTTAACATAACAAGTTTTTATTGTGCTGACCCTGAAGACACACCTAGATGAAAGTAGATTTCAATGCAATATTGGAAAACAAAATAAAATGCCTTTTTATACTTGTGAAAAATTGCAGGAATTCTGCATTATCTATTGCTGTGTAGCAAATTACCCCCAAACTAAGTGGCTTGAAACAACAAATATTCACTTTACTGTTTCTGGAGGTCAGGAATCTGGGCCATCCCAGCTGGGAGCCTCTGAGTTTAGGTGTCTCCTGAGGTTGCAGTTAAGCTTCTCTAGGAACTATGGTCTCACCTGAAAGCTAGACTGAAGAATGATCTCCTTCCATGCTCAATGACTCGGACTTCTGTTCTTTGTTGGATTGAGGGCTTCCACTCTTCACAGACTGCTAACTGAAGACTTTCTTCAGTTCTTTGTTACTTGGATCTTTCCACAAGGTTTCTTCATGACGTGGCAGCTGACTTCCCCCAGAGAGAGCAGTTTGAGAGAGGGCACACACCTGCTCTTGGAATGGATGTTACCATCTCTTTATAAATCTTGGAAGTGACACCCCAACACTTCCAGTCTGCACTTGGGTACAAGTGAGTTACTAAATCCAGTCCACACTCAAGGGCCAGGGACTACGAAAGGGTGTAAAAACAATAATAGTCTCGCTGGTGACTGTCTTAGAGTCTGAGACAGGTACCTTGGGTGGGGTATAGAAATTTTCTGTCATTGGATGCGTTTATGTAGACATTGGCAGATCATCTGTCAGAGATGTGTTCAGATATTCTGTGCTAAAAAAGAGTGGACAAAGGTACCTCCCAACTTAATTCTATGATGAGTTTATAAACGCTAAGGAAGTAGAAAAGCTAAGGATGGAAAACTCAGTTAAGTGGGTAGTTATATAGTACATATACTGTTGTACTTCTTTCAGTAGTTAATGCTTATATATTTGTGGGTTTTTTAGTACGTTTTCAAGTTTTTGTGACTCAGTACATTTTCTTATGTTTCTAAATATTCTGCTGTATAGTAGATACAGTTGTATACCTACTGACAAACTATTTTTTGTATGTTCAGTTTTTGAAACATACTCAAATATCTTAAGTTCTACTTTTCTCATTGAAAACAAGTGTGGGAGTAAAAGAAGAAAGAACATAAAGGATAATTTTAATCTATTTTACAAAGATTACCTTGTCTTTAGGTGTGACAGAAAACTATCCTAGAGATAGTTATATTTCATTATATAATGAAAAATGAAATTGTGTTCTTAGATAAGGCATCTGTTTTACCACAAATAAGGTAAAACATACAAATAAGCAAATAAAGAATACTACATAAATTTATATGAATATTCACTTTGATCTTAATTGATAAGCATTAATTTGTGATTATAATTTTAAATTAATTTTTATTATAAATGTTACTCTTAAAAACATTCTGCCTATCTTTTTTTTCCTGCCTTTTTTACATGTGTTTTTATAGGTTGAAATTTTACTTAATAAACATTTGAATTTTTACCATAAGCTGCTATAATAATTTAAGGAATAAACTATTTAAAACTTTTAAAATTCTTTGCAAGATTAATACCTGAAACTTTTGACTCTGAATCAGAAGACCTTGACTTTCTTATGCTTAGCTCTGCCTAATGTCCAATAATAATTCTATAGTCAAGTGGTGGCATTGTTTCTCATTAGTAAGTAAAATTCACATTTTGAATAGTTCTAAAGAAGTTACTTGCTTTGGTCTGACCAAACTTAACCCTCCATGTTTCTCTTGAAATCCGTAACACAATTTATGAACTTTATGATTGAAAAAGTATTAAGTCTGAGACTGGAACTCAGCAGAGATCCAGTAGACCTTAAATAAACCCACTAAACCATGTTGTAGATCACTTGTAAACAAGTGATCTAAAGCAGTGTATTATTATTAATATTTTGCCACACCCATGTGGCATGCAGGAGCTCCCAGAACAGGGAGGGAGCCCATGTCCCCTGCATTGGGAGCATAGAGTCTTAACCACTAGACTGCCAGGGAGGTTCCTAAAAAAGTATATTATTTAAGAATAAAACAAATTTTTCACATACTTCCTTTTTAGATCTAAAATTCTTATGCTTTAAATTAGCACCATAATTTTGCTTTTGGTCGTGCTCCAAAAACTAAGTTATGTTCAGCAGCAAAGCATTGTAGCAACACACTATTGAAATTTACCTAGTTTCTTCTTCCTCTTCTGCTATGGTATCTAAAAAGCATTCAGAATGATACAGCATTTGACATACCATTGTCTTTTGTCCTGCAGTACAGCCTGTAACAAAACAAGGCTGTCCTGAACCCCTGGTAATAGAATTATTTACCTTTATCCCAAGAAGGTTAGGAAAGCACCAGAATCTGCCTGTGGAGTGTGCCCAGGCCAACTTCCAAGGAATTCATGCTGTGAGACCTAAAGTTCGTAGGAAAGTCAAAGTGGAAGTTGCTCAAGTCATGTCTGACACTTTGCGACCCCATGGACTATACAGTCCATGGAATTCTCCAGGCCAGAATACTGGAATGGGTTGCCATTCACTTTTCCAGGGGATCTTCCCAACCCAGGGATCGAACCCAGGTCTCCCGCATTGCAGGCTTATGAGGTTGTCTAAAAAGTATAGACCAACATGTAATGGTTCCATATGTGCTACATATGTTTGTGACAGGATTAAATGCACTTTCCTTATTGAGGAGTAGAAAATTGTTGTGAAAGTATTGAAAACACAAGCCAGAATCAGAAAGCTAAATTCAAAAATGAAGCTTTTTTGAGTAATAAAAAGATCAGAAAGATGTAAAAAATTTTTTTAATTAAAAAAAAATTTATTTAGACTTTCCCATATTCAATATGGCTTTTCAAAGGTACTTTCAAATCTGGTTTGTTTTAAAGTCAAAAGTTAAACAGCTAAGGGGTTCCCCTGATGGCTCAGTGGTAAAGAATCCGCCTACAGTGCAGGAGACACAGGAGACGTGGGCTCGATCCCTAGGTTGGGAAGCTGCCCTGGAGGAGGGCATGGCAACCGGCTTCAGTATTTTTGCTTGGAGAATCCCATGGACAGAGGAGCCTGGTGGGCTACAGTCCATAGGGTCGCAAAGAGTCGGACACTGAAGTGACTGAGCACGCACAGATGCAAACAGCTAAACTATAGAGTTCTTTCGATCTTAATTTTAATTTTTTTTTTCACTTTGGAGGTTTCCTTCCCTCCTGTCATTTTCAATACTGCTTGTTTTTGGATGACAGTATTCATTTGGATAACATAATTTAAAAATTAACTGGAGTTTATTAAGTAAAGGTTAGGAATTATATTTTACTAGACGTGGAGAGATCTTTTAAAATAAAAAAAGTAATCTTTAAATTCATTTTAGTATCTTACACAGTTGAGCTAATAATTTTGTCTCTCTAGCTAAAAGGGTATGTTTAAAACTCTGATTAGATTGTTGTTAATGTAGACTTCTAGCTTATTTACCCACCCTATTAGCATTGTTTAATAGAAAAACAATATGAAAAATGATAGAACTATGGACCTCTGTTGGAATAATTTTTATATTTTTCAAGTTCGATGAAGGTTTTTCATTTTGGCATATTTAGATGACTGTATCCATTTTATGTTTTTCCTTGTTTTTGTATTGTTGCCCTTTCTTTTCTTGGAAATCAATGTGATACAATAGAAAGAACTTTAGTCAACTTATGGTTCCAGTCTTGTCCTAGAGTTTTTGTCTACAGTCTTTTCTTCCTTCCTTCTCTCCCTTCCTGTTTCTCTTTCTGTGTCTCGCTTTGCCTATCCTCTCTGTCTCTGTATTTCTTTCACTGTCAAAAATTCTAATTTTCATTGTTACAAACCTTAGGTTCGGGATTGGGGAGGAGGACGCAATTTCTTGACTGTCAAGATAAGGCAACGCAGATATTTTAAGGAATTAATGAAAAATTGATCTGAAAATTAATCTAAGTATAAATATTTGCCTCCTTTTTACCCCTTCAGTTACTTTTAAGAAATTTCTTGGATGGCGTCGACATCAATGTTGATATCGGAATTTATGTCCTGACATGTTTCTGAAAGAAGTATTCAGCTGCTAGTGAGATGTTCAGCCTTAATATAAATTCTGGGCTAAGTTTTTGACCATACAAAGCTTTGTGTCTTCATCTGTAAAATGGAGATAACATTGTCAATCTTATGATTGTTATAAAGATCAATTAAGCAATATAAGATCCTACAGTAGTTTTTGTGCCCAATAGTTTTTGCATTGTAAATGTAGCAGTTAATCCTGTCTTTGGACTTTCCTTGTGGCTTAGATGGTAAAGAATCTGCCTGCAGTGCAGGGGACTTGGGGTCAATCCCTGGGTTGGGAAGATCCCCTGGAGAAGGGAATGGCTACCCACTCCAGTATTCTGGCCTAGAGAATTCCATGGACAAAGGAACTTGGCAGGCTATAGTACATGTGGTTGGGATTCTTCTGTACCTGGTACCTTGATATAGAACTTTTGAGATCTAATTCTGTGATTTTTTTTTTCATTTTCATAGTTTTTTTCTGTTAAAACTTTTATTTGTATAAGAAATGTATGTATAATTAAATAATACATGAATATATATTGGTTATAAACCATTCAGATGATTTTGAATGATGAAGAGTAAATCTCCCTTCAATCCTTTCCTTTCCTAGTTCCCTGCCCTCCATCCAATCTCCTTCTTCTTTTCAGAGGTAACCACTCTGAACAGTTTGATATACATCCCTCCAGCCTCTCTTTGTCATTTATTTAGCTATAGAGATACTATGCTGTCCCTTTTAAAAGAGATAAATAGACCCATTTCTATTCATCGATTCATCAAGTATTTGTTGATAGCTGTATTTTTCTGTAATGTGTCTTTTTATTGTTAAGGTACAGTAGATATACATCACTGCATTAGTATTCTATAATATGAATTTACCAAAAATTAACAATTCTCCTATTGATGAGAGCTCAGTTCATTTCTAATTTTTCTCTATTACAAGCAAATCTTAAAGAACATCTTTGTATACATTCAGTTTAGTCACTCAGTCGTGTCCGACTCTGCGACCCCATGAACCACAGAACGCCAGGCCTCTCTGCCCATCACTGACTCCCGGAGTCCACCCAGACCCATGTCCATTGTGTTGGTGATGCTGTCCAACCATCTCATACTCTATTGTCCCCTTCTTCTTCTGCCCTCAATCTTTCCCGGCATCAGGGTCTTTTCAAATGAGTCAGTTCTTTGCATCAGGTGGCCAAAGTATTGGAATTTCAGCTTCAACATCAGTCCTTCCAATGAACACCCAGGACTGATCTCCTGTAGGATGGACTGGTTGGATCTCCTCGCAGTCCAGGGACTCTCAAGAGTCTTCTCCACCACCACAGTTCAAAAGCATCAATTCTTCAGCGCTCAGCTTTCTTTATAGTCCAACTCTCACATCGGTACATGACCGCTGGAAAAACCATAGCCTTGACTAGATGGACCTTAGTTGACAAAGTAATGTCTGCTTTTTAATATGCTATCTAGGTTGGTCATAACTTTCCTTCCAAGAAGTAAGCATCTTTTAATTTCATGGCTGCAGTCACCATCTGCAGTGATTTTGGAGCCCAGAAAAATAAAGTCAGCCAATGTTTCCCCATCTGTTTGCTATGAAGTGATGGGACAGGATGCCATGATCTTAGTTTTTTGAATGCTGAACTTTAAGCCAACTTTTTCACTCGCCTCTTTCATTTTCATCAAAAGACTCTTTAGTTCCTCTTCACTTTCTGCCATAAGGGTGGTGTCATCTGCATATCTGAGGTTATTGATATTTCTCCCGGCAATCTTGATTCCAGCTTGTGCTTCTTCCAGCCCAGCGTTTCTCATGATGTACTCTGCATAAAAGTTAAATAAGCAGGATGACAATATTACAGCCTTGACAGACTCCTTTTCCTATTTGGAACCAGTCTGTTGTTCCATGTCCAGTTCTAACTGTTGCTTCCTGACCTGCATATAGGTTTCTCAAGAGGCAGGTCAGGTGGTCTGGTATTCCCATCTCTTTCAGAATTTTCCACAGTTTATTGTAAACCACACAGTCAAAGGCTTTGGCATAGTCAATAAAGCAGAAAGAGATGTTTTTCTGGAGCTCTCTTGCTTTTTTGATGATCCAGTGGATGTTGGCAATTTGATCTCTGGTTCCTCTGCCTTTTCTAAAACCAGCTTGAGCATCTGAAAGTTCACGGTTCACGTATTGTATATGTATCTTTGTACCTGTTTGTATATTTTTGCAGAATAGGTTCCTAGAAATGGAATTGGTGAGTCAAAGAGTATATGCATTTAAAATTTTCATAGATGAAAATTTCATACTGTCAAATTATCTCTCCAAAAGTTTGTCCCAATTTATATTCTTTCTTTCATTATGTATTTTTAAAGATTTTTGGTCATACTGTGCAGCATATAGAGTCTTATTTCCCCAACTAGGGTTTGAACCTGTGCCCACTGTGGTGGAAACATGGAATCCTAACCACTGAATCCCCAGGGAAGTCCCCAATTTATATTCTTAACACAGTGTGTGTGAAGGGGCATTTACTCACACTCTTGCCAACTCTAGATAGTATCAGGTCTTTTAAATTTTGCCATTGTTGGTGTCTTATTTTAATATTTCTAGTGAAGTTGAACATCTTTTCATCAATTTTTTGGGTTATTTTTAGTGCTGTGAATTGTTGTTCAGCTGGAATTTTGGGGGAGATACTGATTTGAAGGTGCTATTTTTATGTTCTGGATGGTAATCTTTTAGCCATTTGTATTATATTTGGTCCTTGTGCCTTATCTATTACCTTGTTCATGGGAACTTCTGTTAAATGGAAGATTTACATTTTACATTTTTAGTGCCAAATTTGGCAGTTTTTAAATTTACCTTTCCTGGATTTTATGTGACTGAATTACACAGTATGTGTCTACCTATCTTGTACATTTTTTTTTTAGTACTTTAGTAATTAAATGTATTTAAAAAAATTTGTGGGTTTGAATATGAAAATAATACAAATACTTTTATCTCATAAAGATTGAAATAATATTTGAATAGAATCTGAGAAGAGCGTCTCAGTTTATGAAAAAAATACAAATCATTCTGAAATGTTATTGCTTTGTTATATATATAAATAATGAATATATTATATTCCTTATGTGTCTAATTATTTCCAGTTATTTGCAATTGGAAAGTCATTGTATTTCATGTGTGTGTTGTTTTAGTCGCTCAGTTGTATCTGATCCATTGCGACTCCATGGACTGTAGTCTGCCAGGCTCTTCTGTCCATGGGGATTCTCTAGGCAAGAATACTGGAGTGAGTAGCCTATTGCTTCTTCAGGGGATCTTCCTGACCAGGAATTGAACCAGGGTCTCCTGCAGTGCAGGCAGATTCTTTACCAGCTGAGTTACCAGGGAATATATATTTCATATGTAATATTTAAATTATAAATATAATATATAAATTTCATATAAAATATTTAAAATTTTTGGAATAGGTAATAATTGCACATGGTCCAAAATTAAAAAGGTATAAAAGGGTGTATAGTGATACCATTTTTCGTCTTTATTATCCATTCCATTTCTGTTGTTTATTATTCATTTTTCCCTCTTGGAGACAACCAGCTTTATCAGTTTCTTGTGTCTATTGCCAGAGATATTTTATGCATATATACAATGTATTTTTATGTTAATTGATTCTTTTCTTTTTATAGCTTTATGAAGCTGCACCTGCTTTAAATGTAATTTGTTCTTCAGGCTAAAAATCATTCACAGTTCCAGAAGGTAAATTAAAGTAATTGATGAATAGAGAGCAGCTGTCAGCAGTAAGAAGGGACACATGCTGCATCCATGCTAGCTGATTAGTAGACGTGACAGGGCCTTGCAGTTAGAAGGGCTTTTCTTTTGTTTACGTAAATGATCTAAAACAAATCTTTCTTTTCTCTTGTTAAACTGACCTTAGAATCAGAGACTTCTGATTGTTCCAGACTTGATATTTCCCGCTAAGAAAATATACTTCCTGTTATTGAAATGTGAGTTAAAACAAACATAAAACTTGAAGGAAAATCATAGAAATTAGACAAACTAAATAACCCTCTTATTTTATGTGTGAAGAAATTGAGGCCAGTAGAAATTAAGTGACCTGCAATGTCACATTGATATTCCTGAAGGACCAGATATTTGTAGTTAGTAATTTGGCAGCAGCGTAAGTTTTTGGAAAGCTCTTTTATTTAAGAGCTAGGACGTTTTTCCCTCCCTCTTTTTTTTTTTTAAAGGAGAAGTTACAGTAGTCTTATGTTGCAGTTTGATATTTTATAAAAAATCTTCATAATACTTCATTTCCTCATCTGCATTTTTGCCTGTAAACTGGAACGGTGAAGCACTGTTGTTCAGCGTTAGGCACTCTAATTCTTGGAAAGTTAAAAGAAAGCAGTGTTTATTGTTTAGGATGGAGATAGGGACTAATGGAGCCTTTCTTAAACATTCTTTTTTCTTGACTATAAAATATTTAATGGATGTGCCCTAATTCCCTTAATCTTATGCTTTTGAATCATTCTTAGCTTTCTGCATTTTCTTCCTTCCTAATTTGTATTATAAGTTAGTGAAAGTACCTCATTGCAAAGGGACATTTAAATACCTATTTATGTTTGTTTAGAAAGCTGATATTTTTTCATGAAACATTTTTCATATCTATGTATGGAAATATACATAGAAGTCAATATATTTCTATTACCATTCTTTTTTTTCTTATCTATTGCTAACATTTTACCTTTAATCTTAGATTTCTAAAAATAATTTTATTTTTTCCCTCTAATACATTCTTTTAATCTTGATTCACTTAGATAGTTATCAGCAGGAGTCCATATAGAGACCCCATCTGGAATTTAGTTTCTGTAGATGTTAATTGTATCTTAGTACTAAAATACTGACCTCCGTCTAGCTCATTTCCAGATATATTTACTTTTTTAAAAAAACTCTTTTTTCCTTACTTCATTATTGAATATAAGTAAACATTTATTTCTTAGAGGAAAATTCATAGAGTTCATGTTTTGTGGTTTGTTTTTTAATAGCAAATCTTTTAGTATGAAAATATTGAAACAATCTGATCCTCCCTACCCCAATTTTTTTTCTGTTTTCGGTGGAATACACTTTATTGTTGGCCCTATATATTATAAATTCTGCTTGGTGAGCACGCATGTACATGGGCTGGCATATGTACCCAAGATGTTATCAAGGCTGATTTGGCTGAATAGGTTGAAGGGCTGGAGCTTTATCCTTTAGAATGACTTTTTTTTTGGCCCCGCCATGGGATCTTAATTCCCTGACTGGGGATCAGACCTGGATCATCGGTAGTGAAAGCATGGATGCCTAACCACTGGGCCTCCAGGGAATTCCCTTGAATGGGTTTCATTTTATTTATTAATTTTTCTAATAAGTAGATTAAACATGTATTTCAAGTACTTATTTTAAATGTGTATCTTTTTTTTTTCCAAACTTTTTCTTTTGTGTTAGAGTATAACTAATTAACAATGTTGTGGTAGTTTCAGGTGAACAGTGAAGGGACTCAGCCATACATGTACATGTACCCATCCTCCCCCAGACCCGCCTCCCATGTGCCATCCTGGCACATAACGTTGGGTCAAGTTCCATGTACTATACTATAGGTCCTTGTTGGTTATCCATTTTTAATATAGCAGTGTGTACATGACCTTCCCCGACTCCCTAACTATCTCTTCCCCCTGGCGACCATAGCTTGTTTTCTAAGTCTGTGAGTCTCTTTCTGTCTTGTAAGTAAGTTCATTTGTATCATTTCTTTTTAGATTCCAGGTATAAGGGATGTCATACAATATTTCTCTTTGTCTGTCTGACTGACTTCACTCAGTATAACACTCTCTGGGTCCATCCGTGTTGCTGCAAATGGCCTTATTTCATTCTTTTTAACAGCTGAATATTATTTCTTTGCATGTATGTACATCTTCTTTGTCCATTTCTCTGTCGATGGACATTTAGGTTGCTTCCATGTCTTGGCTATTGTAAGCAGTGCTGCAATGAACATTGGGGTGCATCCTTTTGGATCATGTTTTTCTCCAGATATAGGGTCATATGATAGCTCTATTTTTAGTTTTTTAAGGGCCGTCAATACTGTTCTCCATAGTCGACTCGATGGACGTGAGTTTGTGTAAGCATCACCGACTCGATGGACACGAGTCTGTGTAAGCTTCGGGAGTTGGTGATGGACAGGGAAGCTTGGTGTGCTGCAGTCCATGGGGTCTCAAAGAGTCGGACACGACTGAGTGACTGAACTGGACTGAACTGATAATGGCTATGCCAATTTACATTCCCACCAACAGTGTAGGAGGGTTCCCTTCTCTCTACACCCTCTCCAGCATTTGTTGTTTGTGGATTTTTTTGATGATAGCCATTGAATGGCTTTTAGAAGAGTTGCAAACAAAATCATCTACTCTACTTTTTTTTCCTTGTAGGATAATTGCTCTACAATATGGTGTTGGCCTTTGCCATATATCAACATGAATCAGCCACAGGTATACATAGGCCCCTCCCTCCAGAGCCCCCTGCTCCCATCTCCCACCTTATGCCATCCCTCTAGGTTGAGCTCCCTGTATTAAACAGCAGATTCCCACTTGCTATCTGTTTCACATGCAGTAATGTATATGTCTCCATGCTGTCCTCTCAGTTTGCCCAGCCTCTCCTTCCCCTGCTGTGTCTACAAGTCTGTTCTCTGTCTGTGTCTTGATTGCTGCTCTGCTACTCTGTACTTTTTAAGAGACGTTTCTTCATTGATTTTTTTTTTTTTTGCATCTTAAATTAATTCAAGTAATAATTATGAACATTTATGTACTGTCTGTCACATTAAAAATAATTTTAGTGGTTCCTAAGCTCAGCAGTGGCCACAGGACTGGAAAAGGTCAGTTTTCATTCCAATCCCAAAGAAAGGCAATGCCAAAGAATGCTCAAACTACCGCACAATTGCACTCATCTCACATACTAGTAAAGTAATGCTCAAAATTCTCCAAGCCAGGCTTCAGCAATACATGAACCGTGAACTTTCAGATGTTCAAGCTGGTTTTAGAAAAGGCAGAGGAACCAGGGATCAAATTGCCAACATCTGCTGGATCATGGAAAAAGCAAGAGAGTTCCAGAAAAACATCTATTTCTGCTTTATTGACTATACCAAAGCCTTAGACTGTGTGGATCACAATAAACTGTGGAAAATTCTGAAAGAGATGGGAATACCAGACCACCTGACCTGCCTCTTGAGAAACCTGTATGCAGGTCAGGAAGCAACAGTTAGAACTGGTCATGGAACAACAGACTGGTTCCAAATAGGAAAAGGAGTACATCAAGGCTGTATATTGTCAGCCTGCTTATTTAACTTCTATGCGGAGTACATCATGAGAAACGCTGGACTGGAAGAAGCACAAGCTAGAATCAAGATTGCCGGGAGAAATATCAATAACCTCAGATATGCAGATGCTGCTTCTGCTGCTGCCGCCAAGTCGCGTCACTCGTGTCCGACTCTGTGCGACCCCAGAGACGGCAGCCCACCAGGCTCCGCCGTCCCTGGGATTCTCCAGGCAAGAACACTGGAGTGGGTTGCCATTTCCTTCTCCAGTGCATCAAAGTGAAAAGCGAAAGTGAAGTCGCTCAGTCATGTCCGACTCTTAGCAACTTCATGGACTGCAGCCTATCAGGCTCCTCCGTCCATGGGATTTTCCAGGTGAGAGTACTAGAGTGGGGTGCCATTGCCTTCTCCGGATATGCAGATGACACCATCCTTATGGCAGAAAGTGAAGAGGAACTAAAAAGCCTCTTGATGAAAGTGAAAGTGGAGAGTGAAAAAGTTGGCTTAAAGCTCAACATTCAGAAAACGAAGGTCATGGCATCCGGTCCCATCACTTCATAGCAAATAGATGGGGAAACAGTGGAAACAGTGTCAGACTTTATTATTTTGGGCTCCAAAATCACTGCAGATGGTGACTGCAGCCATGAAATTAAAAGACGCTTACTCCTTGGAAGGAAAGTTATGACCAACCTAGATAGCATATTCAAAAGCAGAGACATTACTTTGCCAACAAAGGCCCTTCTAGTCAAGGCTATGGTTTTTCCTGTGGTCATGTATGGATGTGAGAGTTGGACTGTGAAGAAGGCTGAGCGCTGAAGAATTGATGCTTTTGAACTGTGTTGTTGGAGAAGACTCATGAGAGTCCCTTGGACTGCAAGGAGATCCAACCAGTCCATTCTGAAGGAGATCAGCCCTGGGATTTCTTTGGAAAGAATGATGCTAAAGCTGAAACTCCAGTACTTTGGCCACCTCATGTGAAGAGTTGACTCATTGGAAAAGACTCTGATGTTGGGAGGGATTGGGGGCAGGAGGAAAAGGGGATGACAGAGGATGAGATAGCTGGATGGCATCACCGACTCAATGGACATGAGTCTGAGTGAACTCCGGCAGTTGGTGATGGACAGGGAGGCCTGGCGTGCTGCGATTTATGGGGTTGCAAAGAGTCGGACACGACTGAGCGACTGAACTGAACTGAACTGAAGCTAGTAGAATCTTACTGATTTATAGTCTCCCTGAGGGAAGAGGAAGAGGCATTTATTACTGAATTCTACTTCTCTGAATTAGAGGAAAATCTTAGCTTTGTAGTGACTAATAGTTTAAGGAGATTAAAAAATGTTGATGGATTATGCTTTTATATGTTATCTTTAAAAATATATACAGCTAGGATTTTGGGAGCTTCTACAAATGCTGCAGTAACAGAGGGTGTGTTCAAAAAGAATAATTCTAAAATATAGTCATTATGTACCTATGTTTTATATCTAGCAGCAGCATCTAGCAACAGTAAAGTTTATAAGAGTTAAAATTCTGGGTTGGATGATTAAAGTATACTTTTCTACTGGGAATTCTACAGTATAGAATTAAAACTTATGTTTTAAATTAATTTTTTAAAACCCTGAATAATTCCGGTTAATTAAGATATATTTTTTGCATCTATTCAAAATCTAAGTATAAAATCATTGTAAAATATGTATTGTTGGAATATACTACTTCTCTTAGGCTTTATTGACTGATCAGAAATGATGGCAGTGTGAAACTTGTGGTTATGATTTAAATTTAAGTGGGACTGTTGCCATAGATTCATAGTATAATAACTCCAGAGTTACTTAGTATTAAACTGAATGTTGCATAATATGAGGCCTATAAACTATTTAATATCATAGTGTGTATTGAATGTTAGAAAGTTATGGTCTCAATTCTGTGTTAGGTTGTGTAATTGGTATATGGTGATTTAAATGAAGTGCCCTCTAAGAACTTTTGAGGCAGCTTTACAGTTATTTTTCTGGGAGTTAAATTAGCAGTGGCTCATTGGTAAAGAATTCTCCTGCCAAAGCAGGAGACGTGGGTTTGATCCCTGGGTCAGGAAGATCCCTTGGAGGAGGAAATGGCAACTCACTCCAGTATTCTTGCCTGGGAAATCGCATGGACAGAGGAGCCTGGCAAGCTTCATGGGGTTGCAAAGAGTTGGGCATGACTTAGTGACTAAACAACAACAATTCTTTTCTAGTAAGAACTATCTGAAGATTTGGGGAATGCTAAAATCAGTGTGCTCTAGGAGTAATCTCAGAGACAATTGTGAAATATGATCAGAATTTATTGAATGGAAGTATCATTAATTTTATCGTACAACATCTTTTGAACAAAGTCTATGAACAGAAGGGTAGTCAGCTCAGAAGACAGCAAAGGGAAACCCAAAGCATGAGGAGTTGGGTGATTGGCCTGTTGGGGGAGAATTTGTGATTTGTCTGTTTCCTGAGGTAGGCATGTCCTTATTGTGGAGATGGATGTATGAGATTAGCTTAGTCTGATGTCATTACCTATTTGAGTCATAATTACTTTCCCGTGCTCTGTCCTTTGTTTAGTGCCTTCTTCCACCTAAGAGAAAAAATACACTAATCTGATGAGCATTCTAGTCTGCCACATGATTGTAATTAATTCTCATTTTGAAGAAATAAATTGTCAAAATAGTAAACACATTGAAAAAAATAAACCTGTATGCATACATGTATATATTTATATTTCTGTGCATTTGATTAAAGATAATTGGTCCTGTGGGAAAGATGCTGTTTTATCTGATCACGTTTGTTTGCAACCAGTCTCCTTAGCTTGCTATTCTTTTGTATTGCTCTGAGCCTGGACTTTTGAAAACTGCAACAACTTAGGGCATTTAAGTTGTGTGGTCTCATCTTTAAAATGAGAATGTTGACCTAATGCTCTTCAGAATTCCTCTTAGTTCTTTGTGAGCTCAGTTGTATCACTGCAGACTTAACAGGTAAGAGAAGGGATTTGAAAGAACTGAAATATCACTGATGTTTATGTTGATAGTACCAATATTACTTAAAGTTGCACGTTTCAATCAGCCTTGTTTTATTTGATTCCAAAGTATAGAGTACAACATTTACATGTTGCTGCTACATTCTGTAAACTTCTTAAGGACAGAGTGAGTACAGGACAGTGTATATCACAAAGAAAAGATAGCCAGTGCTTATTGAATGAGTATATAGGACATAGCTAAACATGGTTTGGATATTTGTGACTTTAAAAATATTCTTTATTGCAAATTTTACACATATGTATGAGTAGACAGAATAATATTATCTTAGTTCATCTGAGGTGCTGTAACAGGATACCATACACTCGGTGATCTATATATAGAAGAAATTTAGTGCTCACAATTCTAGATGCTGGGAGTCAGAGATAAGGGTGCTAGCATGGTTAGGTTCTGTGAGAGCCCTCTTGCTAGTTGCAGACTGTTAGGAGTCATGTTGTATTCTCCTTAGGAGTCATGTTGTATTCTCCTAAGAGAGAGGGTTAAGCTAGCTTTCTGGGGTCTCTTTTACTTTTTAATTATTATTATTTTTTTAAATTTAATTTTTCATTTTTATTTGGCCATGCCGAGAGGCAATGCAGGATTTTAGTTCCCCAACTAGGAACTACTGGTTGCCCATTGCAGTAGAAGTGTGGAGTCTTAACCACTGGACCACCAGGAAAACTGGGGTGTCTTTTACAAGGGCACTAATCCTAATCATGAGGGCTTTGTCCTCATTACCTAATCACCTCCCAAAGGTCTTTCCTCCTAATACCATCACTTAACATATGAATTTTGGGAAGACACTAATGTTCAGATCATAGCAAATATTATGAACCTCCATTTACCTATTACCCTACTTTAATAGTCATGATTATTATTTTTTCTTTACTTCCTGCCATGTGCCTTTTGTATTATTTTGAAGCAAATCTCAGACTTCATATCAATCTGTAATTCCAATGTATATCTCTCGAAGATAAACACTTAAAAAAAATAGTAGCTATACCTATATCATACCTCAAAGAATGACTTGGTTTTGACAAATATTACATTAATTTCACTTTGAATACCTGTACTAATTATTTCCAAGAAACTTGTTATGTGTAGTCTCCATGTAGTTAATAATGCTTAGAAATAAAACAGTAGAACTAATTTTTGTTTTTATTTTGTTTAATATTTAGGCTATCGACATGACGGCTGAAGAAACAGTGAATGTAAAAGAGGTCGAAATCATTAAGCTAATCTTAGACTTCTTGAATTCAAAGAAGCTCCATATTAGTATGTTGGCCCTTGAGAAGGAAAGTGGAGTCATAAATGGCCTGTTTTCTGATGATATGCTTTTCCTGAGGTACGATTTCATTATCACTGTAAGGTTTGTAGCTCATTCCAGGAAATGTTAAGTATTAATAAGATAATAGGTACAATATAGGTAGGTCTTTATAATCATGAAAAGTAAGTATAATTTTTTAATGTTTATTTTTATAATGAGAATTTACAAAATAAAGTTTTCTGTAGAATATTTTCAGGAGTAAGATCCAAAGATTCATTAAAAAGAGTCACAACTCTATTATGGTTGTGGCATCATGTAACCGATTAAGAAATCAGAGACTGTAAGCTTAAAATATTTCTGAAATATCCTTGTAGCTGTAGAAATAAAGCATACTAATATAAATATATTCTTTGTAGAAAATATAGAGAAATAAGAAAAATCACCTCAACATCCACACATAGTTTTTGATGCATATTAAAAACCCAGCAATTTTGTTTTGCATTTATAATTTGTATCCTGCTTTATCCATTAACATTATAAGAATTCTCTGTGTGATTATAAATTTTTGCTTTTAAATTGTTCAGTTTACTTAATTTCCTAATAATTTCCCCATTTTTAGACAATTAAATTGTTTCCAGGTTTTCTTAAATGCTCTACTGAGCATCTTTCATACATATGACTTTTTCTGTATCTTGGATTATTTCCTTAGAACAAGTTTCTTGGAGATGGAATTGCAGAGCAAAGGGAGTTAACATGTTTGCCAAAATGGAAAGCTAAATATATCCTTCCTTGAATTGGATGGAAAAAGAAAAACCCAAATTTCCAGACAGAAATGTCTTCTGTGCTTATATGGTACCAAATGTCCTTGACAGGGAGTACAGATTCTTGGATATGTAGCATTTTGTGAAATGAAAATGAAGTGTTTCTAACTCATGAAGAAGGAACTTTTTAAAAAGCTTTATTATATCAGGAAAGTTTATTTAAATTCATTGCACTTCCCTGTATTTAATATTATGAATGTCACTGAGCCCTAGGGAGCTTAGTCAATGAAATGTGTAGCAGGAACCAATACTAAGGCAGTATTCTTTGGGCTTTGTCTTTCAAGCATTGCTATTCCTGGAATTTAGTAGTGGCTCTCTGATATCCCTCTGCAGAAACCCTTTGGTTTGTGGTGAAGTTTTACTGGTCTAAGGTGAAATGCAAAGAGTTAAAGAATAGTAAATTTTTCATTAAATTAAATGTATTCTTCTAATGTATTCATCTTAAAGGGCTCACCTTTGAAATTATATCCTTCCTACTTTTTAAATGTTAAAATGTCCCTTATAAAATGATTATGTTATATATTGTGATTGCTTTTTATTACTATTCATTCTTTGTAGAATTTTAAAAGTTGACAATCTTATGTAGATCTTCTTGCTTGTTTCTTCCTTTTTAAATTTTCTGTTCTAAAAATGCGTAAGTAGGGAAATAACTTTTAAGAAAGAACAGTAATCTAAAAGCCTTATAACTTTTGGAAGTTCCCATAGACCACTTAAGTCAGAGAAACCTGGTATTATTCATTACTGTTTTCATTCTCAGAATATAAACTTTAGTATATATTAAATTTAGTTAGATGCCTCCAAGATGTTGAAGTCACATTTAGAGCAGTTTTTCAGCCTTAGTACTGTTAACATCTTGTTGTGTGAGTGTGGGAGTTGTCCTGTGCATCGCAGGATGTAGGATATTTAGCAATTCCTCTGACCCATACCCTGTAAATGCTGGTCACACCCCAGTTGTGACAACCAAAAATGGCCCAACACAGTGCCAGATGTCTCCAGGGGGCAAAGCTGCCCCAAGTTGAGACCCACTGACTTAGGGAGACTGGGACATACCTACACACTGGCCCCTAAATAATACAGAATAACTTTAAACTGTAAGATTAGTGGGGAAATAAATAAACTTTTCGATTTAGTTCAGTGTTTTTACATAGGTGGAAGAAAAACACATTTTAGAATGAGGAGTGGGTGCAGGTTCAGAGATTGTTCTCAAATAGCATATGTTGTTACAAATAATTAATGGGAAAAGTTAATTTTATTATAGTGGTTGAGGAATCAAGTACAATATTAATCTTATTACCTGCTTTGTGATGTTCTAATGCTATCTTGTCATCTATTCTGCTTTTAACGAGTGTAACACAAATTTGATAGCAGGCATGGATTTTTCTTTATATAGGCAACTAATCCTTGATGGCCAATGGGATGAAGTTCTTCAGTTCATTCAGCCTCTAGAATGTATGGAAAAATTTGACAAAAAAAGGTAAGATTTCATATGAAGCTTTCTGGTATCTTATAGTTGGTAGAAGTGTAGCAAGACAAAGCAATAAACAAAAATTTAAAAACAAGACTATTAGCTTTCCTAGCACATAGTACCCTCAGTCCCATTGAGTTGGAGCATTTCTAGAGGACAGCTTGCATGTACTTCAATTAGTTTACTATCTGATATATAAAATTAGTCAACGGTGCCTATATATAAAACATCACAAGGGCCTATCTGAAGCAGTTGTTTCTTCATAATACTACAAAGATTTTAGAGATGTCATTCCATTGTTTCCTGACCTCCATTATTTCTGACAAAGAGTTATTTTTAATTCTCTTGTATATAATGTTTCTTTTTTTCTTCTTCTACTAGCTGCCTTCAAGATTTTCTCCTTGTCATTGGTTTTCAGCAGTTTGATTGTGCCTAAGTGTGATTTACTTGTACTTTTCCTGCATGAGGTTTACTGAGGTTTTTGGATTTAAGTTTATGTCTTTCATCAAATTTGAGAAGTTTTGGGCAGTTATTTCTTCAAAAATTTCTTCTGCTCCTTTCTCTTCTCCTTCTAATTGTATAGTATTAGATTGATATTGTTCCACAGTTTTGAAGCTTTGTTCCTTTTTTAAAAACATTTTTTCTGTGTATTCTTTAGTCTTGATTTACCCTCAACATTTATTGACACTTCCTTCAGTTAGTAACCTGCTCATAAACAGTGAATTTTTCATTTCAAATATTGTACTTTTTGGTTGCAGAATTTACTTTTATTTATAATTTTTCTGCTGAGATATTCCTGTTTGTTCATTGTGACTATATTTCCCAATAAAGTCCTTGAACTTATTTTTAGTAACTGTTCACTAATAGTTCTTATTTGCTAATTCCAGCTTCTGGGTTATGTCAGGCTCAGTTTCTACTGACTGCCTTTTCTCTTAACTGTAAGTCACTCTTTTTTTCACATGTCTCATCATTTTTTAAAATACATTCTGCACATTGTGGATTCATTGTTGAAACTCTGGATTTCCGTTATCTTCTTTAGAAAATTATTGATTTTTGTTCATACAGGGAGTATACTTTGTTATACTCAGAATGCAAAGTCTGTCCCTCACCTAACAGACATCAGTTGAAATCTCTGCTCAGTTATTTAACCTTCAGTCTGTTTCTTTTGCTGGGCTGTTTGGCGTCTCTCGTGCATCTTCAGTTTTAGGTATGGCCAAGGTTTTAGGCACAGTTTATACAGTAGATTTTGATATATTTTTCATTGTGGTTTCCTCTTGTTTTGGATCCTCCTACCCTCTCTGCCACTTTTCAGCTGTTCTGGCATACCAGACCTTTTTCTGACTTCTCAAAAATCTGTAAAACTGCAGCTTTCTGCTTGAGTTTTAGCTCACGCTATGTGGATTGGGGAGTACCTCAACTGGAAGGCCCTATACCCTTGAATCTCACTCCCTAAAGTTCCCGTTTTTCATGTATTGACTTCCCTCTAGTTGTGCTAGCCTTTTTTTTTTTTTTCCTTTGGTGCTTTCAAATAATTTTTGGGTTTTAACTAGGGTTTAATTGTTATTTGCAGAAAAGTTAGCCAAATACAAATTACTCCACCATTATCAGAAGTGAAACTTCATGTTAGTTTCTGATTCTCCATAATTCATGCTATTTGATACTTCTTTGCTTTTGTACATTGTTTATTTACCTGGAATACTGTTTCTTACATCATCTTCTGCCTTTACATAGCACATGCTTGATCATCTTCCAAGAGTCAGTTCTTGTAAGACCCTCACCATTTCTTGTAGACTTGGTTTCATACTCCTTCAAAATCTTTCTCTGTGTTAGTTACTCAGTCGTGTCCAACTCTTTGAGACCCCATGGACTATAGCCCTCCAGGCTCCTTTGTCCGTGGAATTCTCCAAGCAAATACTGCAGTGGGTTGCCATTTCCTTCTCCAGGGGATCTTCCCGACCTAGGGTTGAACCCAGGTCTTGTATTACAGGCAGATTCTTTACTGCTGAGCTACCTGGGAAACCCAGAACCTTGCTGAATCCTATACATATTCCATGAAATTTATTAGATGATTCTCTTCTTTTTGTTTTTTTAAATTGAAGTATAGTTGATTTATAATACTGTGTTAGTTTCAGGTATATAGCATAATGATTCAGTATTTTTGCAGACTCTGTGCTATACAGTTAATCTTTGTTGCTTATCTGTTTTATGGATAGTAGTTTGCATCTGTTAACCTCATACCCCTAATTTATCCCCTGCCACCAACTTCAATAACCACAATTTTGTTGTCTATGACTGTGAGTCTGTTTTGTGTATATATGTATATTCATTTATGTTATTTTTTAGATTCCACATATAAATGTTATCATATAGTATTTGTCTTTCTTTGACTTATTTCGGTAAGCACAATATTCTCTAGGTCCATCCATGTTTTTGCAGATGGCAATATTTTTTGTTTTCCGCTTCCTTATATGACTTCTTTTTTTAAAATATTTATTGGAGTATAGTTGGTTTACGATGTTGTGTTAGTTTCAGGTACACAGCAGAGTGATTCAGTTATACATATACATATGTCCATTCTTTTTTAGATTCTTGTCCTGTGTGAGTCATTACAGAATATTGAGTAGAGTTCTCTGTGCTAAACAGTAGGTCCTTATTAGTTATCTGTTCTATATATAGTAGTGTATATGTCAATCCCAATCTCCTACTTTATCCCTCTTCCCTTTTTCCCACTGTTATGATTAAGATTGTTTTCTACATCTGTAACTCTGTTTCTGTTTTTTAAATAAGTTCATTTGTACCATTCTTTAAGATTTCACTTATAAGTGATATCATGTGATACTTGGTCTTCTTTGACTTACTTCAGTCAGTGTGACAATCTCTAGGTCCATCTGTGTTGCTGCAAATGGCATTATTTCATTCTTTTTTATGGCTGAGTAATAGTTCATTGCGTGTGTGTATATACACACACACAACTTCTTTATCCAGTCATCTGTTAATGTGCATTGGATGAGTTGCTGTCATTAGATGCCCTTCTTTTTAAAGGCAGGGATTTTGTTTTATTGGCAAAACAAATGTTTATATTTGCTGTTATAACAATGGTTGGAAGAATGACTGTGAAGGTTCATTATTATTTTCTTTCAGCCCTTAGAAACACTTTTCTTTAAAGTGCTTAAGGCACTCAACATTTTTTGATTCATAGACAAGTCAAGTAGACTCTCCTTTTCCCCTCTCTGAAAAATACCTTTTAAAAAGTTTTAAATCTACAGTTACTTTATGGCTTTTTAGCAGTTTTATTCATTTCATTCTACCCTTTCATCTCCATTTTTATAAGACTTTTCTCATGTTTGAAAAGAAAAGACATATTTTGGGAAATAAAATATTTGGAATATAAAATGTTTTGATTTCATGTTAGATGAGTTTTGACATCTTCCATAAAAACTTGATTGTTTGCTTAGAAATAATATTTCAAATAAAAACCCTTCCTTTGAGTATTAAATTCTGATTATTTTCTATCTTTTAATTGTGGCTTATGAGTGATTAAACACAACACACACACACAGCTTCAGTGTGATTAGCCTTATAAGATATTTTTAAGAATTTTCTGAAAGCAAAGGTACTTACAATAACTAGTAAATACATTTGATTTATGAGACATTGGGAAATTAATTTTTTAAGTCTTTTTTAAAAGGGAATAATTGATCCTATAAGAAAAACTTGGCCTATTTTGCTTTAGGAGCTTGAGTTTCATTTCTAATCATTGACATTGCTATAGTGAAAGGCAGTGAAAGTGTTAGTCACTCAGTCGTGTCCGACTCTTTGCAACCCCATGGACTATAGCCTGTGCTATAATTCAGCTTTTAATCATTTTAAAGTTTCATATTTTATTTTTCACAGGTTTCGTTATATTATCCTGAAGCAGAAGTTTTTAGAAGCTTTATGTGTTAACAATGCAATGTCAGCAGAAGATGAGCCCCAGCATGTAAGATTTTTATTCCTGAAGGTTTGCGCCATAGTCTTGTTTCAGTCATAAGTATTCTATTCACTAAAACAAAAGATTAGTGTCATGAGTTAAAGTTTTTATGAGTGGTGGTGGGGCAAGATGTGTTGTTTTACGGGTGTAGTACTTTCAATCTGTAGTGCTTCTGGATTTGTTCTGTGATTTAGGCAAAGATGATACACACGAATAGCCGTTTGGTTGGAGAGTGCATGCCCCTCTTGTTTAAGGTGATCTAGATAGCCGAAGATGTTTGACTTGATGAGTATATCATTGCTTCTTTTCTTATCCCAGAAGTGAATTATGTTTACCTCTTATTTGTGTCTTTTCAGTATTTTCTTTGATCCAGAGGTGTTGTTTTTTTTTTTTTAAACCCTTTATTTTTCGGCTGTGCAGTACAACTTGTACGATCTTAGTTTCCCAGCTAGAGGTTGAACCCAGGCCCTTGGCAGTGAAAGCGCAGAGCCCTAACCGCTGACAGCCAGGGAATTCCCCAGAGGTGTTTCTTAATAGAATGTTTATTTTTTAATGACAATTTAGATTTAATGATATTAAATTCTTTTTGGTTAGAGAGTTACTTTTAAAGTTTTAATATTAGTATTGTTGCATCCAAAACCAAAGAAACTTTTATTAAGTGCTAGTAAGTAATCATTGAAATAGTAGAGAAATGCTTGTCAGGTAATGATGTTTAAAAGGTAGAAAGAGGTACTTCCCTGGTAGTCTAATAGTTAAGACTCAGCACTTCCACTGCAGAGTATTTGGGTTTGACCCCTGGTCAGGGAACTAAGCTTCCACATGCCAAATGGCATGACCAAAAAAAAAAAAAAAATAGTGGAAAGAACACTGGAATATGAATGAGTCAAATAAGAATTTTCATTCTGTCTTTGTCACTAATCAACTGGATTACTTAGGCTAAATCTGCACCCTACCTTTTCCCACAGGTAAGATATAGAAGCTGTGCTATACAATTTCTGAAGTTCTTTACATCACTGAAAGCTTATGATCCTAAGATAATATTCACTGTACAAATTACTTTGTCTTTTAGCTAAGCTTCCTTTTGTTCTATCTGCACCATTTTTGTAAAAGTGAACTGTAGATGTTACCTTTTCTTGATTTGCTTTCTTTCCCACACACATTTGTCCTAAGGCAAGTTTGAGAATGGCTCTTTTGCTTTTTCAGAAGGCTGGAGTGATGGCAGGATATAGTAAACAGTTGAATGTTGGCATGCTTCAGTTTCATTGCTTGAAAACTTAATTATCCTTAGTCTTAAAAATTATGCATTGAAAATGATAGTATTAAGTCTGAATTACCTTACTTTTTTCTAAGTAAAATTTTAATATGCTAATAACCAAATTTTAAAATCTTTATTTTAGTAGTAGAAAACATTTTGATTCTTCACTTGAAAGTTGTTATATAGCCCACCATTATATGAGTATTCTTTGACACTAGTGTATCCCTTTGCAATTGAACAGTTTGTGAACGTTTATAAAGTATTTTTGAGTAAAATACTTTCATTGTTTTCATATCTCATAGGATCTCTCTTTATAGCACTTGTTTTTTTTTTACAGCTGGAATTTACCATGCAAGAAGCTGTGCAATGTTTACATGCCCTGGAAGAGTACTGTCCTTCTAAAGATGACTACAGCAAGCTCTGTTTGCTTTTGACTTTGCCTCGTTTGACCAATCATGCTGAATTTAAGGACTGGAATCCCAGCACTGCACGAGTTCACTGCTTTGAAGAGGCTTGTATCATGGTTGCAGAATTCATCCCTGCTGATAGGAAGCTAAGTGAGGCTGGTTTTAAAGCAAGTAACAATCGTTTATTTCAGCTTGTAATGAAGGGCCTACTTTATGAATGCTGTGTAGAATTTTGTCAAAGTAAAGCAACAGGAGAAGAAATTACAGAAAGTGAAGTACTACTTGGAATTGACCTCTTATGTGGTAATGGGTGTGATGATTTGGATCTGAGTTTATTGTCATGGCTCCAGAATCTCCCATCTTCGGTCTTCTCTTGTGCTTTTGAACAGAAAATGCTTAATATTCATGTTGACAAACTTCTAAAACCCACAAAAGCTGCATATGCTGATCTTTTGACACCTCTTATCAGCAAACTTTCTCCCTATCCATCATCTCCAATGAGAAGGCCTCAATCAGCTGATGCCTATATGACCCGCTCTCTGAATCCTGCTTTAGATGGCCTCACTTGTGGACTGACCAGTCACGATAAGAGAATCTCAGACCTTGGCAACAAAACTTCTCCAATGTCACACTCCTTTGCTAACTTCCATTATCCAGGAGTACAAAACCTCAGCAGAAGTCTCATGCTTGAGAATACAGAATGTCACAGTATTTATGAAGAATCCCCTGAACGGTAAGTATTTGCTTATAAAAATTGGTAGAGCTCCATAAGTGTGAGATAATCTAATTGGGGTGTGTGTGTGTGTTTTCTAAATGTTCAAGTCTCTTTAGTTGAAAGTTAGTCTTTAAAACTTTATTTGTAAGGAGTTTTAAAATTTTTGATAATTAATATTATCTAGGAAAATCTTTATTTTTATGTCCTGTATTATCATTTTGCTGGTTATAAAGGCAGTGAATACATATTAAGAAATTTTGGAAATATGGAAGATTATCAGTAAGAGAATTAAAATCCCACGCAATCTCACACTTAGATGACCAGTGTTTTTCCTATGAATACGTTTTTAAAAATTGGGAACGTGCTATATATATTTTCATACAATTTGCTTTTTCTCGCTTGATAGATCATGAATTGTTCCCATATTCTTAAACATTTATTGAGGTCAGTGATCAAGGGTATGTGCATTATTCCTTTGTATGACTGTATCATAGTTTTACCTAATTCCTTATTGTAGGAGAGTAGATAGTTTCCTGTAAATACTACTGTATTGAACATGTATATATATAAAAATCTCTGGTTATTTCCAGTTATCTTTAGTAATTCTTTATATATATGTATATTTATTTATACACACACATAAGGAATTTAAGTGTTAAAACCACCACTCAGTTTTTCTTTCAAATCTGGCATGAAATAATAATTTCCTGATTAGCAGTTCTTTATATCAAGGCTTAAGAAACTTCCTGTCTCAGTTTTCCAGGAATCCCATTGGGACACATGGCTGGTTTCCTATTCTCAGAGTTGATACTACAAATCATTACTATTGACTGCAATAAATTTATTAAAAGAGCATAAAAATGAGAACTTTTGCTATTCACATAGGATAGTTGACAGCATTCTGTATTGAGGAAGAAGCACTGGACTTGGAATTTCTGTTTCTAATTAAAACAAGAGGAGATATTTAGTTAAGGCTTAAGAATTACAGGATAAATATTTATGGAAGCATTTTCTGTTAAGTTGCTGTGAGATTGTTGGGGATTGTGGATGTGATTTTCTTTAATGTTTTTTAAAGAAAGGAGAGGATTCTAGGATCAGTTAAGTGAGGGGACTTCCTAAAGCCTAGGGTGACTTCCTAAGGCATCTTACTGCTCTGTATTTTATATTTGAAAGATAAAGATGATATCTAGTGATGAAAATGAATGAGTATAATTTAATATAGGGCATCCTATTATTTAAATCCTAAAGGAATAGAGAATCTTGAATATTGGTAGAGACTATCTTAAACCTTTCTTTGACTTTTCAATCCCTTTAGAGAAAATTTTTGCTGTCTGGATTGCTGAGCTTCTGGGGGAACTGGTGACATTTTTATGAGTGTATGAGATGATAGGAGCTTCTTGGTCAATATAATGAATAGCATGTTTGGAACTGTGCACCAGTGGGACTGTCTTGATAAACAAAAAAGAAAAAACACAAAAAGCTAGCCAAATTTGACTCTACACGTGCTGTTTCCTATGTAAAGAAAGTACTGTAATTGAGAATTGACTGAATAAAGATGGAAAGAAGTGAAGTTATTAGACCATTATAGAGGGGTAAAATGTAACTTGTTGAAAGGTAAGTAATACATGTGTTTTTAGCTGAGCAGTAGTAATAACCCAGAAAACATCTGTCATGTCTCTGAAACTGGGAAACTTATGAGGCAAAGCAGTGTAGAACAGTGAGTAGAACATGGTCTTTGGAGCCAGACTATGGTATGAATAGTAGCTTTGCCATTTTCTAGCTGCATGATCTTGGGAGGCTACTTAATCTCTCTGAGCCCCAGTGACCTCCTCTATAAAATAAGGTGTTGACTTGTAGAGTGAGATAAAGTTCCTAGCAGAGTGGTAAGCATGTGCTTGGTGCTTAATAAATACAAATTTCCCTCCTTCAGGGCTCATACCCTTGGAAAGGACAGTGTGTCAAAAGGGCTACTAATATCATGTTCAGTTCAGTTCAGTTGCTCAGTCGTGTCCGACGCTTTGCAACCCCAGGAATCTTAGCACACCAGGCCTCCCTGTCCATCACCAACTCCCGGAGTTCACCCAGACTCATGCTCATCGAGTTGGTGATGCCATCCAGCCATGTCATCCTCTGTCGTCCCCTTCTCCTCCTACCCCTAATCCCTCCCAGCATCAGGGTCTTTTCCAATGAGTCAACTCTTTGCATGAGGTGGCCAAAGTACTGGAGTTTCAGCTTCAGCATCAGTCCTTCCAATGAACACCCAGGACTGGTCTCTTTTAGGATGGACTGGTTGGATCTCCTTGCAGTGCAAGGGACTCTCAAGAGTCTTCTCCAACACCACAGTTAAAAGCATCAATTCTTCGGTGCTCAACTTGCTTCACACTCCAACTCTCACATGCATACATGACCACTGGAAAAACCATAGCCTTGACTATACGGACCTTTGTTGGCAAAGTAATATCTCTGCTTTTGAATATGCTGTCTAAGTTGGTCATAACTTTCCTTCCAAGGAGTAAACGTCTTTTAATTTCATGGCTTCAGTCACCATCTGCAGTGATTTTGGAGCCCAGAAAAATAAAGTCTGACACTGTTTCCACTGTTTCCCCATCTATTTCCCATGAAGTTATGGGACCAGATGCCATCCATGATCTTAGTTTTCTGAATGTTGAGCTTTAAGCCAACTTTTTCACTCCTCTTTCACTTTCTTCAAGAGGCTTCTTAAAATAACATGTTATAGAAGAGCTATTTGGCTGTTGATAAAGTGTAAAAATTTATTTTGGAAAAAGTTTACCTGGTTTTGAAAAATGTTTTAGGAATAATTAGAAAATATGGGTAGCTCAGATCAATTATGTTAAAATGCCACATAAAGAGACTTTTGCTAGTGGTAATATATGTTTGAATTCAGTACTTATTTTAAAATATTGAATTGTCTACTATGTCCTAGCACCATGCTGCATCCCCAGGATATAATGATTGAGTTACTATGGTGAAGAAGATAAAACCCACAGGAAAAGTTTATAAAAGAGTGTGTAGTGTTTTGAAGGTTATATTTTGACTTGAACAGAAAGCAACTCAAAAAAGGAAGAAAAAGCAGTTGAAATATGCAAGCTGTGACTATGCAATATAATGGTCTCAAAATTAAATCGCAGGAAAAAAAAAAAATCTATTCCCAGACTTGGGCCAGCATTGGATTTGGAGTCCGAAGACCTGGATTCAAGTCCTAACTTTATTTACTAACTTTGCAGTTTTGGGAACATGCCTTTTTTGAGTCTGTTGAGTCATCTGTGAAATGGGGGTTTTAATCTATTTTACAGGTCACTGTGCAGATTAAATGAGATAATGTATATGGAAATGTTGTGTAAAATTGCAAAATTAAATGTTACTTTATAAAATTGTTTTATTCTGTTTACACAGTTAATAATTCTTACAGATTCTACTTTTGGATTAAAATGCATTTTCCTGTGGTCATTAGCAGTTTACAGCATAGTCCTGTAACCGAAAACTCTTCCCAGATCTTTTCTACTTCCTCCTCAGGGTGCATGTGTGTGTATATATGTCTAGATATTTATGACTACTAGGCTCCTAATGTACCTTTGTGAAGACAAAATTCACTTGACTTTTGTACTTGTTCCCATGGTATCTGTTACTGATAGGTAATCTTTGTGAATGTGGTATTTGTCATCTTTGGAAAATGTTAGTTATTAAAATTTTTAAACAGTGTAACTATGAAAAGTAGAAGTTGCCAGTGCCTAAGACGACAACAAGGAACAACCTGACAGAAGACATCAAACTTACTAATTAGTATACATTAAAAATACTCGAAAGATATTTCACTTTTATGTTAAGTACAAATAAATTGAAGAAAGCCTTTTAATAAAATCTCAACTATTCTTATCTTTTTATTGAAATATATTGGAGGAAAGAAAATTGATGTTTGGATAACAGAATAACAGATTGAGTTCTTTAAGAGAATTTAGGCTTTAGGTCATTTGACCTATTAATTTGTAGATGAAGCTGAGCCACAGAGAATGTAAGTGATACTGTTTTAGATGGGAGTCCCTACCCTCCTTGCTTAATAATCCAGTTCTCTTTCATTATTAGCACATTCTGTTTTTTTTTAATCCCTTACATATAAGTACTTAAGAGAAAAAAGTAAAGTTTAAAATCTGTTTTTGTCCATTTTATATATACTTAAGCTAAATATGCCTCTTTTAAATTAAAATTTTCTTTAACTACATTACATTTTTCTTTACCCCTACTTCTTCTTTTCATTTATTACCCTGAAGTGATACACCTGTTGAGGCACAGAGACCTATCAGCAGTGAAATCCTGGGCCAGAGTTCAGTTTCAGAAAAGGAGCCTGCAAATGGAGCACAGAATCCAGGACCAGCTAAGCAAGAAAAAAATGAGGTAATGTTTATTGCATCTCAGGTCTTTTAGAATTATCCATTTTGTAAGAAGTAATACTATTTGGTTGGATAGAATTTTAAAAGAATTTTTTGTTATTTCAGAGGAGGAGAGAGAATACCTAGATTTTCTTATTAATTAGATAATTTCTCCCTTCTTTAAGAATTTGTAGGTTTTTTTGTTTTTTTTAGTTATCATTATATATTTTAGAGCATTTTTAATAAATGAATTTATTAACAGTTAAAAATATCACAGTTGACATTCCTTCTGCATGTTTGAGAATTCATGCAATTGAATTTGTATTAAAAGTAGCCAAGTTGTATTTTAAGATATGTGCTCTATATTTTACTAAGTAGATTTAATGAACAAGAAATTATGACATTTATAATGTAGACTAATACCTTATCTCTGCTTCCCTACTGGCTCAGCAGCAAATAAAATCTGCTTGCAATGCAGTAGATATGAGTTTGATCCCTGGGTCGGGAAGACCCCCTGGAGAAGGAAATGGCAACCCACTCGACTATTCTTTTTTATTTTTTTTAAATAGAAGTATTTATTAGGCTGTGTTGGTCTTCATTGCTGCGTGGGCTTTTCTCTCATTGCAGCGAGTGGGGGCTGTTCTCTGGCTACTGTGCACAGGCTTCTCATTGCAATGGCTTTTTTTATTGTGTAGCACAGACTCTCTAGGGTGCATGGGCTTCATGCAAGTTGTGACTCTTGGGCTTCCAGCGCACTGGCTCAATAGTTGTGGCACATGGGCTTAGTTGCTTCTCAGCATGTGGGATCTTCCCAGACCAGGGATTGAACCTGTGTCTCCTGCATTGACAGGTGGATTATTTATCACTGAGCCACTAGGGAAGCCCCCACTCCAGTATTCTTACTTGGGAAATACCATAAACAGAGGAGCCTAGCAGGCTATAGTTCATGAGGTCACAAGAGTTGGATGTGACTTAGCAACTCAACCATTACCACTACCACACCTTATCTAAGCCTTTAGAGTTCTAGTTTATTTTTCTGTGGTGCTTTGAAAAGGAAATTGTATTGTGAAATAAGGTGCAGATTTTATCATATATATAATATCCCACTTATAAAGGGTGAGTAGGTTTAATAAGTTGAATAAGTTTTTTTTGTGTTTGACTAAATATTAAAAATGAGGTTGAAAAATTGTCCTTGAAAGTACATATGGATATGTACCAAACAACAGTATCCCAAAATATATGAAGCAAACATTGGCAAAGCTGAAGGGAGAAATAGACTGTTCTGCAGTAATAGTTGGAGGTTTCAATACCATACCTGCCATAATGGATAGACTATCTAAACAGAAGATCAGTAAGAATATAGAGGGCTTGAACAATGCTGTAAACCAGTTAGCGCTAACAGACATCTATAGAATACTCAACAGTAGTGGAGTACACAGTCTTCTCCAGTGCACATGCAGCGTTCGTCAGGATGGACAGTATCTTAGGACTCAGTACGTTTTAAAAGATTTAAAATCATGTAAAGTGTCTTCTCTTACCACAGAGGAATGAAGCTAGAAATGAGTAACAAGGAAAATTTTTAAATTCAAAATTTGAAAAAATGAATCAACACATTCTTAAACAACCAGTGGGTCAAAGAAGAAATCACAAGGGGAAATTAGAAAATACTTAGAGACTAATGAAAATGAGTACAACATAACAAATAGACAACAAGCTTATGGAATGCAGCAAAAGCAGTGCTCAGGGATAAATTTGTAGCTGTGAATGCTTACATTAAAAAAAGAAGAAAGATCCCAAATTAATAACTTTATGCCTTGAAGAGCCAGAGAAAGGAAGAGCATGCTCTATCCAAAGCTTGCAGAGGTAAGGAAATAATAAAGATTAGAGGAGAGAGAAATAAAAGAGAAAAGGGAAACAACAGGGAGAATCAACAAAATCAAAAGTTGGTTCTTTGAAAAGATCAACAAAATTGATAAGCCCTTAGCTAGACTGACAAAGAAAAAAGCAAATAACTAAAATAAATAAAACTACCTTACAGGGCTTCCCTTACAGGTGGCACTAGTGGTAAAGAACCCACCTGCCAGTGCAGGAGACACAAGAGATGTGAGTTTGATCCCTGGGTCGGGAAGATCCTCTGGAGGAGGAAATGGCAACCCACTCCAGTACTCTTGCCTGGAAAATTCCATGGACAGAGGGACCTGGTGGGCTACAGCCCATAGGGTCGCAGAGTTGGACACGACTGAAACGACTTAGCATATCTACCTTACGACAATAAAAAGGATTATAAGAGAATACTATGACCATTTGTAAACTAACATATTAGATAACTTAGATGAAGTAGACAAATTCCTTAGAAGCAAATTACTAAACTCACTTGGAAAGAAATAGAAAATCTCAACAGATCCATATTGAGTAAAGAATTGAATCAGTAATCAAAAAGCTTTCCAACAAAGGAAAGACAAGGATCAGATGACTTTACTGGTGAATTCTATAAACATTTAGGAAGAGTTAACAATAATCCTCAAAATTTTCCAAAAAATAAAAGAGGAGGGAACCCTTCCTAACTCATTCTGTGAGTTCAGCATTACCATCATAGCAAAGCCAAGTGAAAGTATTAGGAAAAAAACTACAGACCAATATGTAGTATGAATATATAAGCAAAAATCAACAAAATACTAGCAAGCTAAAACCATTAGCATATTAAAAGGATTATACATCTTCACCAAGTGGATTGATTGCAGGATGCAAGTGTGGTGGTTCAACATAGAAAACTTTCAGTTTAATAATCACATTAATAGAATGAAGGAAAAAATAAACAACATGTGATTGTCTCAATTGATGCAGAAAAGACATTTGACAAAATCAAACACTCTTTGCTGTTAAAAACTCTCAGAGAACTAATAATAGAATGGAACTTCCTCAGCATGGTGAAGATTATTTATGGAAAAACCAAGCTAATATCATACTTAATGGGGAATGACTAAAAGCTTTCTCCCTATGATCAGGAACAAAGATAAGGATGCCTGCTTTCACAATTGTTACTTCAACATTTGTTACAAGTTCTAGCCAGAGCAGTTAGACCAGAAAAATAAATAAATAGGGAAGGAAGAAGTAAAGCTGTCTCTATTCACAGATGACATAAATATTATATATCATCAGAAAGAATCCACATGACAGCTATTAAAGCTTATGAACAGGTTCAGCAAAGTTGCAGGGTACAAGATCAACACATGAAAATTGTTTGTGTTTCTATATACCAGCAGTGAACAATCAGAAGAGGAAATTAAGAAAACAGTTTTGGATAAAATAAGGATATAAAAGGATAAAATACGTGGGAATAAATTAAGGAGGTGAAAAATTTGTATGCCAAAATCTACAAAACATTACTGAAAGAAGTTAAAGAAGACCTAAATAAATGAAAAGACATTCTGTGTTCACTAATGGGAAGATTTAATACTGTTAAGATGTAAATACTACCCAACATTATTGACAAATTTCATGTAATTCCTGTAAAAAATTCCACTGCCTATTTTGTAGTAATGGAAAAGCTAATACTCAAATACTTGGAATTGCAGCAGGCTTTGAATAGCCAAAACAATTTTGCAAAAAGAAATACAAAATTGTAGGACTCACACTTCATAATTTCAAAACTTACTATAAAGCTACAGTAATTAAAACTGTCTAGTTCTTGTATAAGGATAGGCATATAGACCAGTGGAATAAATTGAGAGGCCAGAAGTAATTTCATATATCTGTGACCAGTTAATTTTTGGTATGGATGCCAAGTCTACTCAGTGGGGGAGAAATAATCTTTTCAACAGATGATGCTTGATATCTGGATTTCCACATGCAAAAAAGGAAGTTGGACCTCTGCCTCACACTGTATATAAAAATTAACTAAAACTAGATCAACAACTTAAGTACAGGACCTACAAAAGTATAAAACTCAGAAGAAAACATAGGGATTAATCTTTACAACCTTAGATTTTGTAATATGTTCTTAGGTATAATACCAAAAGCTTAAGCAACAAATGCAAAAATTGAACTTCATCAAAATTAAAAACTTACTTGCGTCAAAGGACCTTATCAATAATCTGAAAGGATAGCCTCCAGAATGGGAACAATATTTGCAAATTATTTATCTGGTAAGGTTTTAGTGTTTAGAAAATATAAAGAACTACAAGTCAACAATAAAAAAAATCCATTTTAAAAAAGGAGTTGAATAGACAGTTCTCCAAATTGGCCAGATGTCTATAAATGGCCAATAAGTACATGAGAAAAATGCCTAATATCACTTGTCATTAGGGAAATGCACATCAAAACCACAATGAAGTATAACTTCGCAATTACTAGAATGGCTAAAAGGCTAAAATCAAAGCAGTAGAAAGTAATGTGTTGGTGAGAAAATAGAGAAATTTGAGGCCTCATACATTTCTGGTTGGTGTGTAAAATGGTGTAGTCACTGTAGTTTCGTGGTACCTCAAAAATCTAAACAAGAATTACTATATGACCCAGTCATTTTACTTCTAGGTATATACCCAAAAGCTTTGAAAGCAAAGGCTCAAATAAATAACTGTACATCCATGTTCATAGCATCGTTATTAACTGTGGCCAAAAGGTAGAAATAACTCATGTACATCCACAGGTTAATGGATAAACAAAAGCGATGTATCCATACGATGGAGTATTACTCAGCCATACAAAGGAATGAAGTCTGACATAGGCTGCAACTTGGATGAACCTTGAAAACATTGTGTTAAGTGAAATAATTCAGACACAAAAGGACACATACTGTATGATTCTGTTTACATGATATATCTAGGATAAGTAAATTCATAAGACAGAAAATGGAATAGAAGTTAGCAGACATTAGAGGAAGAAGGAAATGGGAGTTATTGCTTAATGGTTATAGAGTTTCTGTTAGGGGTGATAAAAAATCTTTGGAAATAGATAATGGTGGTGGTTATGTAACACTATGACTCTAATGCCACTGAATTCCACACTGAATGGTTAAAATTACAATTTTTATATTTATTTTACCACAAAATTTTTTTTAAAGAACATAGAGATAATTTTGTTTCAGAGTTATTGCTGTAAGTTATGAAATACAGGGGGACCGTTACTATTCTCTGGGAAGGGAGACAGTTTTAGCTTTAGTCAGTCAGTCATGCAGGACTCTTGGTTAAGCTTACTGTCAGTGTTGGCCAGTTTTAGAGATGATCCAGTTCATATGATCTCTGTAATTTGACCACACTCTAGCTTGGCAGGAGGGTCTTTCTTTGCCAATGTTGGAATTCACTATAATATCTAAGTCCTTTAAGTTGAGTACTATGTAGTTCTTTTAGAAGAATGAAGTAGGAATGTTGAGACTGCAGAGTTTAACATCTGTTTAGTCTGTTTTCTTGTGAAGAGCCATTTGAATTAAAGTATTGTTTTTTATAAGCTTTTATAAGCTTATAATTTTATAAGCTTCCTTCCAGAGTAACCTATTTAGCCACAGCCACTTACATGCTTAAATTTTGTTAGACAAGGTTAATATTGTATTTATTAAATATTAATGTAGTCCCTCAGTATTTTTTCCTAGTAATATAGATTTGTGCTAGTCTTTACATTTGTATTCTATATTCATGTCGTCCTTGTGACAACTGTAGTCTGTTTTTATTTGTGTTAGTCAGGGATCCAGGATGATCATTTGTTTTGGTCAGTCTTTTACTGTGGAATAGAGCAAATTAATTGATCTGATCTATTTGACTGTTAAGACTCATGCATACTATGTTATTTTTCAAAGATCCAATATATTAAGTATTTTCTGATTGCCATCTATATGTTTTATGCAGCACTTATGGAAGTTACTGTTGAGTGATAACATATTCAATCATAGTCTGCTCAAACTTTTTTTTTTAATATTTTTAAGCTTCGAGATTCAACAGAACAGTTTCAAGAATATTATAGGCAAAGATTGCGCTATCAACAGCACTTAGAACAGAAGGAGCAACAGCGACAGATATACCAGCAGATGCTGCTTGAAGGAGGTGTGAATCAGGAGGATGGTCCTGATCAGCAGCAGAATCTTACTGAACAATTCCTTAATAGGTCGGTCTTTTAGTCACTTTTTTAAATATGAGGAATTATTTAAAAGCTATTAGGAGCATGCAGTAACTGCTACTTTCTGTGTATAGTTTGAAATTTTAAGGCTTTTTAAGTACTTCAAGTAGTGTAGAGTTACATAATCTCTTCAGTCACAGAAGTCTGAGGGCTCATCCAGTTTTGTCCGCTTTCTGTTAAATGGTCTCTCACATCTGAGCAAAGGGAACTGTGAGCATGGAGGTTTCAGCGTACAGGCTGAAAGTGGACTGCTTCTGGATCTGGCCATGTCCCAGGGTAGCTGAAGACTTACGGGAAATTACTGTCTTCAGTTTGCTTGTTTCCTTATCTATTTCACAGGGTTGCCATGAAGATTAAACGAATTAACCTACATAAAGTACTTAGAACAGTACCTGGCATAGAGTAAACACTATATTAAGTGGTAGCTGTTATTTTATTGTTATCTTGAGAGCTTAAACTTTCAGATTTTATTGAATTCAGAATATTAAAATGATTCTTAATAATTTCTTCTAAAATGTATGAACTTATTATTTTTGACTATAGGAGGTAAATACATGGTAACATTTTTTTTTTTAGAAACCTGTAAACCAGAATATGTGTACTTAATTGAGCTAGAGTTGTTGGAAGATTGAGTTAACATATATTAAAAAAATACTTAGAATAATTTCTAGCATATAGGAGGCATGCCATAAATGTTGGCTGTCATCATAATTTGGAGTGGGAAATGGCAACCCACTCCAGCATTCTTGCCTGGAGAATTCCATGGACAGAGGAACATGGTGGGCTATTATAGTCCATGGGGTTACAAAAGACACGACTGAGCACACACACATGCATGCATCATCGTGATTATAATTGGGCAGTGCAGTGGTGACTGTCCTTTCTTGGTTCAGTAATATTGGAAGTAATCTGCTTGACATTCTGTGTGTTATGCAAGTCAGTGAGCCTGAAACTGATCCTGTCTTCAGACCTTCACACAAGGAACATTTATAGTGGTATCTAGAGTCTAGGTAGTCCTCTGAACATTCAATTTGAAGATTATTTTCTTATCACCTCTGATCAAGTCACTGGCTTATCAGAATTATACTGATATGATGAACTGCTACTTCTGGTTCTTAGATGTCTTCATATCAGTAAAAGTCATGGTTGCAATTTGACTTCCTGTCTTCTTTTTTAGTGAAAGCAGATACTTAATATTGTCAGAACATAAAGTGACAAGGTTCTATGATTCCAGTAGTATGGATGTCCTTGCTCAGAAAAAAAGTTAAACTATTCAAGATGGTTTATTTTTCCTTAAAGATAATTATAAATAGAATTCATTGTAATAATAGAATTCAATATAGATAATAGAATTCATTATCTTAAAATTATAAGAATTTTTTCTTACAATTTAGGTTCAGTTTAGGGCATAACAACTGTTCTCAATTTCTTTAGCAATTAGAATTTTAAATTATACTAAAGGTAAGTGTGTTATAAAAATCCATAGAATAACCAGGTCTGTTATAAATATCAATGGATGTTTATCCTAAACTTTTATAAATTAGTTTCATATAAAATTTCTGTTGTTTTCTTAACCTTTCCTTATCTATTCTTTTTTTTAACTCTTTAAAATAATACTTTTATTCGATCTTTTTTTCTAGACCTTCACTTTTATGTACCAGGACATTAAAGTATCTGACTAATACCAAGGACAAATTGAATAGAGATAGAAACTAGAAATTAAAATATATCTTTTCCCCCTTAATGTTTTAGTCTTTCGAGTCATTCTAGCAGCAGAACGCCATTTCCAGAATTAAATTTTGCTTCTTCCTTTCCAGAGGCATAGAAAGAGTTAGAGAAATAAGAGTCATGTTATGTAATAGAACTTACTAAAAAAAATCAACTAAAGTATGATAGGCTTATTTATAACAGTATTATATCATTACTTGATATTTTCTGTTACTAATAATTGGCTCTTATTATAGGCATATTCTGCCTCTTCCCCATCTTCCCTAACTTTAGTGAGACAAAATTATGTTAACATTTTAGACTCTTCATGCTTAGCATTTCCCACATTTATTTGACTGAAGACTTTTTTTTTTTTAATATGGGGAGCATTTAACAAGATTAGTGTTTCATAGAAATGCTATTTACTTAAAATTTTTAACTGATAAATATTTACTAATGGCTTCCAATTCCTTTAATAATTTTAAACTGATCTTTTAAGGTCTCTTAAAAACCCTAAACATACACGCATGCACAAGTGCACACGCATACACACGTACATGAACACTAAATGTTTAATTTAAAAAATTAGAAAATACAGCGAACCACAACACCTCTTGGTAATCACATCCCTTATGTAGTCCTCTCTCATATTATATCCAGGCTGGAGAAAGTGATTCTGGGCCAGTTCTTGGCTAAATCTTGAGAGTCTGACAGCTTCCTCCAAAGTGCCCTTTGGGGCCCTGAGTCCAGCATAAGGAGTCAGGTTACTCTGACTTGCAGTGAGGGAAAAGCGCTCAGGCTACCTTGTTTTGCTCCCTGTTTAATCTCCCTGGTGCCTAGATCAGAGCCTGGCAAATAGTTTTTGTAGAATGAATAAATGAATTGTAAAAAAAAAAAAAAATGAATTGAATGAGTGAATGTGTGAATAATGGGGATGCCACTTGACTTTGTCCCATCATGGTTTGCACTAGTCATCCATTTCCTAGTTGATATGATATTACTAGACAATAATATCATTTCATTTCATTTTATGAAATGAAAATGGCTTGTTTTGTTTCGTTGGTGAAAAATTTGGTATTGAAAATTGGGCCAAAGTTACACTGGAGTAGAAACAGATTTTTTTTTTTCCTGTTTGGTAAAAGGTACTTTTAAAAATTCAGTGATACCTGTTATGTCTTATCTCTTTTACAGTGGTATCTTATAGGAAAATTTGGATCTTCTTGCAGTTTCTTGGTTGTGTTTTAAACTGATGACAGTAATTTTTAGTACTAAACTTGTCATATATGTTATACATGCATGTATTTACCGTCTCAGACTTTCAATATTCTATATGTTAGGAATATGACTAACTTTTTATTTTAATATAATTACATTATTTTATTTTATAGGTCCATTCAAAAGCTCGGGGAATTAAATATTGGAATGGATAGCCTTGGTAATGAGGTACCAGCGCTCAACCAGCAATGTAATGGGAACAAAGGCAATGGATCTAATAATTCTTCTGTAACTAGTTTTTCTACACCACCCCACGACTCTAGTCAGAGATTAACCCATGATGCTTCAAGTATTCATGCAAGTACTCCTCGTATTCCTGGATCAGTAAATCATATGCCTTTTCTTGAGGAATCACCTTGTGGAAATCAAATGTAAGTGCTTTACTTTGTAAGACCTGGAAATGTTAACTTCAAACTAATAAATAGAAACTTAGAAAGTTGAATTTCTCTTATCTATTCTCTTCTACTAACTTCTGAGTCTCTTAATTGTCTTTATTCTCTTATTTTTCTTTTTGCTTTCTTATCACCACCAAGGCAATTCTATTTTCTATAACCCATTTTACTCAGAGATCATACAGCTTTAGGCTTTATATTCTCCTCAGTTTTTTCCCCTTGCCATTGATACCTTTCAACAAATAATCTTTTAATTCACAGACTTCCAGGGCATAAAAAGTTGTTCTATGACATGGTGGAGTGATTGCAGTAAGAGTCTTGGCAGCTCTGGTAGTTACAGCATCTGAGACTTCTTGCGTGTTTATGTTTTCACTAGTCAGAGAAAAATTTTCATCTTGCTATCATTAGTAAACAGGTGTTAACTTATGCAATGGAAATATTTGAGCATTTTCTTCATCTATTATAGCCTTAAACCACCTTAGAGTGGTTCATTTTAAAATGCATAACTTGCTCCTGGCATTTGTAGAACTGGCTTTATAGATTTAGTATCAAAAGCTCTAGTTTTATACTTAAGGACATAAATTTATCTAATACTTGCTTCTTTATTACAGTTTATATAAAACTTTTTCATGTACCTCTCAACTAGAACTCAAATTTCAAAATTTATTTCTATGAAAGTAATATACGTACATGGTGTAAAAGGACAAACAGCACTTTAAGGCTTAAGACAAAACAGAATCCCCTGTCTTACCCATCTTTGTCCATGACTTCTCTCTTTAGTAGGCTGCCATTTTCAACCTAGACAGCTGTTTCTTTTCTGTGTGTCTCCACATTTCTGAAAAAATATGCTTCTATTGCTGTTTTTATTATCCCTTGATTCCCTGCCAGTTAGATTTAGGTACCATACTACTTACCCACAACACATTAATTTTGTCTACACCTTCTTCTAATATATGTTGGTTTTTGTTTAAAAACTAAACAAAATAGGTTAACTAGTGTTAACATTACTATGGTCATGTAAATGTTATTTACAACTGAGTCATATAATACAAATATATTTCCTTTTCGCAGAACTTTTTATTTTTCATGGAGAGTAATTGCCTCATTTTTGGTGCATCTGTATGTGTGCACATGCTTACTTTTCTTGGTACCTATCACTAAACTATCTGCAGATACTGTGACAGAACTGTAAAATCATAAAACTCCTCATTACAGTAAAAAATATCAGGTACTTTTTCTTTCCATTTTTCTTTCCCCTCTGGGAAACACCCGTCCAGGATCATTCCTGCTTCACTTTATGTTCATTACTTCTAAGCCATTTTATTCAGGCCTAGAGAGTCCTGGGATGGTCCTTCACTATTCTCTTGGGAGTTTCCTTTGCCTCTTCCTTGTATTGAATTCCCTGTTTTCAGGATCTCATGTAGTTTCCTGAAAAGAGGTACAACATCAGAGAAGTTTCTGAGACCTTGCGTGTCTAAATATTTCATTTTTTACTTTTTAGTATAGCTGAGTAAAGAATTCTACAATGGAAATCGTTCCTCGGAGTTTCAAAGGCATCACTTTATGGTCATGTACATATTGAAAAGTCTGATGCCATTGTGATCTGATCCTTTGAATGAGGACTGCTGCTTTTTCTACTGTAGAATTTTTTAGGACTTTGTCTGCCCTGATGTTCTAAAGCTTCATGATGATATACATCAGAGTAGGTCTGTTTTACTTCATTTTTCTGGATACTTCATGGGCTCTTTTAATCTAGATTCATAAATACTAGAATATTGAAAACATTTATGTAACAATTTTCTTAGCTCTATTTTCTATTTTTTTTGGTATTATTTTTATCTTTCAAGCTCTTTATTATTCTCTAATTTTCCTTAACTTTTTAAATAGATATTTTTCTTGCATTGTTTCCTCTTGTATTTCTAAGGATTTTAATTATATTTTGGTAGCTTTTGTTTCCTTAATAGTCTTTAGTCTCCATTTAAAAATTTTGTTTTGCTTTGGCTGTGTCCTATGACTTGTGGCATCTTAGTTCCCTGACAAGGGTTGGAACCTGTGTCCCTTGCAGTGGAAGCATGGCATCCTAACCATTGGCCACCAGGGAATTTCCTAGACTCTGTTTTTTTATTTAGGAGGCTTTCTTCAAGCATTTGTAAGAAGTGAGGCATTTTTTTTTAAATGGCTAGTTGGAAGGAAGGGCCACAGGTATGGATGTATCTGTTTACCTCTTGGTCTCACAAAAAAGTGATTAAATAGAAACATTGTGTTATTGTGGGACCCTCAACTGTCTAGTTTCTGTTAGTCTTTTCTCTTGGTCCAGATAATTGTTCTAAAGAGCAATCCAGTTTCCTCCTTGGGTTAAAACTTAACCGAAGTGACCAGGATTCTGGAACTAAGCAGGGAAAAGGTAGTGGACATCTTACTATGAAATTTGTACAGTTTGACTTAATCTTTTTCCCAGAATGGCTTCTCATTCCTTCCTTACAACTAACTATGCTTCGTGTTATGGAATCTAGCATCTCTTAACAAATGGCTCCAGAGAGTAATTATGACTGGGATCAGTGTGGGTTATAAATAAATGTTATAACCCCCAAAGAAATAAATATTAGAGATTGAAAGGGTAAATTAGTTTCTGTTTTGATATTCAGAGTAAACGGTACTTGAATTTCTTTCTGTTCACACAGTTCATCAGAACTTTCGGTCATTAAGCCACCTCTTGGAGATTCTTCAGGGAATCTATCAAGATCAAGAGAGGAAGAGGTAATACTTGGGGAAGGAGGTTTTGTTATTTTTATATTTACTTGCAAAGGAAGTATATTTACTTGTCAAGGAATTCTCAATTTAAGGAAAGAACCATCTTTAAGTAGTCCTTATTGTTAATGGTGGTAGTAATCTCAAGGTGGTTGAGTTTTCACTGAGTGAAGTGAAGGGGTTGCTGAGAAATAACATTTTGAGAGTATTCATATTAATGGTTCAGTGGTGATCTTGGTGCATGAATTGGAGCTGTGTCACTTCTCTGAACCCTGTGGTTAGTTAGCTAAGATATTTAATATCTTTACTCCTTCGGACTGTGCATCAATACATTTGTTTTTTGCTTTGGAACCAGATATCCTTCCCTAACTAGTATACACCTTCACTCTGTCTTATTTTCTCTAGTTCAAATTTTAATCCCATAAACAAAGTTATTATTTCAGATGCTTATGGGACCAAACAGGTGACATAAATGAATAAAGTTGATTATTTTTGTGATAAGTTCATAGGAATATTTGTCCCTTGCACAAAGAAATATGCTGACCTAATGTTTCCAGTTCTTTTGATTTTCAAGAAAACCTAGAAAGTTGGATTTTTATGTGAAGTCTATTTTTTAAATGTCAGCGGACTTTTAATAAATTTAAATACACTGGAGAAGAGCAAGTAAGATTGTGGCTCTGCCACTTCTGCTATAAAGCAACCCTTAGTAACTATTATTGGAGAAGGCAATGGCACCCCACCCCAAAATCCCATGGACGGAGGAGCCTGGTGGGCTGCAGTCCATGGGGTCGCTAAGAGCCGGACACGACTGAGCGACTTCACTTTCACTTTTCACTTTCATGCATTGGAGAAGGAAATAGCCACCCACTCCAGTGTTCTTGCCTGGAGAATCCCAGGGATGGGGAGCCTGGTGGACTGCTGTCTATGGGGTCACACAGAGTCGGACACTACTGAAGCGACTTAGCAGCAGCAGCAGTAACTATTATTAATGTGCCATTGGCCATGTAATCAATGAGTCATTCCCCTCCATTTTTCTTAGCTACCGGTGTTATTCATTTGGTAAATAGTCAACCTTGTATATGGCTTAATGGAAAATGTATTTCTAGTCAAATACATTGATATGAATAATATAAGAATTCAATTCAGTTACATAAGACAGAGTCTAATATATCAGGTTTACCTCCTACTCCCCAATGAGGATGTTTTGCTGCATACATAAAACTTTGGGTAGGGAGATGCATAATCTCTTCATTGATATAATCACTATGGGTTCTAGAGGTCTCAGCATACAATCAGAGCTGAAGTAAATTGCCTTTGGAAAGTATGAATGTCAAGTATATACACAAAGACAAAATTTAGGTGGGTCTCTGCACCACCCCCAGCCTGGAGGGCTTTGTTCCAGGTCCAGGATCCAGTCCTCGTCTGGGTAACAGGGTGGTTTCAGATGACATCAATAGTAGGAGTCACCAAAGCTTTTATACAGCGCTGGTCGAGAGTTTTCCTTCCTCAGAGGAGGGAGGTGAGCAGACAAGTTGACAGTTGAAAACAGAAATGAGGCTGCAATTAAAGGTCCTGATTAAAACCATTTTTACAGTTTTAAAAGGGTATTTTACAATTTGAATTTGAAATAGTAGAGTATTCATTGCTGGAGATAATGGTAAACTTTTTTTTTTAACCCTAAAGTGATTAAATAATAGTATTTTATATTTCCTACTTTTAGAAACATGAACAACGGTTTATTGTAAGAACTACAAATGTGGGCTGTTTTTTTCTTGACAGTTGAAGAGAACTTAATATGAGAATGCATATTCTTATGTTTTGTCATAGAAAAGAAGAAAAACTTGACTGTCTATGAGCCGTCCAAGCTTAGTTTAGCAATGAGTAGCAAAAACAGAAAAATCTGGTTTATTTTAGATTTGCCATTCAAAAGAATGTATGCTTGTATTGATAGTGAACAGTAAAGTGATAAAGTGAATAATACAGTTCAAATGAATTTAAAATGGGATAAAGATGAATTCTTTCAAATTCTTTTTTTCATAGAATGACTTTCATATTCATTCTGCCCATAGGATGACAAATCAAAGAAGCAGTTTGTTTGTATTAATACCCTAGAAGACACACAAGCTGTTAGAGCAGTGGCTTTTCATCCAGGTGGTGGTCTATATGCTGTCGGTTCAAATTCAAAAACTCTGAGAGTATGTGCCTATCCAGAAGTAATTGATCCAAGGTAAGGAGAGATGGTTTGTAGTGCCATTTTTGCTTTAGTTTTAAATTTAGCTATATGGCTCCCTTGTTAAGAATCACCTTTTCAGTAGTGTTTTTCTTTTCCTTTTTTTAAGCTTTTACATTTTTGTTTTCAATACTTAGGAAATATATATAAGAATCACCAATTAACTTTATAAGTTATTTTTCATAAAATGTTTTTAATTAGGCCACTGTCCACTCAGTAGCCTAGTTTTCTTTATTTCTGTTGTTTTTTCTCATTTTTAAAATAAATCCGCAAAATCCTTATATTCTAGTTAAATTCCATAAAGACAAAGAAATGCTAGTTATAGACTTGGAGAAAAATTTAAATGTCTTATACTAACAGCTTCACAGAAGTGTTAGGTTGAGGTGTGTGATATTTGACCATTTTGACCTAGAAAGATTCAGTTTTCATTTGGTCAATGTAACTATGGTTTTAAACTCTCTTGTTTTAACAGATTATGGGATTTGAAAATAAGGGATATATCTTTAAAGGCATAGGTTGCAAAAAAAAAACAAAAAAAAACAAGCATATGACCTTATGTATTAGGTATACAGCTAATTCTTTAAAGTTACTGAGAAAGCAAATATCTTAAACGTAGTCTCACAGAAAACTGGATTTGGGCTCTTTTTTGTCAGTTTATTTGTTAAGGCTTTTACTGTCAAAATAAATGGGCATGAAGTATTTGGTAGATTTTGTGGTTAGAGAAGTGGCCACAAATGGAATAGTTTTCATACCAGTAGACAAAAACATTCGAGCAAAACAAGCCACAGAGCTTTAAAATTTTAAATATGAAAAGCAGTACATATCATAATGTGCTTTGGAAATTTTTTACAACCCTTAAGGCTTGTTTTTATTATAACCCGTTTGGAGAACAGAGGGGTGAGATTATTTATTTATTTATTTGCATTTTTTGGTATATCTCTGTATCTGGAACTAGAAATTTAAGCTTTTGGTCTGTAGTAGCATTTAAAAGTTGAGAAAAGGAATATGGATCACGTTAGGTGATAGTAATGTCATTTATTGGTGCCATAGGATTATATGAGAGAGAATAGGCAGAATTCTAGATCGGAGAGTGGAAAAGAGCAACAATTAGGAGACAGTGCCAAAGACTTTATATATTTAGGGTTCATCTGATCTTAAACTGACTCTCCCTTTTTGTATTTTTCATGCTGGCACAAGTGTTTCATAGACTCTTCTTGAAGAAACTGATTTTTATGAAAAATAAATTCATTTATTTAACAAATATATTTTGAGCTCCTTCTCTGTGCTAGGCTTTGGGGATAGTTGTGAGTAAAACAAACATGTTTATTGACCTTATGGAACTTCTGTTTTAGTGGAGAAGGTGGACATTATCCAGATAGACACACTCATAAATGTAATTATACATTGTCATAGGTGCTCTGAAGAGAAAGTACAAGGTGCTGTAACAGTAAGATGGGGAGATGAAGGAACTGGGGAGTCAGAGTAGGACCTCTTTCAAGAAGAGGTGTTAAAGTTGAGATCTGTGGGTGGATAGAACCTAGCCATGTGAAAACAAGGAAGAAGATAAGGTTAGAGGGATCATGAAGTGAGAAGGAGCTTGGCTTTTTAAGGAACCAAAACGAGTTCAGATCTGCTGGAGTACGGTGAGCAGAGTGTGATAAGGCTACAGAAGTAGATGTGAACTAAATTACGCAGAGCTTTGTGTCCATTTTGGATTTTATGGTGACTGCAGAGGGAAACTGCTGGAAGTTTTCAACAGAACAGTACTGTGATAAACTTTGGGTAAAATGACAGTAAGATTAAATGCTAAGAGAAAAGTAGGAGGAGGCTGTTGTCAATGGCTGGTGTGATGGCAGTGGAGATGGAGCAAAATGGATGAAGGTAAAATCCATTTAAAGAATTATTTGAAAAAAAAAAAAAAAAGAATTAGTTGGCCCTAGCAATGAACTCAATATGCAACTGAAAAGAGAATCTTTTGATCTGACTTATTTTCTCTATCACTATTAAACACCTTCTAAGAATTGAAGATGTATCAATATTCTTGTTCTTTAATAATTTCTTAATTATGAAAATTTTAAGCATACACAGAAGTGGAGATTAGTACACTGAAATGCAATAATTGTCAAGATTTTTGTTGTATTTGCTTCATCCTTTTTGTTTGCTGAAGTATTTTAATGGATATGTCATTTCACCCTTTAGGATGGATCTCCAAAAACATGTGTTAATACATTTTCTTACAGAGACTTGATATTATCATTATACCTAATAAGGTCTTAAGCCTATGTTTTAAAGTACAAATAAGAGGCTACTACTCCAGTAAACCAATGTTCAGTTCAGTTCAGTTCAGTCGCTCAGTCATATCCGACTCTTTGTGACCCCATGAATCGCAGCATGCCAAGCCTCCCTGTCCATCACCAACTCCCGGAGTTCACTCAGACTCAGGTCCTTCGAGTCAGTGATGCCATCCAGCCATCTCATCCTCTGTCGTCCCCTTCTCCTCCTGCCTCCAATCCCTCCCAGCATCAGAGTCTTTCCAATGAGTCAACTCTTCACATGAGGTGGCCAAAGTACTGGAGTTTCAGCTTTAGCATCATTCCTTCCAAAGAAATCCCAGGGCTGATCTCCTTCAGAATGGACTGGTTGAATCTCCTTGCAGTCCAAGGAACTCTCAAGAATCATCTCCAACACCACAGTTCAAAAGCATCAATTCTTTGGCGCTCAGCTTTCTTCACAGTCCAACTCTCACATCCATACATAACCACTGGAAAAACCATAGCCTTGACTAGACGGACCTTTGTTGGCAAACTAATGTCTCTGCTTTTGAATATGCTATCTAGGTTGGTCATAACTTTCCTTCCAAGGAGTAAGTGTCTTTTAATTTCATGGCTGTAGTCACCATCTATAGTGATTTTGGAGCCCAGAAAAATAAAGTCTGACACTGTTTCCACTGTTTCCCCATCTATTTCCCATGAAGTGATGGGACCAGATGCCATGATCTTCATTTTCTGAATGTTGAGCTTTAAGCCAACTTGTTCACTCTCCACTTTCACTTTCATCAAGAGACTTTTTAGTTCCTCTTCACTTTGTGCTCCCATTAAAGGCCAAGCTCTCAAGGAGCATGGCATTTAAGACCTTCCTCAGTTGGACTTGCAGCTGCTCACCCATCCTATCTTTCTCAGTCTCTGGAATGCCCCAGGTTTCGCCCAATCCCACAGACTTTTTCCCATGCTGTATGCTGGACCGGTCTCTCTACTGTGTTTTGTCTTCACTGAAGCAGTTCACCTGCCTTCATCTTTTTGTATAATAATTCTCCCTGTCCTTTAAGGCCTAGTACTTTGTACTGGACTATAACATTTATATTCAATACTTCCTTTACTGTATGTGGATAGTCGTGAAACATCTATCTCTGCCAGATACATTAAACTCAGGACAGAGCTCTAGCTGCTTTTATTTTTTCTCTATCCTTTGTCTTTTCTTTGCCCCAGGCAGTTGCTCATATTATATGTTTAATAAATGCTTATCGAACTTTTTAAATCTGGAAGACTTACTAGCTCCTTTTTAGAAATCTTTTGAGTTTCTGAATTAAAATCCATGAAAAAATATGAAGACTTATTTGGAAGACTTACTAGCTCTTTTTTAGAAATCTTTTGAGTTTCTGAATTAAAATCCATGAAAAATATGAAGACTTAAAAATATCCTGTTCTGTATGTGGTCTGAAATAAGACTCAAGATTAGTATAATAATGGTTAATAATATTTTATGTTTGGATTTTGATTTTAAATATGCTTTAAATTTGTTTCATCTAAGATTTTTGAAAAGTGTTATTAACATGTTGTCTGATACATTTTTGCTCTCTCCCTCAAGAACAACCATAATACAGAAACTTCACATTCATTTACTAAGCAAGAAATTGAAATATCTTTTTGCAATTTTTCTTTCCAGTGCACATGACATACCTAAGCAGCCAGTGGTACGTTTTAAAAGGAATAAACATCACAAAGGATCCATTTACTGTGTGGCCTGGAGTCCCTGTGGGCAGTTACTTGCAACAGGGTCAAATGACAAATACGTCAAAGTGCTGCCCTTCAATGCGGAGACTTGTAACGCAACAGGTAGGGGCCGAGTATGTAAGCAATAGCCTCCTAGTGTGTTCTTTATGTTTCCCCATGTGTGTCTCTAATACAGCTCTGTTCTGTTTTTAGTAAAATCTAAGAATATACCCTTAAGAATTGTTTTACAATTGCTTGCATTCGTGAGGCATTATTCTTTTTTAGTAAGTTCTTACAAGGTGGCTGGGTGAATAACTTCCAGACTTGTATTCGTGAATATTTTCTAGAGTATCTGTTTTTTTCTTTCATTTTCTTTTGAGATTTATCTTGGCTTTTAAGCCAAGAAGATAACTCTGTATATGGCTCTGTTTTAGTGATGGTGGTAACTGAATCGATATTTTGATTTCTTGAAGATTCTGTTTTTATTCAGTAAAATGAAATTGATTATTATATCAATCCCCAAATGATTATAGAGCATACCACTCTACCATTCTCCTCCTCTTGGTCAGTTTGGAGGCAGTTTAACAATCTTTAAATTATCACAGTAAGTTGAGCAGCGTCTTTTTTTAAAATTCTTATTGCTGTTTCAGGACCGGATCTGGAATTTAGTATGCATGATGGGACAATTAGAGACTTGGCATTTATGGAAGGTCCAGAAAGTGGTGGAGCTATTTTGATAAGTGCTGGAGCAGGGGATTGTAACATTTATACAACTGACTGTCAGAGAGGACAGGGCCTCCATGCTCTGAGTGGACATACTGGTATGTGATATCAGTCTCAGATGCTACTCTTCCTTTTGTTCATCTCATGCTTTTTTCCCCAATGCATTTTCATTAATGAGGGTATATTGCATCAAAAGGGATTTCTTCAGGAGAAGAACATTTTATTTCAAAAACTAAGTCATGAACTTTCGATAACAACACAGTAACTGTAGCTGACATTTTCCTGTTTGCTAAAGCCTTTACTTATACACATAATTCCTTAATTTAACCCTCACAACAACCTTATAAGCCTCAAGTTCCTGTCTCCATTTTATACGTGAAAAAAGCAAAATTTGAAAAGGCAAAATGACTTGCTCATTATCTTACGCCTGATCATGACAGAACAGAGATATCTCCCCAGGTCTCTCCCGTTCAAAGCTGGTGATGTAACCCTGCAATCCTGTGTTTCCTCTTTGGAAAATTTGCCATAATTTCAAATGGTACTTTTTTTTTTTCAGTACTAATTATGATGTCCTGAAATATTTGACTCACCACAAAAGGTTTAAGTTTATGATTTTGATACAAGTTTTACTGAATTTAATTTTTTGAAAATTGCCAATATATTTGATATATGTGGAAAATCTCTACCACACAGTTTGAGTAACTAGATTATAAACATGCTCAACAATAAAGAATACTTAGCTTTGAATGTGTTATAGCAAAGTACTGTCCCACAGTAATAACTGACTCTGTGATCTTTTATAGGGCATATTTTAGCACTTTATACTTGGAGTGGCTGGATGATTGCATCTGGTTCCCAAGATAAGACTGTTAGATTCTGGGATCTTCGAGTACCAAGCTGTGTTCGTGTTGTTGGCACAACATTCCATGGAACTGGTAGGTTTTTCTGGAATTTAAATACATTTATATGAGAAAGAAACTTTATAAATTGCACTGACCTACTTCTTTGCCCCTGCAAAATGTTAAAAAATAGGAACAATATAAACTCAATACTTGGTATTTTATTGAGTAAATTCTTACTTTAAATTTACTTTAAATTCTTAAATTCCTTCATCTGTTATTCTATTTGTAAAAATAATATTCAACTAAGGAAACCAAGACCCAGGGAGATTAAATATCATGCCCTAATTATTCTGTTAGCAGGGCATTTTAGAACTCAGACCTTTTAAAAGAACATTTTTAAATGCATACATATGGCAGAAATTGAACAAAAGGTTATAGATCATTGTCTTCTTACTCCCATTTCTTGGTGTCTTCCCCTAAGGGACCAGTTTCTTATTTATTATTCTAGAAATACCCTGTAAGCATATAACCAAAATGTTTGTGTATATTATAATTTCCCTTCTCCTTTAAACACACATATACACAGACACAAATTGTAGCATATTTGCCTTACTTTTTTAACTTAACAAGGATTGCTCCATATAAACTGAGGTTACTGCTCTTTGTGTTATATAGATCACCTTTTAAAATACTGGTATCTTAAGAGTGACACAGTATTCTGCCATTATTTTTATTTTAGAGTCCCTTTTCTGCCTTTCTATTTTTTAATAGCAATTCTAAGGTACGTTTCCAAGTGAAAACGCCTGTCTTTCATTCTTAATTTTTTTGTTTTCTTTGGGAAAATGCTTTTTCCTCTCAGCTTTCATGGACATTGTTCTGTACTTTGAATCAACTCAGATATGTTCTTCCACTTGTCTGCTTATGGTCAAGTGCTACTCATATTTGGTCTCAGCTCTTTCTAGCACCTAGCCAGAAAAGTCTTCTTTGCCTTAATTGGGACCTTACTGTTATTTCTGTCTTTGAACTTCATTTATTTCCTTTAGACTTCATTTATTTCCTTTATCAGTACTTAAGATTATATATTTGTGTGTGGTCTCCTTCAATACAAATAGATTTTAAGTTTCACAAAGGCAGCAGTCATATATATTTTATTTCTCAGGGTAGATTTAGCACCTACCATAGTGCCTGGCCCAAAGCAGTAGTGTTATAATAACTGTTGAATAAATGAACCTAGATTTCCGTTGTCACCACAAACTTTGCATGTGTAAAGCTAAACTCGTTATATCCTCTCTTCTTCCCGTTTTCTCTGTTTTTGATAATGGTTCTCTTATTTCCTTATGCATCTAGATTTGAAATCTGGGGCTCATTTTTGACTTCTTTTTTTTTTGCCCCCAGTCAGGCAGTTAATTGCCAAGACTATTGATTCTTTATTGAGTTTTTTCCTGAAATCTGTGTGTCAACATTCAGGCCCTATTTACTTGATTATTTTGCTATTCTATCTTATCTTCCAGTGGGTTCCCTTCTGTAGTCTGTCCATTTTAATTTGATACACACTTTCACATAGATTAATCTTCCTAGAGCACTCCTTGGGTCATGTAAGTCTCTTGCTGAGAAACCTGCAGTGATGTTGTACTCTGTACAGGAACAAGCTCACACCCTACAGTTTGGCTTTCAAGATGCTTGACAGGTTTAGCCCTAACCTGCCTTTATGTCTTAGCTACAAGCTACCTTTTATGTTAACGTGTTAAATCAAGTAACTCCAGCCAAACTAAACTACCTATCCTTAAATGTTTTTATTATTTTCCTTTAAACATCTTCTCATGTAACTGTTCCTGATAGCCTCTTTTCTCTATCAAAAATTCAAGCAAAGATTATTTTTAATTACATGTATGTGTAATCATGTAAATGCATTCTCTCTTATTTATACTGTTTACTGTTCTTCAGGATCTGACTTAGGTCCCCTTTTTCTGTGACGTCTTCCCAGGCCACTTTGGTCTACAGTAGTGTGTGTCAACCTTATTTTCATTATTGCTTCCCCTAAGGGGAAAAACAAAATTATTTTTTTCCTAACAAGAGAAATTAAATACTAAGGAATGAGATTTTGGTTTGGTAGGGCTAAACTTTGAAGGGTTCCAAACCCTTGTTAACATTTAGGATTTTTTTGCACCCCCTTGGAGGCATTGTTGCGTGGCCTAAAGGGTCTGACCTGTGGACTCAGAGCTTATTTTTTGTTCAGTTCCTGTTGGTAGTTAATTATGTGTTGCTTAGAGATATTTTCCGCACTGTGTCCTAAAACATTTTGTTAATCTTTTGTTCCCAGCTAGACTCTGAGCTAGGCATAGGAGAATTCTGGACACTTAACCAGCAGTGGGGCATTGGGAAAAGTGGCTCATCTGTTGCACTATAGGTAATGCTCCAGGGGGTTCTCCCAGAGGACCAAAAAAAAATCTTTCTCATTTTTCACAGAATCTTGCTTCTAAGGATGCAAGTATTTATCAGTTGATTATTGGATTCTTCTATAACTGAACAGTATTAACAAGCTTATAAAATCTTTAGTGTATGCTTCAGTGAAAATAAATAGCTGTTGAAGTTTAACTGTATTGATTTTTGCATATTGAAACTTTCATTCCTCCTGCTCTACAGGCAGTGCAGTGGCATCTGTAGCTGTAGATCCCAGTGGCCGTCTTTTAGCCACAGGACAAGAAGATTCCAGCTGCATGTTATATGACATAAGAGGAGGAAGAATGGTGCAAAGTTACCACCCTCATTCCAGTGATGTTCGCTCTGTCCGATTCTCTCCTGGAGCTCACTACTTGCTAACAGGATCCTATGACATGAAAATAAAGGTGACAGACCTACAAGGTGATGGAAGTTGCTCTCCCCCCTTTTTTTTAGTCTTTCCTATTGTATTTGGGGTCTTTCTTTTATGTTAATCTAGTGTAATTGACTATACATCATTTTCAGGTTTCAGTTTTATAGCTTTTATGAGCAAATTACTTGGTAATGTATTGTGACAAATTACTAAACCAAGTGAATAGTCTTATTTTTATTGTTAAATGGTTTCTAAACTATTTAAAAGAATCAACATTTATTATATTGGATCATTTTGAGATCAATGATAGTAAATGTTAAAATATACATTTATGTACCCCTATTTACTCCTACTTTAAAATACTTAGGGTATTAATATAATCTGTATATTTCCAGTATCTAGTTTTGTTTTTAAACATACATTAAGCAGGTGTTTATTGTATACCAACTAGGGACAGATAGAGAGATGAATAAGACAGGTAACTTTCTTACAGATGGAGCTTACACTTTAGAGGCCAATAAAAAGCAAACTAATAAACAGTGTAATTTTAGGTATTGGCTAGTGCTATTAAAAAATTATCAAGGTTAGAGAAAGTAACAAGGTAGACAGGGGAAACCTATGCTAGACAGGCTAGAGCAGGTCTCACCAAGAAGTGCCATTTGCACAGAGACCTGATGAGAAGAACAAGCCATGCCAGGACCCTAGGAGCAGACCATAGGTCAAGGTGCTGAAGCAGGAATGGGTTTGGTTTAATCATGACACTACAGGAAACCAGTGTGGCTGGAATTTAGTGAACCAAAGGAAAGAGAGGCAGGAGAATAAATCAGAGGCAGGGTTTTGTAGGCCTTTTAAAAAGCAGAATAAGAATCCTTTGGAAGATTTAAAACAGGGAGTGATATGGTCTGAAATTTTAAAAAATAATTTTGAGTTATAGGGACAGTGGCTTATAAGTATAAATATTAGTGAGAAAGCAACTGGACCAGTTCCATGGTGGCTTGGACTAGGGTTGTAGAGGGGGAAGTGTAATAGTAAGAAGTGACTGAATTAGGAATGTATTTTAATTTGTTTCCGTTAGATTTGGGCAGGGAGGGAAAAAAGCAATCAGTGCTGATTCCTAGGTTTTTGGCACGAGCAAAGCAGATGGTACCATTAATTGAGATGAGGAAGACAGCTAGGGAGAGAGACAGGTTTAGGCAAGAAAATCAAGAGTTTGCTTTTAGCAAGTTAAACTTAAGATGACTGGTAAGGCAATCAAATGAGATGTCAAATAGGTACTTGTATACTAGCCTGAAGCTCAGGTGAGAAGTCAAGGTTGGTGATGAAATATGCATGGATGGTGTAAGTATCTAAATGGCTATGGTAGCATGGTACTGGATGAAATTTCATAGCAGGTGAGGTAGAAAGAAAACAAATTTGAAAGCTGACTGCTGGGATTCACCAGAATTTAAGTCAGGAAGAAGAGGGCAGTCATCAAAGGAGACTGGGGTGTAGGGGCACTGAAGTCGAGGAGATAGGAAGAGAGAGAGAGTTTCAGGGAGACAGTGGCAGCTGTGCCATGTTGCTGTGTAGGTGTTACCAAATACTGCTCATGTAATTAGGTCTTCAGTAATTCAAACTGTTTAAACTTTTCAGTGTACTATATTAATGTGTTAGGCTTTTATATACTGTAGTGTCTTAAAGTAATAGGAGGCCTATGAAATCTATACATATTCTGTAATGTAAATCAAATCTCTTTTCTTTAATTTAGGAGACCTCACCAAACAGCTTCCTATAATGGTGGTGGGGGAACACAAAGACAAAGTGATTCAGTGCAGATGGCACACCCAGGATCTTTCCTTCCTGTCATCCTCTGCAGACAGAACTGTAACCCTCTGGACTTACAATGGATAGAATACAGCCACTGTCAATCTATGCAGTGAAAGCAGGGACTTAAGACTACTGAGTTGTGAACATTACGAAGCTGAAGAACATGGGTTGACCTGGAAAGTGGCTTAGCACGAGGAAGCCCCTTATTACCATGTACCCCTGTGATAGGAGCTGTTGGGTGGTGTTATTCTGCAGTGCTTTGAGTCTTCCATGTGAGCTCGTGCTGCTGTGACCTGCTGTATGTAGTCTTGTTGCCAAAGTCTGCGGAAGAGCTCTTATGTTGTCAGTGTGCACTCAAAATCAAGGTGGATGATGTGTGTTCGGTTTAGTATTAAATGCATTCCTTGATCTTTGCCTAAATAACAGTTTTATATACATACTGAAACTGAACTATACCTTAAGCATATTACTACATGTAATGCAACCAAGTTCTACACAGATTAAACATAGGTATTCAGAAATTACTTTTGCCTTTCTCACAACCCCTGAGGATACTGTATCACTTTTCAGCTAGAGGTCAGAATTTTATGTCTCTCCAGAGTTACATTGTTACTTTAACCAAGGATCATTATGGAGTTTTAAAATGGATGGAAAACTGCTTCTTAGTGCATTATGTGGTATAGGCCTTTTCTTTTTTCTTAAACCCAGGGATATAATTTTTACTTTGTCATATTATTTTGTTTCAGGCTTAAAAGGTAAACGTGTTTGCTTCAGAAACTTGTTCATTTCAATTTTTTGAATGCAACAAGATACCTCCCTTCTAAACTGCACTGTAGGCAGAGCAGCAGCGTTATGTGATGCAGAACTTGATGGTACAGTAAATTTACTGGCTAGCATTTTTCCTCTTAAAAATTTAAAACTTTGCCATAGACTATAGCATGGCTTGAAATGCTATGTCTGCATGATAATTTAAAATGGGAAATTTAAAAATTGCACTCCAAAAGCTTATTTGGACTTTTTTTTCTTGCACTGTTTTGTGTAATTCAGAATAATGGTTTTATTTCTATGGTATTGTAGATCCTAACATTTATGTACCTTTATTTTCATATTGTACAGTAATTTACTTTAAATTATTAAATAGGCTATTTATTTTAAATGCATTTGAGTTGGTTCTAATTATTGAACTGTCTGTGCACTGTATGTAGCAAGCATTTTTAATCTATTGTATACAAGTGGAAAAGGTATTAGAAGTGTAACTGTGCTATTATTTCAATAAAGACCTCTTCACACCTAAACTATTCCTGTCTCTCAGTGTCTCTGGTTTTAAGTCTAGAATGCTGTTTCTCCAGTTTACTCGGCCACTTTTGTGTCTTCTCTTTTATTCACTATCTAGAGAACTTTCTACCCTGAATATACTGTGAAAGTTGATTAATAAAAGCCAGGCAAAATGTATAAATTCTAAGTTAGATTGCAGCTACATTGAATTGAGTACTTTAGAAACGAAATCTGATTAGTTTGTGGCTATTCAATAGTACCGTTTTCCTACCTCTCAGGTATGCAGAAGAGAATTTTGCTAAAAACAGGCCAGTCTCCTTTAGTGTACTTTCATACTCAGTACTACACATTCTAGATATTATAGCAGGTCATTAGTGTTAAGTTTAAAAGTAGGGGAAAAAAAGGCGGGGGGGCAGTTTCTTGAGGTAAACCAGATCAACTTCATGGTAAAAAGTGTTCAGAAAATTATGTCTTCTACCTCCATCACTATCAGGGAGAAAACTTGAAGATCTTCCAATATGTTGGGTATTCATTTTCCCTTTGCAGTGCATTAGATAATAAGCACTAAAAGTTACCTTATTTCAATAGCTATCTGGTTATATGTCATTTTTTCTGTGCATCCTGACTGTCTTCTGCATGGAAGTAAATAGATTCTTGGAGCTTCATGTGAGAGAAGAGAACTGGAGTATCTACATTCTCTGACTCCTCAGTTGGGGGGTTCATGGAAGGAGAGTGGGGATGGGAGGGTGGTACAGACCTTGATTTCTCCCTGGCAGAAGCTTCAGAGGTCTGATTCAAGTTTCATTTTTATTTTTTTGGCCATGCAATGCAGCTTGTGGGATCATAGTCCCCCGACCAGGGATTGAACCTGTGTCACGACAATGAATGTGCTGAGTCTTAACCACTGGACTTGAGGGAATTACCCAAATTTCATTTTTTAAATGTTTAAGTGTTTTTAAAAATTGAGATAAGCCAAAAGACGTAACAGTGAAAGGGTATTTCCCATGAAATCAGAGAAAATACTTGCAAGTCATGTCTGATAATGGATTAATATTCAGAATATACAGAGGTCTCCTATCAAAAATCTAATTAAAAAATGGGCAAAAGACTTGAATAGACATTTCTTCAAAGATGACAGACAAATGGCCAATAAGCATGTGAAAAGATGCTCTATCACTAATCATTAGGGAAATGCAACTGAAAACGGCCTCACACCCAGTAGGAGATCCACTATCAAAAAAAAAATAATAAATAATAGGGACTTCCCTGGTGGTTTAGTGGTTGAGACTGTGCTCCCAATGCAGGGGGTACAGGTTTGATCCCTGATGCAGGAACTAAGATCACACATGCTACGCAGTGTGGCCAAAAAACAAAAACAAGTAGGTTGTGGAGAAATTGGAACTCTTGTGCACTGTTGAAGGGAATACAAAATGGTGCAGCCGTTGTGGAAAACAGTATGGTGGTTCCTCAAAAAATGAAAAACAGAATTACTGTTTAATCCAGCAATCCCACTTAGCTCTAAGTGGGATCAAACTAATTCTGTTTTTCATTTTTTGAGGAACCACCATACTGTTTTCCACAACGGCTGCACCATTTTGTATTCCCTTCAACAGTGCACAAGAGTTCCAATTTCTCCACAACCTACTTGTTTTTGTTTTTTGGCCACACTGCAGAGTACATCATGAGAAACGCTGGGCTGGAAGAAGCGCAAGCTGGAATCAAGATTGCGGGGAGAAATAGCAATAACCTCAGATATGCAGATGACACCACCCTTATGGCAGAAAGTGAAGAGGAACTAAAAAGCCTCTTGATGAAAGTGAAAGTGGAGAGTGAAAAAGTTGGCTTAAAGCTCAACATTCAGAAAATGAAGATCATGGCATCCGGTCCCATCACTTCATGGGAAATAGATGGGGAAACAGTGGAAACTGTCAGACTTTATTTTTGGGGGCTCCAAAGTCACTGCCGATGGTGACTGCAGCCATGAAATTAAAAGACACTCCTTGGAAGGAAAGTTATGACCAACCTAGATAGCATATTCAAAAGCAGAGACATTACTTTGCCAACAAAGGCCCGTCTAGTCAAGGCTATGGTTTTTCCTGTGGTCATGTATGGATGTGAGAGTTGGACTGTGAAGAAGGCTGAGCGCCAAAGAATTGATGCTTTTGAACTGTGGTGTTGGAGAAGACTCATGAGAGTCCCTTGGACTGTAAGAGCCAACCAATCCATTCTGAAGGAGATCAGCCCTGGGATTTCTTTGGAAAGAATGATGCTAAAGCTGAAACTCCAGTACTTTGGCCACCTCATGTGAAGAGTTGACTCATTGGAAAAGACTCTGATACTGGGAGGGATTGGGGGCAGGAGGAGAAGGGGACGACAGAGGATGAGATGGCTGGATGGCATCACTGACTCAAAGGACGTGAGTCTGAGTGAACTCTGGGAGTTGGTGATGGACAGGGAGGCCTGGCGTTCTGTGATTCATGGGGTCTCAAAGAGTCGGACACGACTGAGCAACTGAACTGAACTGAACTGATGCTCAAAATAATCGAAATCAGGGTCACAAAGAGATATTGTACATTGATGTTCACTGCAGCATCACAAGGGCCAAAAGGTGAAAGAAACTGGAGTCCAACAGATAAATAAGCTGTGGTAATCAATACAGTGGAATAATTTCAGCCTTTAAAAAGGAAGGACATTTTGATACATGTTATAACATGGTTGATCCTTGAGGATATTATGCTAAGTGAAATAGGCCAGTCACAGAAAGACAAATACTGTATGATTCCACTCAAGGTACCTGGAGTAGACAAATTCATAGAGATGAGTATCTTTGGTGGTTGCCCTGGGCAAAGAGGAAATAATGAATTTTACAAGGTGCACAGAGTTTCAGTTTTGCAGGATGAAAAGATTTATGGAGATGGGTGGTGGTCATACTTGCACAACAATATAAATGTCCTTAATGACAATTCTACTCTTAAAAATGGTTAAGATGATAAATTTTGTGTCAGGTGTATTTTAGTTTAAAAAAAATTGTGAAAAGCAACACGCACACTCAAGTGTACTACATAATATGCCAAATTTTAACATACTTTGAAATTTGCTGCCAATAACTTATGTACACCTCTCATTCCTCCTAATGTGTAAAATTCATTACTTCTTCTTTGGAGAATTTTCTGAACCTGCAAGGCCAGTACTTAAGGACAAAATCAAAGCAAAACTTAGTATTTCCAATTACCACAAAGCGTGCACTCCCCAACCCTTCCCCATTACCCAATTCTACAGGAGTACTGTTGTCATTAATCATGCCCCATTAAAAAAATTATGCTCAGAACAGATTTATGGGTTTTATTGCAAATATTAAGTATTCGAGAACTTAGAGAAAATAAACGGATAAGAAAATACGCTTCGTACCCGTTTAATATATTTGGCTTCGAAGTAAGATTTCACTTGCAGAGTTCAGCTTATGAGGATAAAGAAATGCAGGCCTAAAGCAGGCCGACGGAGGCCGGCCCCGCCCCCTTGACGGGCCAATCAGCCGCGCGTCCGGGAAGGACGTACAGCCGCCGGCCGAGCGAATCGATGAGGACGCGCGCCAGGCAGGCCCCCAGCTGAAGTGCCCGGCGGCTTGCGGGGCGGCTGGCCATCTTCGCTAGCTGCCAAGTCTGTTATCTGTCTTCCCGGAGAGGCAGGCGGGCGACCCGAGACGTGAGTCCGCGAGGTCGGTTGCGTTTGTGCAGCGGGCGGGTTCCGCAGGCGGCGGCGCAGGCGAGGCCAGGGGCGCTGTCGGGGCCTGCGGGGGACTTCGGAGCGCGGCGTCGACCGGGGTGGGCGAGCGACCTGCCCCCTTATCTTACCGGCCAGTTGGCGGCCTTAACTCTGGTTGCCGCGCTGTTGCTCTCACTTTAGGCGCTTCGAAGGGCGTCCTCGGGAAAAGGGGCAAGACGCGCAAAACGAGACGCGAGCAAACGTTGACTTTTGTTGGCTTCAGTTATCTCTGAAAACTTTAAAAACAATCTGAACGAATACCGTCAGCAGAATGGCTCGGATTTGGTTGTAGTTAAGTTTTCGAAAACTCCAAATTAATTTGAATGTTAAATTTAGAGATGAATATTTATGACTGGGTGGTGAAAAACAATGACATTTTTCACTGTGATGGTGGTTATGAAGGTGTGGTCCCCAGACTAGCTTTATCATCATTACTATCATCGTCGTCCTCATCTAAGAACTGTTAGAAATGCTCTCAAGTTTGAGAACCACAGTTCCAGGAAACTACACAAACGGACGCGAACTAAATTGCAACCCCCTGATTCCTATGCCCTTCAGTTGACTCTAATATCCACGTTAATTTTCTTACTCATTTCACGTGTAAACTCGTTGAAATCAGATGCTCCTCTTTTATGCCGATTTCCACTCAGTGGCTGGCAATCTCTTTGGAGATCTCTTTGTTGATAGCTGCCCAGTCTAGTATCTCCTGTTACAGCCCACTCTGCATTTCCCACTTTGTAGAGATGGGATCCCGCAGTTCCTCTCCGCCTTCTCAGAATAGCCCCTCAGGACCTTTGGCATCCTGCTCTGGAGAGGCAGTTTTTAGGTAGAGCCAGTATGGGTTGGAGGGCTTCCCTGATAGCTCAGTTGGTAAAGAATCCGCCTGCAATGCAGGAAACCCCGATTTGATTCCTAGGTCAGGAGGAACCTCTGGAGAAGGGGTAGGCTACCCACTCCAGTATTATTCTTGGATTTCCCTTGTGGTTCAGCTGGTAAAGAATCCGCCTGCAATGCGAGAGACCTGGGTTTGATTCCTGGGTTGGGAAGATTCCCTGGAGAAAGGAAAGGCTACGCACTCCAGTATTCTGGCCTGGAGAATTCCATGGACTGTTTAGTCTGGGTTGGGCTACATAATAGCTGAGTGGCCTTGGGCAAGTTACTTGTTTTTCTAATCTGTAAAATGAAGATAACAATAGTACTACTTATAAGAGTTCTTGTGAGAATTAAATGAATGAATGTAACAGGTTTTGGCACATAATCAAATACTTGTACTATTATTTAACAACTTTGACATTATAAGCGTCAAACTTGCTACTATTATTTAACAACTTTGACGTTATAAGCGTCAAAATACTGACAGATGAAAAAATTGATTAAAAAAAATAAAAACTAGGGGAGAGAGACTGCCGCTGCTGCTAAGTCACTTCAGTCATGTCCCACTCCATGTGACCCCATAGTCGGCAGCCCACCAGGCTCCTCCGTCCCTGGGTTTCTCCAGGCAAGAATACTGGAGAGGGTTGCCATTTCCATCTCCCATGCATGCATGCATGCTAAGTCACTTCAGTCGTGTCTGACTCTGTGCGACCCTATGGACAGCAGCCCACCAGGCTCCTCCATCCACAGGATTTTCCAGGCAAGAATACTGGAGTGGGTTATGTTCACCTTAGCGAGTTACTAAAAAGCAAGCACCTATGTAATTACTGTCTGGGTTAAGGAGTAGAACATTGCCAGTGTCCTAGATGCCCTCCAGCACCTTTTCCCTTGTCTCATTCCTGTTCGCAGAAGGAAGGGTCTCAATATTTACCAAGTGTAGTGCTTGCTATAGTACTCTGACAAAGTTTCTTTTATGCTTGGTTTGCTAAATGTTTTTTAATCATGGATGAGTTTTCATTCTTTGATACTGGTTTTGGGTGCCTTCTCTTTTTCTTTGTTAATCTTATTATATATAAGGTTATCAGTTTTATTCATCATTTCAAAGAACCAAGTTTTGGTTTTATCATCTTCCCTATTACATGTTTTCTTATTTCTTTTTATTCTTTATTTTTGCATTGAATTCTTTCCGTGGTTCTTTCTCAGGCCTCAGCTACTTTCGTCTTATGCGTGCATTGGTCAGCACTGTGCTGAATACTCAAAGGGGTCTGTTTTGATACCAGTTCTCTCAGACTGGGTGTCCGCCAGTTTAGTTCTGACACTGCCTATCCAGAGTTAGTGTACACCCCGCAAGATAAGGTTACAAGACTTTCCCCACATAAGATGCAGGTCTTAGAGGCCACCTGTACTTTTGACCAACTAACTATAGATTGAGTGGTTCCCACAACCCCATCAGATTGGATGATTCACTAAAATGACTGAAAGCACTACAGTTAATGGTTATATTATAAAGAATATAGACAAAGATCAGCCAAATGAAGAGACAGGGCAGTCTGCGGGGGAGAGTGCAGCGCTTCTGTGTCCTCATGGAGGCCAGGGTCTCATCAGCTCAGCACAGCAGCGTGTCACCAGCCAGGATGCTCCTCTGAGTTGCAGTGTCCAGAGTTGTTTTTTTTCCCTTAATATATATATTTTATTGAAGTGTAGCTGACTTACAGTGTTTCAGGTGCACACAAGGTGATTCAGTTACACATATACACATATGTTACTTTTCAGATTATTTTCCATTATAGATTATTACGAGATATTGTCTATAGGTCCCTGTGCTATACAGTAAACCCTTGTTGCATATCTATTTTTTAAAATTAGAAATCTAGCATTCTATTCATACTAAGTCAAATGAGTGGAATCAAAATGTCAAAAAATTTTTAGGCAAAATTAATAAGTTTTCTAAAATATATATATTATGCATACTATTTAGTATAGTATAATACACATATATTATGCTATACTATGCTGCTGCTAAGTCGCTTCAGTTGTGTCCGACTCTGTGCGACCCCATAGACGGCAGCCCACCAGGCTCCGCCGTCCCTGGGATTCTCCAGGCAAGAACACTGGAGTGGGTCGCTATTTCCTTCTCCAAATATATAAATATAAATACAAAAGCTTTTCTGTGCTTGATAAAGGCTTCAGAAAGAACGTCAAAAAAAAGTGGAGAAATTGGAAAACATAATCTAAATGAAATGGGAGCACTGAATATGAAATAGAGAAAGTAAAACTTGATAAAAGTAAAAGATCATCATATGGTCCAGTTGTTTTTAAAATAAACATGGCTGCTAGTTAAAAACATCTAGAGCTCTGGAGGAAAAAAAAAAGCAATACCTGAGCATTTGTATTTTTCAAAAAATTTCAAGATAATTCTGCTATGCATCAGGATTTTAAAAAGCAATTAAAGGTTTTTCTATTAAATGGTAGTTTTGGTGATACAGAATTCTATTATTTTTCTGTTGACCAATCATGATACAGTGGTATTGAGTACTAGTTACATAATCACAATAGTAAAAGATGTTTATCAGTTTTCACAATCAATAGCCAGACCAAAAAAAAAGATAATTACAATTGCAAGCCATAATGGGAACATGTGCTGTGCTTAGTCATTCAGTTGTATCCAACTCTTGGTGACCCCATGGAGCCTGCCAAGCTCCTCTGTCCAGGTAAGAATACTGGAGTGGGTTGCTGCCGGGGACCAGCCCCGGCTGATCCAGGGTATTCGAAGGAGAGACGGCTAGGCGAGGGTCAGGGAATAACTGCTTAATTACACTTTAATTAAGGATACAAAGAGTAATAGAATAAGGATAGCTCAGTGAGGAAATTCAGTGGAGAAAAGCGGCTGAAATAAGGATAGCTCAGTAAGAAAATTCAGTGGAGAAAAGAAGCTGAGTGGCTTGGTTTACGCGGAAAATCAATATAACCCGTGACACCAGGTTAGCTCTGACCACGGAGGCCGCAGGCGCCCTCTCGAATAGCGGAAGGTGCCCCACCTTAGACACCTTCTCGAGTGGGTCTTAGAAGCCCAGGCAAATAAATGGTCGCAGAGGACATCCACGCTCCAGATGGACGCTCAGCCAGAAGTTAAAGGGAAGAATGACATGGGGAGACCAAGTTTCAGTGAACAAGGCCCGCACTTTATTTTCCAAAGTAGTTTTTATACCTTAAGTTATGCATAGAGGATAATGGGGGAAGGGGTAGAGTCATGCAGCAAGCCAGGCTTTTTTCCTGTAAACTTATCATATGCAAAAGTTCAGGTGATAGACATCATCTTCTGGCCCGGAGGCCTGTTAACATTTTAAGAAACTCATCTTTCTCTAAAGGTGATTATTCCAAAGTCAGGCGCCAGCCTTCCAAAAAGCATTGAACAAAGCTGCATTTTACATTTCTATACACCCATTATATCAATCAATACACTGCCAAGGACACAGTAGGAGTATGGAGACTTAGCAGCAAACATTGGCCCAACAAGTGAAAAACCCTTCACCAATACATTTTCTAATCAATCTTTTAACTACTCAAAGGAATCTGTGTTTAGGCAGTTTAGAACATCTCCTGCCTCTCACAGTTGGGAGGCTCTGAACAATCACATGTGGCCGGAAAAACCCATTCAGGCAGGCTAGAGGATTTCCAAAGGAGTTTGTAGGTTAAACACTGTCACACCCAGGAATTATTAACTGGAGCTGTGAGCTAACTCTTTTTTCAGAGAGAGGTAGTGGGGGACAGCCCCCCGTAAAGTCAGAGGTGTAGGTGAAAACACAAAGCAGAAAGTAGGCAGACTCTGGTTTTGGGGGTAGATGCTCGAGAATTTCCAGGGGGACTCCTGAGGCTCGATCCCGCCTTTGCGTATGCCGAGCCTCCTTCCTCATGACCTTTGTCATGGGCGGAGTGCCTCACGCTGGCTCCCGGAAGTGATAGAATTCCAGTTGAGCTATTCCAGATCCTCACTCAATATGCAATGTGCCGGCTCCCAGCAGGTTGCCATGCCCTCCTCCAGGGGAATCTTCCCAACCTAGGGATTGAACCCAGATCTCCTGCATTGCAGGTGGATTCTTTACTGTCTGAGCCACCAGAGAAGCCCAGTGTAAAATAATTACATACAATTTGGAAAGTCAAGCAGAGTGCTGTGGTAAGTGGAAATGCATATATGTACATGTTTGCATCTGCCCAGCCAGTCTGTGTCTTTTGGTTGATGCATTTAATCCATTTAAATTTAAGGTAATGATTGATATGTATGATCCTATTACCATTTTCTTAATTCTTTTGAGTTTATTTTCTGTAAGTCTTTCCCTTCTCTTGTGTTTCCTGCCTGAAGAAGTTCCTTTAGCTTTTGTTGTAAAGCTGCTTTGGTGGTACTGAATTCTCTTAACTTTTGCTTGTCTGGAAAACTTTTGATTTCTCCATCAGACTTGAAGGAGAGTCTTGCTGGGTGGAGTATCCTTGGTTGTAGGTTCTTCCCTTTCATCACTTTCAATATATCCTGCCATTCCCTTCTGGCTTGTAGAGTTTCTGTTGAGAAATCAGCTGATAACCTTATGGGAATTCTCTTGTGTGTTATTTGTTGTTTTTCCTTGTTAATATTTTAACTTTGTCTTTAATTTTTGTCAGTTTGATTACTGTATGTATCAGTGTGTTCCTCCTTAGGTTTGTCCTGCTTGAAACTCTGTGCTTCTTGGACTTGGTTGACTATTTCCTTCCCCATGTTAGGGAAGTTTTCATCTATTATCTCTTCAAATATTTTCTCAGGTCCTTTCTCTCTCTCTTCTTCTGGGACCCCTATGGTGCAAATGTTGGTGCATTTAATGTTGTCCCAGAGGTCTGTTAGGCTGTCTTCCTTTTTTTCATTCTTTTTTCTATATTCTGTTCTGTGGCAGTGATTTCCATCATTCTGTCCTCCAGGTCATTTATCTGTTCTTCTGCCTCAGTTATTCTGCTATTAATTTCTTCTAATGTATTATTCATCTCTGTTTTTTGTTTTTTAGTTCTTCTAGGTCTTCGGTAAACATTTCTTGCATCTTCTCCATTGTTTTCAGAGCTCCTGGATCATCTTCACTATCATTATTCTGAATTCTTTTTCTGGAAGGTTGCCTGTCTCCACTTCATTTAGTTTCTTTTCTGGGGTTTTATCTTGTCCCTTCATGTGGGACATAACTTTCTGTTTTTACATCCTAATTAACTTTCTGTAATGTGATTTTTGCTCCAGCTCCTGTGGTATTATGGTTCTTGCTTCTTCTGTTTGCCCTTTGATGGATGAGGCTAAGAGGCTTGTATAAGCTTTCTGATGGGAGGGACTGGCTGTGGGAAAAACTGGGTCTTGCTCTGGTGTGCATGGCCTTGCTCAGTAAAGTTTAATCCAATTATCTGCTGATAGGTGGGGTCATTTTGTTGTCCTCTGATCACTTGATCTTTCAGCAGCATTTGATACAGTTATCTGTTCCCATTTTTCTTCACTTGGCTTCTGGAATAACAACCTCTCCTGGTCTTCCTCCTGCCTCACTAGTACTCATTGACATCATCTCTTATTAGCATCCCCTTGTTCTCTCCAACCTCCAAGTGTTGGCATGCTCCAGGTCTCAGTCTTTTATCTTCATAATAGATCTTGTGGTGATCTTAGCCAGTCCATGGTTTATCCATCTCATCTACATCTTTGTTGTTCAGTCGTGTCCGACTCTTTGTGACCCCATGAACTACAGAGAGCATGCCAGGCTTCCCTGTTCATCACCAACTCCCAGAGCTTGCTCAAACTCGTGTCCATTGAGTCGGTGATGCCATCCAACCACCTCATCCTGTGTCATCCCCTTCTCCTCCTGCCCTCAATCTTTCCCAGCATCAGGGTCTTTTCCAGTGAATCAGCTCTTCACATCAGGTGGCCAAAGTATTGGAACTTCAGCTTCAGCATCAGCCTTTCCAATGAATATTCAGGGTTGATTTCCTTTAGGATTGACTGCATTGATCTCCTTGCTGTTCAAAGGACTCTCAAGAGTCTCCTCCAGCACCATAGTTTGAAAGCATCAATTCTTCAGCGATCAGCCTTCTTTATGGTCCTGCTCTCACATCCATATGTAACTATTGGAAAAACCATAGCTTTGACTAGACAGACCTTTGTTGGCAAAGTAATGTCTCTGCTTTTTAATAAGCTCTCCATGTTAGTCATAGCTTTTCTTCCAAGGAGCAAGCATCTTTTAATTTCATGGCTGCAGCCACTATCTGCAGTGATTTTGGAGCCCCCAAAAATAAAGCCTCTCATTGTTTCCAGTGTTTCCCCATCTATTTGCCTTGAAGTCATGGGACTGAATGCCGTGATTTCATTTTTCGCCTGTTGACCTTTAAGCCAGCTTTTTCACTCTTCCTCTTTCATCAAGAGGCTCTTTAGTTCCTTTTCACTTTCTGCCATTAGAGTGGTGTCATCTGCATATCTGAGGTTGTTGATATTTCTCCTGGCAGTCTTGATTTCAGCCTGAGCTTCATCCAGCCTGGCATTTCGCATGATGTACTCTGCATATAAGTTAAATAAGCAGAGTGACAATATACAGCCTTGATGTTCTCCTTTCCCAATTTTGAACCAGTCTGTTGTTCCATGTCCAGTTCTCACTTTTTTTTGTAGTTTATTTTTAATTGAAGGATAATTGCTTTACAGTATTGTGTTGGTTTCTGCCAAACATCAACATTAATCAACCATAGGTATACATACGTCTCCTCCCTCCCCATCCCACTCCTCCAAGTTGTTACAGAGCCCAAGTTTGAGCTCCCTGAGTCATACAGCAAATTCCCTTTGGCTATCTATTTTACATATGGTAATGTATGTTTCCATGTTACTCTCCATTCAGTGTTGCTTCTTGACCTGCATATAGGTTTCTCAGGAGGCAGGTAAGGTGGTCTGGTATTCCCATCTCTTTAAAAATTTTCCACAGTTTGTTGTGATCCACATGGTAAAGCATCTGCCTGCAGTGTGGGAGACCCGGGTTTGATCCCTGGGTTGGGAAGATCCCCTGGAGAAGGAAATAGCACCGTACTCCAGTACTCTTGCCTGGAAAATTCCATGGACTGAGGAGCCTGGTGGGCTACAGTCCATGGGGTAGCAAAGAGTCGGACACAACTGAAGGACTTCACTTTCGCTTTCACTTACACAAAAGCTGTGACAGGCTTTAACATAGTCAGTGAAACAGAAGTAGATGTTTTTCTGGAATTCTCTTTTTCTATGATCCAGTGGATGTTGGCAGTTTGATTTCTGGTTTCTTTGCCTTCCTAAACCCAGTTTGTACATCTGGAAGTTCTTGATTCATGTACTGTTGAAGCCTGACTTGAAGGATTTTGAGCATTACCTTGCTAGGAGGTGAAATGAGTGCAACTGTGTGGTAGTTTGAACATTCTTTGGCATTGCCCTTCTTTGGGATTGGAATGTAAACTGACCTTTTCCAGTCCTGTGGCCACTACTGAGTTTTCCAAATTTGCTGGCATATCGAGTGTGGCACTTTAACAGCTTCATCTTTTAGGATTTGAAATAGCTAAGCTACATCTTGAAGGCTGTCACCTGTATTTCTGTAGATCCACTTCTCTCCTTACCACCATACTGGTAAGGAGAGATGGGACATCTCTATGTGGTTATCAGTAAACATTTGAAATGTACTGTGTCTGAAGCAGAACTCTTGATATATCAGAACTTGTTGTCTGCCCACCTGAGTGTCCTTCAGTCTTTTCCCATTCTCCCCGTTGCTCTGGTCACAAACCTTAACATCATCCTGTATCTTTTCTTGTCCTTACTTCTTACATCCAATTTACCAGAATTTCTGCAGTGCATTTCTATATTAATTACAGTAGCACAAGATGGTATTAAAAAACCAACCCCCCCAAATCTTAGGACTTACCCTAAAATAAATTAATTTTCATTCACGTGAAAGTCAAAAAACATTTTCCCACTTAATAGGTGGCCTTGCATGTGGTTGTTTAGGGTCCAAGCTCCTTCCATAGTCAGGCTGCCCTCCTCTAGGGCTCAGCGTCCTCCCCATTGCCTGGTGGGGGATGGGGGGACAGCTGATGGAAGTTCAGGCAGCGAGGCTTTCATAGATGTGGTGCATATTTCTTCCACTGCTGTTGTGCTGACCAGGACTTAATTGTCACATACTTAACTGGAAGACACCACTTGTTACCATGTGTTCAGAAAGAAGAAGTAATGTGCTTGATGACCTGTTAGCTGGGCTTTGCCACATGTCTTCTTTCTAGTTTTCTGCTTTTGCCCTTCTGTTCCAGCTTCCACATAGCAGCCCCAGTGATTTTAAAATGTAATCCTGATTCTATCATTTTTGTGCTTAAAACTCTCTAGTGGCTGACTTCCTGTTACACTTAAGTAAAAACCATACTCATTATTATGGCCTATTCCCCTTCTCCCCTCCAGCTCATTCACAAGACGTAGTTCACAAACCTTGACATCATCCTGAATCTTTTCTCATCCAATTTACCAGCAATTTCTGCAGTGCATTTCTGTGTTAATGTGGATAGCACAACCTCATGGTGTAAAAAAACAGTTGTTCTAGCCTTCTTGCTCATTCTTTGAATGCGTCAAACCTGGGCCTTTATGCTTGCTATCTTCTCTCTCTGAATTTTATTTTCCCGAATCTTTCTACAGTTCGCTTATTATTTTTCTGCCTAATAATGTGGTTTTGTACCACTGTGTAACAAACCACCCCAAAGTTTAGAGGCTTTAAACAACCATTTTCTCATCTCATAATTCTGTGGCTTATGGACTCTGTTGGACTCAGCTGGGTGGTCATTCTTTCCCACATGATGGTGGCGGATCACCAAGTCAGTTATCAAGGGACTGGACTGGATCCACCAAGAGGACTCACCTCCATGACCGGTTGTTGATGTTGGCTGCCAACTGGGAGATCAGTGTGCCCCGACACGTGCAGTCTCCTGGTGACTTAACCTTTTCACAGCCTGGTGGCTGAGTTCCAAGGGAGAGTCCCCAAAAGCATGTCTTCCAAAGTAGTAAAGTAGAAGCAGCTGATCCTGTATAGGGTGGGCCAGGCCATCTACACCTTTGTCTTGTGTTATTTTCCTCATAGGACTTACCGCTATCTGAAATTACTTTTTTGTCAATTTATTGTCATCTGCCACTAGAATGTAAGTTTCTTAAAGACGACCTGACTGGTCTAGCTTCCTGTTAGCCCCATCACGACAGTGCGTAGAATCCAGCAGCTATTTTGTAAATGTTGAACAAAGGAGTGCTGAACTCTTCCCCAGGCTGTAGTCTCATTCTCAATTTCTTGAAGTTAATGATATCACCGTTTTTGTTGATGGTGGGCCTTGAAATCTTACAGTCCTGTCTGTCATCGTTCTCCTTTTTTCCTTCTACGTGCATTCAGCTGCCAAGGTCTCTAGAATTAATCTTTAAAATGTGTCCGGGGGGTTCTTTCTGGTCTCATTGCCACAACTCTTTCAGATCAACATCCTTTTCTACTTCAGCCTCCTTTTGAACTGAGTGTACATTTAATTCTGGTTTCATCTTCCCCAAATATAGTTCCCATCCCCCTTGAAAACTATTGTTAGCAGGTAAAGTTAGTTACAAGCTTTTTACTTTGGCAGAGTCATCGCAGCCCACCTCTCCAGCTCTGTGTTCCACCATGTGCGTCCTCATGTTTCCGGTTTCTGAGACGAACATGTTGCTTTCTGCCTCCCATGTCTTGCACTCTTAGAATGCTGCCCATACTTCAAAGTCTATTTCCCATGCCCATTCCTCCATGAAATCTTCCCGGTTGCTCCCAGTCATATGTGCTGTTTCATCCTTTCAGCCCTTGAAGCTCTGCTCTGAATCCTTGCTGAGGCCTTGATTGTTTGCATTTGCTGCTTACATTACTCAGTGTCTTCCACTTGCTGGCCACTGGGCTGGTTGTTGGGTTTGGAGAGGGGTGAGGCAAGATGGAGGAGAGGGCATTAGGAAGGTGAATTCAGACTTGAGTAAGGAGTTAACCTTCCCTGGAAGAGTTCACATTATAGTGCTGTGGTTTTCTACCTTCATTGTGTGATGGAACCAGCAGGGGAGCTTTGAAAATCCCTACACCTGGTTTTGACTAAAAAGATGCACAGCGTGAGAGTTGTGAGTTAAGTTTTATTTAGGACAAAATGAGAACTGTAGCCAAGAGACAGCACCTCAGGTAGCTCTGAGAGATTGCTCCAAAGAGGCCCTCCAGGCTCCTCTGTCCCTGGAATTCTCCAGGCAGGAATACTGGAGTGGGTTGCCATTCCCTTCTCCAGGGGATCTTCCCAACCCAGGGATCGAACCTGGATCTCCTGCATTGCAGGCAGATTCTTTACCATCTGAGGCACTAGGGAAGCCCCCAGGGGAAGGTAAATATATGATTTTGATGCAGGGGGAGTTCAGTGCAATCAGGTGCTTACTTTACAAAAGGTTTTCTGCTAGTCACAAGGAGCTGATGTCACCACGAAGGGATTTAGTGCTTTTCTAGATAACGAGGAGATGCAAGGATTGGGATCATGAACTCAGTTCCCGAAAATATCTGTGAAGACCTCTTCCACCATTTCCCTGGAGCTCAGAGTGCCTCATTCTCTGCCCTGAATTCCCCGCAGCGGGTGTTGAAGGGCTGCAGCTGCAGCAGCACAGGGCTCGGTCTTCAGAGGCAGATGCGAACACCCCTGTTGTTTTTCAGTCGCTGGCAAATGCTTTTGGCAGGTGTGTGTTTGTAGTTGACAGGCCAGTGCCAATTTGTAGACGATGGTTCCTCACCTAGAGATTCTGGTTTAATTGACTTGGGAGGTGGCCATAAGATTGGAAAATTTAGAAACTTCCCAGGTGATTCTAATGCAGGATTGAGAGCCTTTGTGGCAAGGGATGAGACTGACCAGTAAGTGGTTAATTTCAGTGTGTGTTATGCTAGAAGAAGAAACAGCACACCAGGAACACAAAGAAGTGTTTGGTTTAGCCTGAAGTTACTTTTATTCCTACAGCTACACTGTAAGCCATTACTGGGCAGGGCCCAGGGCATTCCCATCTTGGAACTCCCTCACCTGATCCTTATTCACAGAGGCTGTTTGACAGAGCATTCTGCAGTGATGGTAATGCTCTGTATCTGCACTGTCCAGTTTGGAAGCCACTCTGCCCAGTTTGGAAGCCACTAGCCATAGGTGGCAATTGAGCACTTGAAATGCAGCTAGTGAGAATAAGGAAATAATTTGCAGTGTAATTTTCATTTAAATAGCCACGTGTGGCTAATGGCTGCTGTATTGGACAATGTTGAATAGAGAAGATAGTGTGTTGAAACAATTTGACAGTGTTTATGCAGAGGCTTAGATGAAGCAAGCTGTTTTCTCTGATTGAGAGTTTAGTCACCTTATTTGAATCTTAATTTTGCACCTTTTAAGTTTCCCATTTCCCACAGCTTTACTGAGAAATGATTCACATACTGTACAATTCATCCATTTAAATTGTATAGTTCAGTTTTTTGGTATATTCACAGATAATGTACAACCATTTCCACAGTTAATTTTAGATCACTTTTCATCACCGCAAATAGAAACCCTGTAAACAGCTCACAGATATACAGGGAAGACTTGTGGTTGCCAAGGGGGAGGGAGTTGGGGGAGGGATGGATTGGGAGTTCAGGGTGAGCAAGACAAACTATTATATTAATACATAGAATGGATAAATAACAAGGTTCTACTGTTTAGCACAGGGAACTATATTCAATATCCTGTGGTAAACCATAATGGAAAAGAATATAAAATGGAATGTATGCATATATATAACTGAATCACTTTGCTACACAGCAGAAGCTAACACAACATTGTAAATCAACTATACGTCAATCAAAACAAGAGCTCTGTACCACTTAACTACCACCCCTGTGTCTCTTATATCCTCAGTCTCTTATATCCACTTACCAGTCTCTGTAGACTTTCCTATTCTGGACAGTTCATATCAGTGGAATCATAATATATGGTTTATGGTGACTGGCTTTTTTCACATGGCATAATGGGGGCTCAGCAGTGAAGAACCCACCTGCTAATTCAGGAGATGCGGGGTTGGATCTCTGGGTGGGTACGATTCCTTGGAGAAGGAAATAGCAATCCAGTCCAGTATCCTCAGTGGAGCTTGGTGGGCTACAGTCCATAGGGTTACAGAGTTGGACATGACTTAGTGACTGAACAACAAGGTTTTCAAGACTCACCCATGTTGTAGCGTGGATCAATACTTCATTCCTTTTTATGGCCTAATAATAATCCACTGTGTGATAGTCATTAGCTTATAGACATTTGGGTTGTTTCTCCACCTTGGCTATTGTGAATAATGCAGCTATAAATGTTTGTGTACAGGTTTTTGTGTTGACATATATTTTCACTTCTCTTGGGTATATACCTCGGAATGGAATTGCCAAATCATTTAGAAAAAAAAAATATATGTATATAGTCTCAATGAGACTATGTGCGCATGAATGTATGTGTTTATATACAAACACCATTTTACTAAGTATTTTTATTTCAGTTATTATGACCCAGAGGGATGGTATGGGGAGGGATGTAGGGGGGGCGGGTTCAGGATGGGGAACATGTGTATACCCGTGGTGGATTCATGTTGATGTATGGCAAAACCAATACAATATTGTAAAGTAATTAGCCTCCAATTAAAATAAATTTATATTAAAAAAAAAGAAAGCATTATCTTAACACTAGAAGTAGGTTGTTTTTATTAAAAGTAATCATACTTCAATATATGTGCTAATTTTTGTAGCATTCACGCAGGATGCTGTATTCTCTGCTCCTCTGTGAATGTCTGTGGCTGATAACTGCTTATGCTCATGATGATGAATGGATTGATCCCACAGACATGCTTAACTATGATGCTGCTTCAGGAAGAATGAGAAAATCTCAGGTATTTACAAAAATCCATGTGTGTATAATACCCTACCAGTCCTGTGATGGAAATAGTCTACATTTGTTATTGTTTTTCACAGAGCTGTGAAAGAGTCCTATGACAGTGATTAATGACCATGCAGAATATCTTCCTGTCTCTTAGCCTAAGATGATTTCAACCCCACCTGTTTAATTCTGTTTCAGATTAGAATGTAAAGCTGATCAAGAAGCAAACCCATTTGATTTTAGTTCTTAGCTAGTATATAAATTTGAGGCTGTTACTTTTTTGGGGGTTTAATACAGTTGAAGAATATATATAACAAGCAAAGCCATAAAATGATGGAGTCAAAATTTTAGTCTTCACTAACTGTAGATTATTTTTACAACTGAACTATAAAGAAATAAAACCTCTCTCTGCTTTGCTTTAGGTGAAATATGGTATATCAGAGAAAGAAGAGGTCAATCCTGACTTATCATATGCTGATGAATTATCAGAATGTTACAACAGACTTGATTCTTTAACTTATAAGGTTAGGATTTTTTATTCATGATTTTTGTATTACTTATAGTATGTTAAATTGTTCTGTGTTTTCTGTCTTTGCTAACATTTCTTGTGTTTGTATGGATGTGAGAGTTGGACTGTGAAGAAAGCTGAGTGCCGAAGAATTAATGCTTTTGAACTGTGGTGTTGGAGAAGACTTTTTTTTTTTTTTTTAAGTACAAAATAATTTATTACAGCATTATATAGGTTGGCATTATTTTACAGTGAATTCTTTTCTCTCAACAATTAAGAATCTAAATATACACTTAGCGTGAAGGAAAACAATTTTAATTAGAACAGTTTCTCTAAATAAAATCTCTTTTGAATTTATATTTGTCTTAAAAGGAAGTATTAATGTTACAGACATATATGGTTCTGAAAAAAACATATTCAATGATACTGTTACTGTTTTCTGTACAAGATAGAACAAAAGCTGCTGCTGCTACTGCTAAGTTGCTTCAGTCGTGTCCGACTCTGCGACCCCATAGACGGCAGCCCACCAGGCTCCTCTGTCCCTGGGATTCTCCAGGCAAGAACACTGGAGTGGGTTGTCATTTCCTTCTCCATGGAGAAGACTCTTGAGAGTCCCTGGGACTGCAAGGAGATCTAACCAGTCCATCCTAAAGGAGATCAGTCCTGGGTGTTCTTTGGAGGGAATGATGCTAAAGCTGAAACTCCAGTACTTTGGCCACCTCATGTGAAGAGTTGACTCATTGGAAAAGATTCTGACGCTGGGAGGGATTGGGGGCAGGAGGAGAAGGGGACGACAGAGGATGAGATGGCTGGAATGGCATCACCAACTCAATGGACGTGAGTTTGAGTGAACTCTGGGAGTTGGTGATGGACAGGGAGGCCTGGCGTGCTGCGATTCCTGGGGTTGCAAAGAGTCGGACACGACTGAGCGACTGAACTTGTGTTTCTATCTAAAGTACAATTTACAAATATATAAATAATTTTTTTTCTTTAATTACCCTAGCCTTGGTTTCTCTTTACTCTGGCCTTGAATTTTTAAAAATTGTACTTTTATTTTCCTGTAATAACATTTATCTCACTGTGTTGTAATTATTTCTTTACCAGGCTGAACGTTTCTTGGAACAAAGAATATTTTATTCATTCTTGATGCTCTATCACCTGTCACAATGCTGGACTGTAGTAACTCATGACAAGTATAGCAAATGAAGAAATGTCTCTGCTGCTAGCTTATAAGCATAACAGTTGCTCCTACAAATATAAGGGATTATTATAATCTGGTGTGTGGTAACTCTTACTTCATTTATTCAGTCCTTTTATTTCTGTGGCTGCAGTAGAGTTTGAGAAAGGAAGTAAGTCAAGATTGTTGGTTGGTTTGAGCACAGGTTATGCTGCAAGAACCCACCTCTGTTGGTTTTGAAGCAGGGTGCTGGCGGCAGCGTGGAGGAGGCTGGGATGGGGGATGGCAGAGGTGCAGCAACGCTGAAGGCTCACGCTGAGGCTGTGACGGGGTGAAGAGAAAACTTTCCTGTGGTAGAATAGGCAAGTTGTGGTGGTTGAGGAATAGGGAAGAGCGAGAGTGAATGGCGGAGGGTTCCAGCTTGAGAGGCTGGGAGAGCTTGCTAATTGAGATCCAGATGTATCCCAGTGAGGTCTATAAGCAGCTGCATGTGGTTCTTACCAAATGTGAATGTTGTCTCATCTGAGTGCTAGCAAAGAAAGGCTTGGATAAAATTTGCTTCAGTGTTAACTGCATTTTGTAGTGTAGTGAGCTAATTTGGCTGCCTGGTAGGAAATGGAGAAATGCCCTTTTACTGAAATTTTTCATTCCATTGTTTGTGACTTTGGGTCTGACATTGTAAAAACATAATTAGTAAAATGAAGTCTTTAGTCTTTGTTAAAAAAAATTTTTTTTTACTCTTAAAAAGAAATTTAAAAATTTTAAGGTTTGTAAACCTTGCCTGAAAGCTGAGGAGTGCCCTGTGACTTCTTGAGTGTCATTCTGTCCTGGGTCTGTGTGTGCTGCTCAGTTATTACGTGTTTATCATCTGAAGCCCATTCCAGTGCTCCACTCAGCTTGTGGTCCACACTCAAGTAATAAGTGGAAGTTGCTTATCGCAGGTTCTAAATGCCTTATGACGTGCACTACCCTCACTCAGAAACTAGCCGCTCTGGTGATTATAGACCTGAGTTCAGAGGAAGTCTGTCCTCATGAGGGATTCTGTGCAGACGGGCTGCCGTGTGTGGACGTCTGGAGAGGCCTTAGTTCAGTTGCTCAGTCGTGTCCAACTCTTTGCGACCCCATGGACTGCAGCATGCCAGGCTTCCCTGTCCATCACCAACTCATTGTTCAAACTTATGTCCTTTGAGTCGATGGTGCCATCCAACCATCTCATCCTCTGTTGTCCACTTCTCCTGCCTTCAATCTTTCCCAGCATCAGGGTCTTTTCCAAGGAGTCAGTTCTTCGCCTTAGGTGGCCAAAGTATTCCTGCCATTTGGTAGGGCATGACTGATAGTTGGCAGGAAAAATCAGTAAAAGGCCAAAAAGTAATACACACATTCAAGAAAATCTTTGCTGTGTCCTTCATCTTCTAGCTGCATGTTGCCTCTGTTTCTGTTTGGCTGTGCTCTCTATTTTTTTCCTCCCCTTTTCCTTTTTTCTTTAAATCATTACTTTGGAATTAAGAAGGGGCAGATTGGTCCAAATGTTCTGCTTATCCACATCTCTGCTTCCTTGTTTCATGATCTTCAGCTTTAAAACTGCTGAAAGTCAGAAGAAAACTGCCAGTTGGTGCAGTATGGGACTCCTGGTGCACTTTTGTTGCCTACTCTTTGCAAAGAGAACCCACAGAAAGCAGGCCAGCTCTACATTTTAATCAAGCTTGATGAACATATCCAGCTCCTTACTTTGACCTTGATGGGACCACTAGGCTAGAAACTTGACCCTTACATTAAACTCTGACACTAACTAATGTATTTATTTTGTGGTTGCAGATTGATGAATGTGAAAAGCAAAAGAGAAAAGACTATGAAAGTCAAAGCAATCCGGTTTTTAGGAGATACTTAAATAAGATTTTGATTGAAACCAAAAAGCTTGGACTTGTGAGTATTTGATGTGATACCAATCAGTGTAGTGGATATTTTTGTTGTGTGTTAATCTCACATTATGTCAACAGTGATAAAGCATCATTATGCTTCAACAGAGAATACCTGACTCGCCCTTTTACCAAAACCTTAATCATGCAGGATTGAAGGTAGCGGCCTGCTGGTTTGGTGGAAGGCAAGTGAGCAGTGCTGACCCTTCTGCTTTTCCTTATAGTTCACGGGGATTTACTTACTCTGTGCTCTGCTGTACCACCTAATTGAGTTGGGGGGAGAGGGAGATTGTTTTAAATTTGCTATTTGAACTTTGCTGATCAGTTGCAAACTTAAACTCATGACTTGGTAAGGAAATTCTATTCCAGTCTTTAGTTCTTTTCTATCATTTCCACACTTTCTTGTTCAAATGATGTAATATCATTACATATTGAGAAAAAGAAAAGTGGGTTTTAAGATTTTTCTCCTAGCTGTTTATTGTGGCAAGGGCTGCTTTATAGAATTACATGTCATGGACATATTGTTCATGATTAATATTAAGATTCTATTTTTTCGAGTCATTGCTTTCCCTTCAGGGAGTTGAAACATCTAGAAAATTTTAAAAAAGGGAGGGTTAAAATGAGCAATAATCCCACATTATTTTGGAGATGTAAAAGCAGATGTAATCATATGTATAACCTTCAGTTAGAGTCTTACAACAAGTGCAAGGTGGAAAAGAGTCTGTTTTATAGACGAGGAAACAAATGGAGCTAGAAAATACTCAAGATGGAGAAGCTTGGAATAGTTTTGGTTTTTTAGAAATATTTAATCAGTGACTACTTTTTTATACTTACTGATGATTTGTGATATTACATGACACGGGTTTTTCTCATTTTATACCTACTTTGTAATATAAAAAATCAGTATTTACTGTTAGAAAAGATAATTTTCTCTTATGTGAACTGTTTAATGTTTATAGAGATTTTGCTAACCTGTACTCGCACTAATAAAGATAGTTGTGAATGTCGTGTATGTTTGTGGAAGCCCAGATTTTGCTGCTTTTTGAGATCCTTTTTGTTTTTCTTATTTTTACACTCTAAATTTTAGGCTGTTTGAAAGCTGTGTCAGCAAATGGAAAGTCATAAACTGAATCATAAAATATTGATAGTTTATCCTCACTATTTGTGGATTCATATTTTGTAATATTTTGAATACTAAACTTTATTTGTAACCTCAGAATCAGTACTCCTGCTTTTGTGTCACCCTTAGACATGCTCAGAGTGGCAAAACATCTGAGTTGCCTGATGAGCCCACTTTCAGTTGAGGTGAAACAAGGCCGTTTTCAGCTCTCATGTTATTTTGTGATCTCTTTATCTTTTCAGGCTATTTTCTAATTTTTAAACTTTTGCTGTTTAAAAATCTCCCAAGTGTTTTGCTGTCTAGTGATCCTAAGCACAGGGAGGCTGAGCTGTGCCTTAGAGAAAAATACCCTTGTTAGATAAGTTAAGTTCAATCATGAGTCATAGTGCTATTGGTTATGAGCTTAGTTAATGTTAATGTTAATGTTAATGGATCCACAGTATGTATTAGGTGTCTTTAAACAGTAACATAAAAAGATTATGAATTGATTGGTTGATGAAAATATGGGTGCAGGAAACTAAGCCCATATTTCCTTTAGGAACCATGGTTCAGTATTTGCTAACTGGTTCAAGGTGACTTTACAGAATGTAAGTACTACAGATAGCAGGAATCAACTATAATTTAGTAAAATGTACTGTATGTTACTTGCATAGAGTTTTATAATTTTGAAATGTTTTATAATTTTAAAGACATGTTTTAAATTTGAAAATTTTGTACTTTTGAAATGTTTTTCATGTTTATTATCTTTGGTTTTGATGTTGGCCTGTGAGACAGACAGGTAGATATTATTCTTATTTTATACCTGGGAAATATCATGAACTAATTATATATTTAGTTCCAAGTTGGTTTTATCTTAATGTTTCATTGAGTAATGATAAAATTCTCCTTTTCTGGTTTTTTTTTTTTTTTTTTTGGCAAATTTAATTCAGCCTGATGAAAACAAAGATGACATGCATTATGATGCCGAGATTATCCTTAAAAGACAAACCTTGTTAGAAATACAAAAGTTTCTCAGTGGAGAGGATTGGAAGCCAGGTGCCTTGGATGATGCACTAAGTGATATTTTAATTAATTTTAAGTTTCATGATTTTGAAACATGGAAGTGGCGATTTGAAGAATTTTTTGGAGTGGATCCGTATAATGTGTTCATGGTAAGATGAGATGAGGGGCACCTGATTAACAGTTTACTTTTTAAAATACTTTAAAAACTTCACCGTAATTATATTGAGAACTCACACTAAGTCACTGATACTGGGTTGATGAACATGCAGCACAATGGTACAAATGATTTTGTATATTCAAGTCCAGTTCTTTTTCTGTGCTCTCAGTCAGCTCTTTTGATGGGCAGGATGGCTTGGCAGTGACTCTCTGTGTTTCTGTTTCGAGGTGCTTCTGTGTCTGCTCTGCATCGTGGTGTTAGTAGCTACTGAGCTCTGGACCTATGTTCGTTGGTACACCCAGTTGAAACGTGTTTTATTCATCAGTTTTCTCATCAGTTTGGGATGGAATTGGATGTATTTATATAAGGTAATATATAAGTAGAAGTTTCTAAAACTCTAAAGTGTTACTTCATAATAGGAGACTAAGCTATTTAGAGCTAGTGTGTACCTCGGGTGAGGGTGTGAGGCAGTGATGGGAGTGTTGGTGAGGAAATTGGCAGCTGCTCAGATGTCCCTGGTTTTTTGGGTCCTTGACCAAGTTAGCAGAGGGAAATATGCAGTCCTGATTTTCATCCTGCTTATGTGTGGCATCTGGACAGCTAAATTAGAATAGAGTTATGTAGAGAAGTGAAAAATTCTCATGTTGGTAACTTGGGGTATGTCTTTTTTATTCTTTGCTAGAAATGATGCCAAAATACTATTTTCTAAAGTTAGATTATTTTATGACTATAAGAATGGTGTATTTATAGCAGAGAATATAGAAAGGATAGAAAAACACAGAGAAATTTAATTTTTTAAAAATTGTCTAGGGAATTTCCTGGTGGTCCAATGATTAGGACTCGGTGTTCTCACTGCCAGGTATCCAGTTTGGGGAACTAAGAATCCTGCAAGTTGTGTAGAGTGGCCCCCCCAAAAAAGTCTATAATTTTACCACCTAAAGATAACCACTGTTGATGTTGTGAGGTATTTATAAACTTTTCTCAAATTTTTATTCTTTAAAAATCAGGACCATATTATATATTAACATTTGAAAGAAGCATTATTTTTCTTGACAAATTGACATATTGTTCCTGTCAAACTAGCATAATCATTGAAGAAAAATTTTAGACCTTTTTATGAGTCAAGTGGCCAGCTATTTTCAGTGAATTCATCTGATTAAATCTTTGTGATATTTCTTTAACCTTTCTCTGTAAGTTCTGTAGCTTCTAGAACCAATTACTTACAAATTAGAGGAAGGAAGAAAGTTTGGTTGAAAATTATCTGTGATTTCCCCCAGGGCTTTGATTTATAAAAGACATTTTGGCCATTTGTGCTGAAAATCATTCAAAGCAAAACACCATTTTGTCATGAATTGTTTAGGAGAGTGAGTAGGCACTTAATATGTATAGTTATGTTTTGGGGCATGACATGAGCTATATTTGAACTAATTTTTAAAACAATCTTCTCAGTAAAAAGGTTTTCTAGAATTCCTCCTCATAATTATTTTAAAAGAAGGCAATTGTAGTTAGTTCTTTACCAATTGAATGTGTTTTGCTGTGAGTTGAAAAGAGCCACTCTTTTAAAATAATATGTATTTTTTTCTGTGAAAAATTTTTAAATAATCTGGTTTGAATGAATGGTGAAGACACGCTTTGAAGTGTGGTTTTTAGGGTGAGTAGGCATAATCTTCATTATTAGTAGCCTCTCATGGTTCCCTTTGGTGTTGGTCAGCTCGCTTTTGCCCAGCATCAGGCTGAAGTTGCCAAGATGGAGCCACTTAACAATGTATGTGCTGAGAAGATGAACTGGAGTGGAAGTCTCTGGGGTAAGATATTGGTTCTGTTGGCTTTATTTTGAGTAGAGTTTCTGAGAATTAGGAAACATATTTTAATAATTACAAACAAATGATAAAATGCCAGAAGGAGGCTTTCCATGACTGAATCGTTAGTATCAGAACAGGCAGGAAGAGTCGTAGGCTTCAGTGACTTCTGTGTTTATATGTCACAGGAAAGGGATAGAAAGTATGTATGTGCCAGCTCTGATATTATCTGTCTGCCTGAATTGGACTCACTTGTGTTCATCTAGTTCTTAGCAGTGTCTAGCACGTCCTGGGTCCTCAGCAGAAGTTTATTAGAGTATTTTCCATATTTGATTTCATCTCTGTATTGACTTGTGAAATCTTACGTTGTAGCTTCACTATATGTTTTTTTTTCATAAAAGGGGAAATTATTTTACTTTTCTTTTCCTTCAGATTTTATAAATATTCTCACTAATGTTGACTGCCTTTAGTTATATGTACTTAACAATGGGAGTGGTTTAATGATGAAATACTGTTTGTAAATAAAAGTCCACACAATGACTGACAGAATAGAATTTCGGCAGCAAATCAAGGTGTCCAAAAAATTAATTTTCTTAAAAAGATATGGGAGCTAAACCAGCCCAGCCTTACTTCCCAGCCTCAGGGAATAACTGAATGCCTCCTATAGCTCATACTAGTACATAAAATATTATTCAGTTCAGTTCAGTCACTCAGTCATGTCCGACTCTTTGCGACCCCATGGACTGCAGCATGCCAGACTTCTCTGTCTATCACCAGCTCCCAGAGTTTCCCCAAACTCATGTCCATCGACTCGGTGATGCCATCCAACCATCTCATCCTCTGTCGTCCCCTTCTCCTCCTGCCCTCAATCTTTCCCAGCATCAGGGTCTTTTCAAAAGAGTTAGCTCTTCACATGAGGTGGCCAAAGTATTGGGAGTTTCAGCTTCAACATAGTCCTTCCAATGAACACCCAGGACTGATCTCCTTTAGGATGGACTGGTTGGATCTCCTTGCAGGCTAAGGGACTCTCAAGAGTCTTCTCCAACACCACAGTTCAAAAGCATCAGTTCTTCGGCGCTCAGCTTTCTTTATAGTCTGACTCTCACATCCATACATGACCACTGGAAAAACCATAGCCTTGACTAGACGGACCTTTGTTGGCAAAGTAATGTCTCTGCTTTTTAATATGCTGTCTAGGTTGGTCATAACTTTTCTTCCAAGGAGCAAGCGTCTTTCAATTTTATGGCTGCAGTCACCATCTGCAGTGATTTTGGAGCCCAGAAAAATAAAGTCAGCCAATGTTTCCACTGTTTCCC